>NC_139712.1:10265346-10431912 GCF_964188405.1 Protomyctophum parallelum | reverse complement strand
TTTAGATTTTTTGATTAATTCAGTTTTTTCCGTGAATTGTAGGCCAAGGGTTAAGAGTCTTCGCTGCAGGACGTATTGCTGTTTTCACATCAACACAGTGCTATATATATAATATATGGTCACCTGTTTGGAATGTTATCAACCAATAATCACCAATATGTTCTTTATCAAGACCATGCATTCAATGGAGACATTGAATGGACATTCAATGTCCTACGATTAGGAAACGCATTAGGAAAATGTGAAATCACTGCCGCCGAAGCGAAAACATGGTGAAACATGGTATTCAAAAATAGCCACTCGGTGGCGCGCTATGAGCTTGTAGATCTGCTATTTTTCAACAGCTAAAGCATAACATAATGCTTCAAACACCAAAAGGGGTTCCCGCCCAGAATGGGTTAAGGTTAGAGTTCATGTCGGACAACGGCTGACAACATCATCAACATGTAGGAAATGTCCATATACTGTCTCCATCGCATGGTGGTCTGGATTAGAGCCGATGATGACGGAGTATTAAAATCATCTGATAACATCTGAAACCGCCACACACGGTTGAACTTGAGGACCTTATGTGTGCTACAAGCTCTCAAGTTCCTACCAGTGTTGTTTTTGGCAGCAAATTTCTATTTTAGTTTTTGTCGTTGTCTCTTAAATAGTTTTCACTTAGTTTTAGTCACATTTTAGTCACCTGGAATGTTCTAGTGTTTAGTCTAGTTTTAGTCGACTAAATCTACAGGTGATTTAGTCGACTAAAATGTATTTTTGCGGGCCTGTTGCCGTCATAATGACTACAGCCGATCTACAAGCTCACAACGCATCGCAGCGCGACGCGTTGTGAGCTTGTAGATCTGCTATTTTCAGCATGCAACCAAGTGTAAAATGACTTATACTGGATCTCTTGTCCACTAGTCCCTTCCTAACATTTTAGTGTAGTTTTTATTTGTTGGCGAAATTGTCGATATATTTAGTCTTAGTTTTAGTCATCGTAGCTGAGTTTTCATTTAGTTTCCATTTTGTTTTCTTCAGTGGAAAAGGTAGTCGACGAACATTTTTCGTCTTAGTTTTAGTCGACGAAAACAACACTGGTTCCTACATGTGTGTGTCGAAACAATACCACCTTGTCTCTACATCCATGTGTGTGTGTGTGTGTGTGTGTGTGTGTGTGTGTGTGTGTGTGTGTGTGTGTGTGTGTCTTGTGTCTTTGTGTGTTTCTCTCTCCTCCAGACTGTAACTGTAATCCGTTGGGCTCCGTCAGTGACCGCTGTAACGCCACAGGAAATTGTATATGTAAGGAGGGCACGGTGGGGGCCAAGTGTCAGGACTGTCTACCCGGATATTTGTGGGACAACGGCTGCAAATGTAAGTACAGAACCCCCTAAAACACCCCAAAACACCCCAAAACACCAACCCTCCCTCCGCCTCCTCGCAGCCTCCCAAACAGCCTGAGCCCCGGTCCCCTCCCTCCCTCCCATGCTTCTTTTATTTTATTTTATATATATATATTTTTTTTTATCCCACGTTTTTGTAACCCATTTTTCACCCCTGTGTCAATCATCTAATGTGATCCTGGGCTCTACACACCCTCCACCAACCTAGTCCCCATATATGGGGGACAAGGGGAGAGCAACGGACTTGAACTCATGCTTCCTTCATGCCTGAGTGTCCAAGTTGCTCCTTTACACCTGACAGGGGGGAGTTTCCCTGGTTGGACGTATAGCGCGTGGAAGGAAACACGTTATTCCAACCAGTTCCTTTCCCCTCCATCAGGCGCCCCGGCTGGCCAGGGGGAGGCAGTATAGAGACCAGTTCCTTTCCCCTCCATCAGGCGCCCCGGCTGGCCAGGGGGAGGCATTATAGAGACCAGTTCCTTTCCCCTCCATCAGGCGCCCCGGCTGGCCAGGGGGAGGCAGTTTAGTGACCAGGATTACTGCATGTTTTTGTGAGGGTACCTACCCTAGGGTTCTTGTCTGGCTGACTGTACCCCCTGCCTCCTGCTATAGCACTGTCTGTCTGTCTGTCTGTCTGTCTGTCTTTTCTGTCTGTCTGTCTGACATCTAGGCCGTGACATGGACTAACCCAAAGATGAGGTAGTTTGTTTCTTTAACCGTGTCACATAGTAACTATATGCCTGGAAAGGAGCCAGCTTAGGTGGTTCGGGGCATCTGGTTAGGATGCCTCTCGAGCGTCTCCCTATAGGGAGGTCCCCGACGCACGTCCCACTGGGAGGAGACCCCGGGGCATCTGGTTAGGATGCCTCTCGGGCGTCTCCCTAGGGAGGTCCTCGACGCACGTCCCACTGGGAGGAGACCCCGGGCAGACCAAGGATCACGTCCCACTGGGAGGAGACCCCCGGGGCAGACCAAGGATCACGTCCCACTGGGAGGAGACCCCGGGGCAGACCAAGGATCACGTCCCACTGGGAGGAGACCCCGGGGCAGACCAAGGACCACGTCCCACTGGGAGGAGACCCCCGGGGCAGACCAAGGACCACGTCCCACTGGGAGGAGACCCCCGGGGCAGACCAAGGACCACGTCCCACTGGGAGGAGACCTCGGGGCAGACCAAGGACCACGTCCCACTGGGAGGAGACCTCGGGGCAGACCAATGCGCAGTTGGAGGAAATACATCGACTCACTGGCCTTGGAACGTCTCAGGATCCCCCAGGAGGAAGTCACTAATGTTGCTCTGGAGGAGAGGGAAGTCTGGAGCTCTCTGGTGGAGCTTTTGCCCCCGCAACCCGACTACGGATAAGCGGTTGAAGATGGATGGATGGACATAGTAACTATAGAACATGCTAGGTTTGAAGTAGATACAGTGATAAGTATCTTGGTAGAGTCTTCACACTTCATTTTAGAAACAATAACTAACTGTAATTTAATTTTAGTAACAATAACCTACTGTACAGTTCATTTTAGTCTGCTGTTCCAGACACAGATGGATGCTCATTAAAATGTGCTGTTGTGGAGGATGGATATTATGCACACACACACACACACACACGCGCACACACATGCACACACACACACACACACACACACACACACACACACCCTCACACGCACACATGCATGCATGCCCGCACGCACGCACACACACACACACACACACACACACACACACACACACACACACGTGGCGTTGTGGAGGATGAATATTATGCAGTGAGGATCAGCACTGTCATTCCAAACAGCTGTTCCTGCCACGCCGAAACGTGTGGCGCCGTGCACACCACACGCACACACACACACACGCACATACACACACACACACACTCACACACACACACACACACACACACATACACACACACACATCGTCTATATCGGTTGTAAACCAACAGAAATACCAGGTCTGTTGGCGCTTTCAGATTGTAGATCAGCTGTTTTCGTTACCTTTCGTGCGACACGATTAAAAAATGCCCGGCAGTGATGTTCTATAAATCAGGGGTTTTCAACTCTTTTTTCATATCTATAGGTCCAATTATTTATTCAGCATTTCAGAACCACCATTTGATGACACTTAGCCTCAATATTGTGTCCACAATTACATGCTGTATTGATGTCGGTATACCATAATAGGAGAGATAGCAGGCAAAACAACAATTATTCTACATTGTCTAATTGTTTAGACTTCTTGTAAATTAAGTAGGCCTAATGCGAAATGTTTAACAATAATTTAACTCTTGAGAGTGTAAGATAAAAACCAAATGGAGTCCATTTACCTTTCCATAATTATACAGTGATGTCAAAAATAGTTTTGTAATGTATTTTAGACGGATCCCTGCAGGGACATTTTAACCCATTCTGACCTGAGATCAGATTCATACGAGGTTTCCGCCGGACACACACTGGTCTGATGAACCCATTCTGACCTGAGATCAGATTCTAAAAAATGTCAGTCGCTCTTCGATTTTTCAAAAATAGCAGACCTACAAGCTCGTATCGCGCCACTCGGTGGCGCGATATGAGCTTGTAGATCTGCTATTTTTCAATAGCTAAAGCATAACATGATGCTGACACCAAAATGGGTGCCCGTTCAGAATGGGTTAAACGAGTCCTACTTCAACGAGAGTACAGTACAGAGTACAGTATACTGAGTACAGTATTGCATCCCAGGACCCCTGGAGGGTGACATGATTTGCATCACTGAATTTTAGCTGGTGTTGTTTTTGGCAGCAAATTAGTTTTAGTCACATTTTAAGTCACCTGGAATGTTTTAGTGTTTAGTCTAGTTTTAGTCGACTAAGGCCTTGATGTCGTTGTAATGGCAGCTTTTACACTTTGGTTGCATGCTGAAAATGCCAGTTCTACAATCTCACAGTTTGTAGATCTGTAGGTTTGTAGACCTGACATTTTCAGCATGCAACCTAAACTGGATCTCTTGTCCATTAGTCTAGTTTGTATTTGTTGACGAAATTGTCAGTATATTAGTTTTTATTTAGTTTTAGTCAGTGGGAAAAAAAAGGTAGTTGACGAACATGTTTCGTCTTAGTTTTTAGTCGACGAAAACAACACTGATCTAAGGACCACTGCTCTAAATGACCGCGTAGGCATTTTTTTGATTGATTGATTGATATTGATTTATTAACAGTTTGCAGAGTTACAGTACATTTCAAGTAAAACTCGATACAAAAACTGTTAACTGTGAGTGGACGACGCCATAAAGCATTACACTTGTTTACAACGGGGCCCACCATTTTCAATTCATCAAAAAGCCTCCTCACTATAACCCCTATAATACGGAGATCTATATACACCATGACTCCTCACTATAACCCCTATAATACAGAGATGTGATTAACCCGTTCTGACCTGAGATCAGATTCATACGAGGTTTCCACTGGACACACACTGGTCTGATTAACCCCATTCTGACATGAGATCAGATTTAAAAAATGTCAGTCGTTCTTCGATTTTTCAAAAATAGCAGACCTACAAGCTCATAGCGCGCCACTCGGTGGCGCGCTATGAGCTTGTAGATCTGCTATTTATCAATAGCTAAAGCATGACATGATGCTATAACACCAAAATGGGTTCCCGTTCAGAATGGATTAAGAAACACTAAAAGCATGCGCTTGCAGATCTACGTTGCATTCTGTATACTTTATGAAAAAGTGCAACGTGCGCAGGAGGACTTTTTACTGTAAACGCAGACATTTACGCAGCCATTTAATTTAGGTAATGATGAAGGCGCTGTACTGTACTGTACTATCACTTACTGTACAGCACAACCCCCCCGCTTAATACACTTTACTGTAAGTGTAATTGATTCCCACAAAGGAGGAAGACATTTGGGGGGGGGGGGGGGGGGGGGGATCACTGGCCAAAAGTAATGGATCGTGTCCTCAGAAGTATACAATCATAATGTCAGCATTTAGCAGATGCTCTCGTCCGGAGACATTTTATGCAGGGAGATTAATCCATTCTGACCTGAGATCAGATTCATACAAGGTTTCCGCCGGACAAACACTGGGTCTGATTAACCCATTCTGACCTGAGATCAGATTCTAGAAATGTCAGTTGCTCTTCGATTTTTCAAAAATAGCAGACCTACAAGATCGTATCGCGCCACTCGGTGGCGCGATATGAGCTTGTAGATCTGCTATTTTTTTAAATAGCTAAAGCATAACATGATGCTGACACCAAAATGGGTGCCCGGACAGAATGGGTTAATCCACATGACAGAGTAGCCTAAATGCAGTAGACCAGTGGTTTTCAACCAGTGGTCCTTGAGGGGGTCCCAGGTGGTCCCCATACAGCTAAATTATGGAGAGTTGGTAACCAAATGGACCCATATCTGTTACACTTGAGAGCGTAAAATTAAACCAAAATGGACCCCACAGGGAGTGCAGTGCCCGGTGTCAAGTCGGTCGGAGCCACGGTTGTCCAGAACCGCCACAAAAGGCCTCTCTCTCTGCCCGGGCTCTGGATATATAGCTCTGATAGAACACAACATGCCCCGCATGGGCATAAAAAAGGGACACAGACAGGTTAGATGGGTGGAACGGGTACTTAGTTATTGATAAGTTGTGATATAATTCACGCCAGTGGCTTTCGCCTTTATTTTATATTTTGTTATGGAGGGACAGACAGTAAAATGGGGGGGGGGGGGGGGAGTGACATGCAGTAAAGGCCGTCGGGATCAGGAGTCGAAACCCGCGGCAAGGCAATAAACCTTGTTTTGACCACAAGGAATAGGCGATCTGACCACTCATGTGATCGTATATTAATTATATAGTTCCATTTTGACAATGAGTGGTTTTCCCTTTCAACCCAAGTCAACCCAAGACTAGACTAAAAGTAAAACATAAAAAAAAAATCACACCAGTGTGAACCGAGTGGTGCAACTCCCGTCTATTGGTTCTCTTTATCATTCCAATTTGTATCGTTCCAATTTCTTCTCTGTATCGTTCCAATTTCTTCTCTGTATCGTTCCAATTTATTCTCTGTACTCTGGTGCCCCCTACTGGTATAAATAAGTAACATACTCGTGCTCACTTATACAAACATACTATACAGGTACCTACCTACCTACCTACCTAGGTACACGGAAGTTGCTGGATGTAGGAGTGGTTGCACCACTCAAAAACATGACTAAAATATTAGTATTCAAAAGACTATGATTTAAAACTAAATAAGCATTTACAGTGTGTGGCTCCTCGACGACGTCCACAGGTGTTAGCGTTAGCGCGGACGAGACACGTAATGAAATCTGCATTCAGAGTCGGAGCGTGCAAATTAACCCATTCTGACCGGGCACCCATTTTGGTGTTAGCATCATGTCGTGCTTTAGCTATTGAAAAATAGCAGATCTACAAGCTCATATCGCGCCACCGAGTGGCGCGATACGAGCTTGTAGGTCTGCTATTTTTGAAAAATCGAAGAGCGACTGACATTTTTAGAATCTGATCTCAGGTCAGAATGGGTTCATCAGACCAGTGTGTGTCTGGCGGAAACCTCGTATGAATCTGATCTCAGGTCAGAATGGGTTAAAAAACTGCAAATCTCTCTCCAAACACACGGCAGGCTCCGCGAGGCACACCCAGTTCACCGCTGACTCCTCTGCAAATATTGTCCCTCATATTAAGCCATTCTGAACGGGAACCCCTTTTGGTGTTAGCATTATGTTATGCTTTATAGCTATTGAAAAATAACAGATCTACAAGCTCGTAGCGCGCCACCGAGTGGCGCGCTACAAGCTCGTAGGTCTGCTATTTTTGAAAAATCGAAGAGCGACTGACACTTTTTTTAGAATCTGATCTCAGGTCAGAATGGGGTTAATCAGACCAGTGTGTGTGTCCAGTGGAAACCTCGTATGAATCTGATCTCGGGTCAGAATGGGTTAAAAGCAAACACGATGGATCTCATCGCCTCGCGATCACACCTCGCTGTGCTGGATCTGTTTACAGGAGGATCAACAGCAGAAATGCATTTGTTTTCCGAGCACATTGCAGTTCCGTCGTATTCCAATTTCCAACTGAGTTGCCTTTTCTTTTTTCGCTGAAAAGGTGGTTTGCGTGACTAGTCTGCATTATATTAAAGCAGCATTCTGTGCCAAAATGTTTAGGGATTGGCACAACAGCAGCATTTCCTCCACCGATCATTATTATTATTATCATGCATTACTGTATCATGTAGGGATGCAACGTTGTTAACACTCTTATCGCCCTAGGCGGAGGTCTCCGTCCTATTAACCCATTCTGACCTGAGATCAGATTCTAAAAATGTCTTCCACATCCTGACAGTTTTCTGAAAAAGCTATGTTTCTATGTCAGTCGTTCTTCGATTTTTCAAAAATAGCAGACCTACAAGCTCGAGATCTGCTATTTTTCAATAGCTAAAGCATAACATAATGCTAACACCAAAAGGGGTTCCCCGCACAAAATGGGTTAAATAATCACGTCCGATTAAATATTAAAACATTACTCGTGTTTCATAACATATAGCGCACAACAAGTCTACAGCCTGGGATTGGATGGGATGCTAGTGGATGGGATCAAAAATCTTAAAAGGTGAATTGTTGTCCTGATTTGTCACAACTCGAGTTGGCTTCGTACGACGCTTAAAAGGTCTTTAAATGAATACTTTTTTGAAATGTGGGGAAAAAGGCATTGGGAATGATTTCCTGGGCCTGGCGTCGTCATGAAAGGGGGAATGCGACGCTCTATACCCTATTTGTAAATTGTAAAGAAATGCATTGTGTCCATTTTCACTCTCCCAGACTTTTATTTAACCTTTATTTAACCAGTAAAAAACCACATTGAGACTGAAGTCTCTTTTACACAGTGTGAACTGGCCAAGACAAGAGGCAAAATAAGTGACACAGCTCTGCCAGTAACAAAAAATAATACACAACAAAAAAACAGGACAGACATACACAATGCTCATAAATACAGTACCCACTACCGAAGAAGCTCAAAGGGAGAACAGGAAACGCGACCAATAAGGACTAATAAATAAAAACTAAGCAACGGAAATTGCTAGTAGACGCAAAAAAAGCAAGCAGACATTTGCTATGCGTCAAAGCAGGAGCAGTGTATGGGAAGTGTGCCCATGATGGCAATCCTTTTAAAGCTCACTAGGGGAATCACAGCAGTCTGGACTGTAGGTCATTCCAAGACCAGGGTCCGAAATAAGCAATAAGACAAATGATTTTGTTTCTTACTTATTCTTTTCCTAATGTGTTATGGTAATGTGTTATGGTAATGTATTATGGTACTAAGTGTTGTTTTTGTCAGCAAATTTCTATTTTAGTTTTAGTCATAGTCTCCTGAATAGTTTTCACTTAGTCTTAGTCACATTTTAGTCACCTGGAATGTATTAGTGTTAGTCTAGTTTTAGTCGACTAAATGTCATGCAATTTTAGTCGACTAAATCTACAGGTTATTTAGTCGACTAAAATGTGTTTTGGCGGGCCTTGATGCCATCGTAATGGCAGATTTTATACTTGCTGAAAATAGCCGATCTACAAGCTCACAACGTGTCGCAGCGCGACGCGTTGTGAGCTTGTAGATCGGCTATTTTCAGTATGCAACCAAGTGTAAAATGACTTGTCCGCTAGTCCCTTCCTAACAGTTTAGTCTAGTTTTTATTTGTCGACGAAATTGTCAGTATATTTAGTCTTAGTTTTAGTCATCGTAGCTTAGTTTTCATTTCGTTTCCATTTGTTTTTGTCAGTAAAAATAGGTAGTCAGACGAACATTTTTCGTCTTAGTTTTAGTCGACGAAAACAACACTATATGGTAGGGAGAAAAAAAAACAAGATTAGTTTTTTTTAGTTGCCTACCGACTGGACATTTTTTTCCGGACAGCCTTTTGCACTCAATTCCAAATTGTTACGCATCGAAAAATCCCCCACCATGTATTTCTCATAGCTCTGCAGGTTTTGCGCGCGTCAGGCCAAAAATGTAATTTCTGTCTGGGGCTAAGTACCGTAATATGACCAGCTCACCTACCAGGGGGGGATCTGGGAAGGTCACAGAGGCAGTGACAACCACGTTCCATCCGTCTCCACTTTTTGTCCTTCAATGAACCGTACGAAATATTACAGTATGCCTGATACAGGAGTATGGCAAAAAATTGCAGGAAAACTCAGACACAGGTGAAACACTGTCTGAGAAAACAACGAAGTGAGCACTAACTATAGAAGTTGGCTAAAACTGTCTGTGTGTGTGTGTGTCACGCTGTAACACCACCCGCCCGCCACCAGAGGGCAAAAGATTGGGAGCATGTTGTAGTCATTGTTTTGTAGTCATCAGGATGATATCGTTATGTCATGTTGTAGTCATTGTTTTGTAGTCATCAGGATGATATCGTTACGTCATGTTGTAGTCATTGTTTTGTATGTCATGTTGTAATCATTGTTTTGTAGTCATCAGGATGATCTCGTCATGTTGTAGTCATCAGGATGATCTCGTCATGTTGTAGTCATCAGGATGATCTCGTCATGTTGTAGTCATCAGGATGATCTCGTCATGTTGTAGTCATCAGGATGATCTCGTCATGTTGTAGTCATCAGGATGATCTCGTTATGTCATGTTGTAGTCATTGTTTTGTAGTCATCAGGATGGTATCGTTATGTCATGTTGTAGTCATTGTTTTGTAGTCATCAGGATGGTATCGTTACGTCATGTTGTAGTCATTGTTTTGTAGTCATCAGGATGATCTCGTTATGTCATGTTGTAGTCATTGTTTTGTATGTCATGTTGTAATCATTGTTTTGTAGTCATCAGGATGATCTCGTCATGTTGTAGTCATCAGGATGATCTCGTCATGTTGTAGTCATCAGGATGATCTCGTTACGTCATGTTGTAGTCATTGTTTTGTAGTCATCAGGATGATCTCGTTACGTCATGTTGTAGTATTGTTTTGTAGTCATCAGGATGATCTCGTTACGTCATGTTGTAGTATTGTTTTGTAGTCATCAGGATGGTATCGTTATGTCATGTTGTAGTATTGTTTTGTAGTCATCAGGATGGTATCGTTATGTCATGTTGTAGTATTGTTTTGTAGTCATCAGGATGGTATCGTTATGTCATGTTGTAGTATTGTTTTGTAGTCATCAGGATGATATCGTTATGTCATGTTGTAGTATTGTTTTGTAGTCATCAGGATGATATCGTTATGTCATGTTGTAGTATTGTTTTGTAGTCATCAGGATGATATCGTTATGTCATGTTGTAGTATTGTTTTGTAGTCATCAGGATGATATCGTTATGTCATGTTGTAGTATTGTTTTGTAGTCATCAGGATGATATCGTTATGTAATGTTGTAGTATTGTTTTGTAGTCATCAGGATGATATCGTTATGTAATGTTGTAGTCATTGTTTGCTTACAACATCATTGTCTCTCTTTCTTCAGTTTGTAAGTCAGTCCATTAAGTAACAACACATTGAGCAGACACCAAACGGGATCGGGGAAATTGTCCTTCTCTCTGAGAGTTTTCCCATCAAAGCTCCATTCTGCAGGATTCCTACGAGACAGCGTTATATCTCCGACGTGGCCACGTTAGGAGAGAGAGAAGTCATATTGGATGCTGTAACGCCCGTCTCTAATAGAGCCGGGATTGCTCAGCGAGTTTGTTTCTACACTGCTAACACATTAACCCATTCTGACCTGAGATCAGATTATAAAAAAATGTCTTCTACATCCTGAAAGTTTTCTGAAAAAGCTATGTTTCTATGTCAGTCGTTCTTCGGTTTTTCAAAAAATAGCAGACCTACAAGCTCGTAGCGCGCCACTCGGTGGCCCGATATGAGCTTGTAGATCTGCTATTTTTCAATAGCTAAAGCATAACATGATGCTAACACCAAAAGGGGTTCCCGCCCCAAAATTGGTTAAGACCTGAGATCAGATTATATAATAATTGTCTTCTGAATCCTGGCAGTTTTTTCTGAAAAAAGAAATGTTTTTCTCTAAACCTGTTTTTCAGTGCTTCTCAAACATTTCCATGTCGAGAACCACTGGAATTACACCAAACCTCCATCTCAAAATGCGTTGTTCCAGGGACCTCCAGCAGCAAAGATTTGAGTTATAAAATCGCTCGCTGTGAAAGAATAAATTATATTCAAAGATCTGCACGCAACTTTCTTCACGACTTTTCAAAAGTACAGTGCGGCACTCGGTAGATATGCTATTTCCCCAACAGCTAATGTTTAACGCATTTTGTACGGGAACCCCTTTTGGTGTTAGCATTATGCTATGCTTTAGCCATTGAAAAATAGCAGATCTACAAGCTCATAGCGCGCCACCGAGTGGCGCGCTACGAGCTTGTAGGTCTGCTGTTTTTTGAAAAATCAAAGAACGACTGACATGGAAACATAGCTTTTTCAGAAAACTGTCAGGATGTAAGAAGACATTTTTAGAATCTGATCTCAGGTCAGAATGGGATAAAGTGGTTAAAATCCAAGGCGACACAGACGCCTTCCAGGTCTCGATGGGATAAAGGACTAGAAATGGCCAACCAGTCTGCTATCGCGGCCCAGCGTGTGTTTATTCATCTCTGTCGGTTTATTGGTTTGTTGGCGACGCTGCCTGTGTGTGTGTGTGTGTGTGTGTGTGTGTGTGTGTGTGTGTGTGTGTGTGTGTGTGTGTGTGTGTGTGTGTGTGTGTGTGTGTGTGTGTGTGTGTGTGTGTGTGTGTGTGTTTTTCTGCCCCCGGCGTGCCGGTGTGACAGCTGGCGTTCCCGCAGGAACGCCGCTGGCCTCGCCGTTCCATCATCTGAAAGAAAGGCGCTCTAACCCATCCCTGGCGGGAACCCCTTTTGGTGTCGGCATCACGTCATGCTTTATCTATTGAAAAATAGCAGATCTACAAGCTCATAGCGCGCCACCGAGTGGCGCGCTACGAGCTTGTAGGTCTGCTATTTTTTTGAAAAACCGAAGAACGACTGACATAGAAACATAGCTTTTTCAGAAATCTGTCGGGATGTGGAAGACATTTGTAGAATCTGATCTCGGGTCAGAATGGGCTAATGGACTGTCAGTTTTCAGAAAGCTGCTGTTGTTGGTCGCCATCCACACATAACAGTGTCAGTATATACTGTACAACAGTATACTGTACTGTACAGTATACCTCTACACTTTTCATCTTTTGTATTCTATTCAGGCTCTCCCTGTGAATGCTATCTATCGAGTCCCTAAATACAGGAGTACAGTATATAGAGGGTATATGCGCATGCATAAAGTGAATGGCAAATCGAATTTGATGCAATCATATTGGACTTTTCTGTGTGGATGTATGAGTCATTGAGTTGTCAATGCCAGAAAGTTATTCCTGGTCTCTAAACTGCCCCTCCCCCTGGCCAGCCGGGGCGCCTGATGGAGGGGAAAGGAACTGGTCGGAATAACGTGTTCCTTCCACGCGCTATACGTCCAACCAGGGAAACTCCCCCCTGCCAGGTGTAAAGGAGCAACTTGGACACTCAGGCATGAAGGAAGCATGAGTTCTCCCCATGTCCCCCATATATGGGGACTAGGTTGGCGGAGGGTGTGTAGAGCCCAGGATCACATTAGATGATTGACACAGGGGTGAAAAATGGGTTACAAAATCGTGGGATAAAGAATATATAGTTAAAAAAAAGAAAGATATTTTTTGGCACTCGGTACGCGTTCCTGCATAACTTCCTGGTTTGATGATGATGTCACATGCATACCCTCTACGCTGCATATCATTGGTTCATATAAACTCTTCAGGCCGAGAGCCAAAAGAGAGATTAGACGTTTGTCTATATACAAATCCACAGAGAGATGCCTTCCCTGGCCTGCTGTGCACTCTCCATGAGAATCTATGGAGCAGTCTATGGGGAATCTATGGAGCAGTGCCCCCTGTATGTACTGTATGTATAGGAGACATATAAATCTAGACACCCTTTCCGGCTCTGGAGCGTATTATGTGCCCAAGGGAGGGCAAAACATTCCTGAGATTCCTTGCGACGCCCCGCGAAAGCATGAGCGTCATGCGTCACAGAGCGCGTGCATGTTGTGCGCTGTGATTGGCCAGTAATCACTTGAGTGGCAGCGTGACGTAACGTGCCTTCCGCACTTCCGGTGTAAATACTTCCGCACCCCCCGTGTAAATTATTCCGCCCCTCCTTCAACACACATCACTACAACAAACCGCAGCGGCCAATGAGGCATCTATTTTTATGGTTTATGGTATCTATGGTTGAATGCATGACCATTCTGACTACCCTCCTTCTCTCCCTCCTTCTCTCTCTCCCCCCTCCTTCTCTCCCTCCCTCCACCCCCTCCACCCCCTCCCTCCCCCCCCCCCTCCCCTCCCCCCTGCAGCCCGGGTGTGTGACGAGGAGCTCCAGCGCTGTCAGAACGGCGGCGAGTGCGTGAACAACGTGCGCTGCGAGTGCGCGGCGGACTTCAGCGGCGTCCTGTGCGAGAAGCGGCGCTGCGAGACGGAGCTGGGCGGCTGCGGCGCCGGCAGCGCGCGCTCGGGCGCCGCCGCTCCGTTGGCGCTGGCGCCCCCCGGTGGCTCGGGGTGGTCGCCGCTGCTGCCCTACTACTACTACGCGGCGCTACTACGACCGCTAGCTACGCTACCGCTGCTGCTGAGCGCCGCGCTGCTGCTGTGCGAGACCGCACACTGAGAGCCCCCCTGACGCCTCGTTGGAGGTGGAGGAGGAGCTACACCCTAACCCCGCCCCCCCTGACGCCTCATTGGAGGTGGAGGAGGAGCTACACCCTAACCCCGCCCCCCCTGACGCCTCAACGAGACCCCACCCCCCACCCAGTAATCCTATACGGAAAAAAACAGACTATAGTAAATAAAAATATGTTGAGCCGCCGCGAGCTATTCTATTCCGGACCGTCGAGAAGCTTTGCCGCCAGGACTCAAACGGGACACGTGTGCACACACACACACACACACACACGCACGTGTGCACATACGTGCAAACACACACATATACACACACAAACCCACACACATAGAGTACATACAGAGTACACAGCTCACACACACACTCGCGCGCGGAAACACGTGTGCACGCACGCACACACATAAACACACACACACATACATACACACACACACACACACACACAGACACACACACACACACAAGCTGACAATATCGGAATGTGCCAGACGTTTGAGGGCAAAACATATTTTCCAGTTGATTTCAAAGAAGAAGAAGAATATATCAAAAAATATTATTACGACGAAGAAGAAAAAAGGAATTGTGATGAAAAAGATGAAACAGATATTTAATTTAAAAAAAGAGTTTTAACTGAAGATTTTTTTTTCCTTTTTCCTTTTTGCTTTGTGAGAGTAAGGATTAGCAGCAGCGGAGAAGAGTGGAGACCCCCCCCAGCCCCCCCCCACCCCTCCTCATTACACCCCAGAGACCCTCAGTGTGAGAGGGGAGGGGGATTGAGGACCACCCACCTATAGACCAGTGACGTAGAGTCTGTGGGGGCCTGGAGGGCCAGGGCCCCCACCATGAGGATTTTCGGGGGAATTGCACCCAACCGCAACTCAAGACACTGTCCAACAGCGCCCTCCCCTGGCTAAACCAGGCATCACGGGCCCCCATCATGAGGATTATGAAAACTATTCATTTCTGGATCTAGGTCCACTGGAGGGCCACCCACCCAGAGACCCTCAGTGTGTGAGAGGGGAGGGGGATCAAGGACCACCCAGAGACCCTCAGTGTGTGAGAGGGGAGGGGGATCAAGGACCACCCCAGAGACCCTCAGTGTGAGGGGAGGGGGATCGAGGACCAGTGGGAGGGGGGGGGGGGGGGTCCACACACACAGAAACACTCAAACTGGACCGCAAAAACCCACATCTGTGACCAGACTGGACCGGACCGGAACAGCCAGCGAGGTCGCCTGGCCCCGCACGGGGTGGCGGGTTAAGAACTCAGAGCCCCTCCAACATCCATCCATATTCTGGCAGGAACATTAGCCCCCCCCCCCAACCCCCCCCCCCCCCCCCCAACAAAAACAAACAGGTTATATATGCACACAGAATGACTCTTCCTTCCCTATCGCTGCGTTCACACGGGTAGATGCAAAGATGCAGTCTATATATACTCCATACCATTGACTTGTCAATGGAAGCCTGCAGGGCACAGACATGGAGATACAAAGATGCATCCGATGTATGTTTGTGTAGCTGCTGCAAAATATACAACAGCTACTAAGTTGGAAGCTGAGCATGGGTTAAACTTCCAGATGCAAAGCTACGAAGCTACACATCACAAATTATATTATACTATATATATCTGATTAAACGGTGTAAAAAGATGGGTTTCTCCAGATTAGGGTAAATTGCCGATCACTGCGCCATCCGAGGGAATGTCGGCCGATCGGTGGCCGGTTATCGGAGCATCTAGGAGGAGTTATTCTGTGTGCTTTAGAGCCTGATCTACAAGCTTGTGAACTTGTAGATCAGCTATTCTTTTTGAGGGGGGGAGGGCGTGAAATATGGTGTTCAGACGCACAATGAGCGGTCCAATTAAGTCAGAGAGAGACCGTCAACTCAGGTCCAGGTTTCAGTGAATGTTGGCCGGACCGCTAGCCTACCTACCCCCTACGGCCCGCGGGCCGATCCAACCGGACCGCTAGCCTACCTACCCCCTACGGCCCGCGGGCCGATCCAACCGGACCGCTAGCCTACCTACCCCCTACGGCCCGCGGGCCGATCCAACCGGACCGCTAGCCTACCTACCCCCTACGGCCCGCGGGCCGATCCAACCGGACCGCTAGCCTACCTACCCCCTACGGCCCGTGGGCCGATCCAACCGGACCGCTAGCCTACCTACCCCCTACGGCCCGTGGGCCGATCCAACCGGACCGCTAGCCTACCTACCTACCGCCCGCGGGCCGATCCAACCGATGCCAATGAATGAAGAATACAAATTAATAAAACTATTTAAAAAGAAAAAGACAAAAAAAAACATGAAGGAAACTATGGCCGCTGACAGGCAGGCAGACTGGCCTTTGACACATATAATCAGGCCCGGCGCCTCGGGGGGGGCAAAGGGGGTGTTTGCCCCCCTAAATCAACCTCTTTGCCCCCTTAGATCAAATAGTTACAGACAAAGCAATGGTACATTTCCAGGCATTCAATTACGAAATCGTGCGCCTCTGCCCTCTATAGATAATGCAAATGTGGCGCATTGTCTTCATGTCCAATACCTGCGCCCGATTGCCCCCTCTGTCATTTCATCCTGGCGCCGGGCCTGCATGTAATAATCAAAGAGAGAGAGAGAGAGAGAGAGAGAAAAGTGGAAAATCAAGTGCAAGCGTTTTCTTTGCTGTCAGTGCATTGTGGATATAGGGAAATCCCCCCCCCCCTCCCCCCCGACATGCACGCACGCAGACACACGCACGCAGACACACACGCAGACACACGCATTCACCCGTTCCCTCCCACTCTCTTGTCTCCCTGCTGTGTTTGGTGGGAAAAAAAGTACTCAAATTATGTTTTACTTAAGTAAAAAGTATCAATTCTGCAATATAGAAATACAAAGTAAAAGTCCCAAATTCTAAATCTTTACTCCAGTACTCAAGTACAAAAGTATTGGCGTCAAAATGTACCTGGGAGTACCAAAAGTGCAAAGCATAGCGCAGAATGTCCCGTTTCTAATGGACCGTGACCCAAAACAGATCACAATGATCGTAGAGCTTGTTGATCGGTTATTGTCGAATGGCCCGGAATGCATAATTAATAATCATATGTAAGTAAATGTAATTTCTGGTTACTTTAAACCACTGCCTGCCTGTCGTCTCCTCCCCCCCCCCCCCCCCCTCTCTCTCTCTCTCTCGCTCGCCCGACACAACCAACCAACCAACCAGTGCTTTTCGTGAATGTCACTCTGTTAACCCCTCGTTAACTCTGTTAACCCCTCATTGGCCGGGAAATATCTTTTTGTCTCTGATGTCAGTAACAAGTGTAACAAGATGTCCCCCCCACAACCCCCCCTCCCCCCCCCCCCCCCCCCCCCAGACTCCGATAAAAAGCTGTCCAATAGTATGTTCTCTTATAGAGCTGCACCGCCGCATTCTAAATCCTATACATACTGCAAAAGGACGCGCTGCGATTGGCCAGCAAGCGCTCTTGCCAAAACATGCCTAACGGGAGGGAGGGGTCGCGACTCGGAACGGCCCCAAGTCGGTTCGGCTCGATCGAACTTCGGCGCCACGGACGTTCGCCACGGAAGCTTCGCTCGGCAGTGCGCCTCCCGTCGCGGTCAAAACCGATACTTTTCAATTATCCCGATGTTTGGGGAAATGAACCCGGTTGGAATGACGTGTTCCGTCCACGCGCTACGCCTACGTCCGGCCGGCCGGGGAAACCCCCCCCCCCCTCCCCTGTGTCGGGTGAAAAGAAGCAGCTTGGACTCCACGTGCGTAGAAGGAAGCATGAGGTCAAGTCCGTTGCTCTCCCCATGTTGGCGGAGGGAGCGTATAGCGCCCAGGATTACATCAGACAATTGAAAAATGAAATGGGTTACAAAACTCGTGGACTGAAAAAAAAATACTCTACTTTATCGACCAAAAAAGCGGTTGTTGTAGACAAGGCGAGGGCACTTCCGCGTTGGCCGCAGAAACGGGGCGTGGTTACAGAAACGGGGCGTGGTTACAGAAACGGGGCGTGGTTACAGAAACGGGGCGTGGTTACAGAAACGGGGCGTGGTTACAGAAGTGGGGGCGGGGTTACCGAAGCGGGGGCGTGGCTATAAGCAACAAGCGGTGTAGGATTTGGAACGTGTCAGCTGCACCTCCACCCCTCCCCCCTGAGGTCACATGGTCGTGTCCGAGTGACCGAGTTTGACTGAGAGCGCGAGAG
This sequence comes from Protomyctophum parallelum, assembly GCF_964188405.1. NCBI lineage: Eukaryota > Metazoa > Chordata > Actinopteri > Myctophiformes > Myctophidae > Protomyctophum > Protomyctophum parallelum. Next base: position 10,413,600 of record NC_139712.1, on the reverse strand, counting down.
ATCAGAAACTCACTGAGTTAAACCGTGGAAGTTGTTTTCTTCTTGACCGAGCAAAAAATTAAAATAAAGTCATGTTAGTCCTTTTTGTATATCATATTGCCGAACTGTGATTAATACATGAAAAGGGAAGCCTTTAAATGTAAACCAAGGTGACGTCTAAAATGCAGAAGAAATGGGTTATATTTGGTTGCTTTTCTTCCTTATATCGTTTATTTATTTTTTATTTTTTTCTCCTCTTTTTTCAGTCGATTCCTCAAAGACGGTATAGTTCTTTATTTCGGGCTGTGCGTGTGATTTTCCTTTTTCATTGGCAACGTGCTGGCATCAAAGAATATCAGTTTACATCATACAAGTATACTAGTGTAATAATGAAAGTTAAAAAAAAAATGAAAATCCCACCAAAGGACATTATAAATGTTTTCTTGTCTGCTTTATCACTGAAGAATTTAAGTGAATAAAAGTAAAAAATATATAATATATACGTTGTGTTGATGATTTGTCCATGTCACAGATTTATTATTGTTGTCGGGCATGAAATATCTTAATCTCCAAATATATATATATATATATATTTGTGATGTTTCACTTTGCAGGTCCAGGTTGACAATGGAACGTAGTGGAGTTTAAGCTCCAGGGCCCACAGCGTGCAGGGCGCTGTGCGAGAGACGCGAGGTACAGCTGTTGCTTCCATCGAAAACCCTGTTTTTGGTCCTCCAATAGTTTCTTAAAGGGATTGTGACATTAAAACAAAGGTTTTGGAATTGTTCTTGTTTTTTTTTTAGGTTTTCTAATCTCAATTGCACCCAAAAAACATGAACTTTTAACATTCAGTAGATTTTCTGTGATCTGGGGTTTTCTGGCTCAAACAGGTGCTCTGATTTGCCGGCAGTAAGTGACATCACTTACTGCAAATCCCATATATGTCAATGGGATTTGCCAGCAGATGTCACTGTTTTCACTGTGTTGCCTGTTTTCATTGTAGCTCAAAAGGCCCCAAAAACCCCAAAGAAAACTTCAGACCACAGAAAATCCACTGAATGTTCAAAGTTTTTTGGGGTGTAATTGAGGTCATAAAACCTAAAAGAAAAAAGAAAAAGAAATGAAAATGAATGTCATAAAACCTTTCACCACTCGGTGGGAGGAGATTGAAAAAATATCAGATCCAGCGTGTCAGATCCAACTCTATGGGAGCAGCCTTATAACTCTATGGGGAGCAGCCTTATGACTCTATGGGAGCAGCCTTATAACTCTATGGGGAGCAGCCTTATAACTCTTTGGGGAGCAGCCTTATAACTCTATGGGAGCAGCCTTATAACTCTATGGGGAGAAGCCTTATGACTCTATGGGAGCAGCCTTATAACTCTATGGGGAGCAGCCTTATAACTCTATGGGGAGCAGCCTTATAACTCTATGGGAGCAGCCTTATAACTCTATGGGAGCAGCCTTATAACTCTATGGGAGCAGCCTTATAACTCTATGGGGAGCAGCCTTATAACTCTATGGGAGCAGCCTCATAACTCTATGGGAGCAGCCTTATAACTCTATGGGGAGCAGCCTTATAACTCTATGGGAGCAGCCTTATAACTCTATGGGAGCAGCCTTATAACTCTATGGGAGCAGCCTTATAACTCTATGGGGAGCAGCCTTATAACTCTATGGGAGCAGCCTTATAACTCTATGGGAGCAGCCTTATAACTCTATGGGGAGCAGCCTTATAACTCTATGGGAGCAGCCTTATAACTCTATGGGAGCAGCCTTATAACTCTATGGGAGCAGCCTTATAACTCTATGGGAGCAGCCTTATAACTCTATGGGGAGCAGCCTTATAACTCTATGGGGAGCAGCCTTATAGCTCTATGGGAGCAGCCTTATAACTCTATGGGAGCAGCCTTATAACTCTATGGGAGCAGCCTTATAGCTCTATGGGAGCAGCCTTATAACTCTATGGGAGCAGCCTTATAACTCTATGGGGAGCAGCCTTATAACTCTATGGGGAGCAGCCTTATAACTCTATGGGAGCAGCCTTATAACTCTATGGGGAGCAGCCTTATAACTCTATGGGAGCAGCCTTATAACTCTATGGGAGCAGCCTCATAACTCTATGGGGAGCAGCCTTATAACTCTATGGGAGCAGCCTTATAACTCTATGGGAGCAGCCTTATAACTCTATGGGAGCAGCCTTATAACTCTATGGGAGCAGCCTTATAACTCTATGGGAGCAGCCTTATAACTCTATGGGAGCAGCCTTATAACTCTATGGGGAGCAGCCTTATAACTCTATGGGAGCAGCCTTATAACTCTATGGGAGCAGCCTTATAACTCTATGGGAGCAGCCTTATAACTCTATGGGAGCAGCCTTATAACTCTATGGGAGCAGCCTTATAACTCTATGGGAGCAGCCTTATAACTCTATGGGGAGCAGCCTTATAACTCTATGGGAGCAGCCTTATAACTCTATGGGAGCAGCCTTATAACTCTATGGGAGCAGCCTTATAACTCTATGGGGAGCAGCCTTATAACTCTATGGGAGCAGCCTTATAACTCTATGGGAGCAGCCTTATAACTATATGGGAGCAGCCTTATAACTCTATGGGAGCAGCCTTATAACTCTATGGGGAGCAGCCTTATAACTCTATGGGAGCAGCCTTATAACTCTATGGGAGCAGCCTTATAACTCTATGGGGAGCATCCTTATAACTCTATGGGGAGCAGCCTTATAACTCTATGGGAGCAGCCTTATAACTCTATGGGGAGCAGCCTTATAACTCTATGGGGAGCAGCCTTATAACTCTATGGGAGCAGCCTTATAACTCTATGGGAGCAGCCTTATAACTCTATGGGAGCAGCCTTATAACTCTATGGGAGCAGCCTTATAACTCTATGGGAGCAGCCTTATAACTCTATGGGGAGCAGCCTTATAACTCTATGGGAGGAGCCTTATGACTCTATGGGGAGCAGCCTTATAACTCTATGGGAGCAGCCTTATAACTCTATGGGAGCAGCCTTATAACTCTATGGGGAGCAGCCTTATAACTCTATGGGAGCAGCCTTATAACTCTATTGGGAGCAGCCTTATAACTCTATGGGGAGCAGCCTTATAACTCTATGGGGAGCAGCCTTATAACTCTATGGGGAGCAGCCTTATAACTCTATGGGGAGCAGCCTTATAACTATATGGGGAGCAGCCTTATAACTCTATGGGAGCAGCCTTATAACTCTATGGGAGCAGCCTTATAACTCTATGGGGAGCAGCCTTATAACTCTATGGGAGCAGCCTTATAACTCTATGGGAGCGGCCTTATAACTCTATGGGAGCAGCCTTATAACTCTATGGGAGCAGCCTTATAACTCTATGGGGAGCAGCCTTATAACTATATGGGAGCAGCCTTATAACTCTATGGGAGCAGCCTTATAACTCTATGGGGAGCAGCCTTATAACTCTATGGGGAGCAGCCTTATAACTCTATGGGAGCAGCCTTATAACTCTATGGGGAGCAGCTTTATAACTCTATGGGAGCAGCCTTATAACTCTATGGGGAGCAGCCTTATAACTCTATGGGGAGCAGCCTTATAACTATATGGGGAGCAGCTTTATAACTCTATGGGAGCAGCCTTATAACTCTATGGGAGCAGCCTTATAGCTCTATGGGAGCAGCCTTATAGCTCTATGGGAGCAGCCTTATAACTCTATGGGAGCGGCCTTATAACTCTATGGGAGCAGCCTTATAACTCTATGGGAGCAGCCTTAGAACTCTATGGGAGCAGCCTTATAACTCTATGGGGAGCAGCCTTATAACTATATGGGAGCAGCCTTATAACTCTATGGGGAGCAGCCTTATAACTATATGGGAGCAGCCTTAGAACTCTATGGGAGCAGCCTTATAACTCTATGGGGAGCAGCCTTATAACTCTATGGGAGCAGCCTTATAACTCTATGGGGAGCAGCCTTATAACTCTATGGGAGCAGCCTTATAACTCTATGGGAGCAGCCTTATAACTCTATGGGAGCAGCCTTATAACTCTATGGGAGCAGCCTTATAACTCTATGGGGAGCAGCCTTATAACTATATGGGAGCAGCCTTATAACTCTATGGGAGCAGCCTTATAACTCTATGGGAGCAGCCTTATAACTCTATGGGGAGCAGCCTTATAACTATATGGGAGCAGCCTTATAACTCTATGGGAGCAGCCTTATAACTCTATGGGAGCAGCCTTATAACTCTATGGGAGCAGCCTTATAACTCTATGGGAGCAGCCTTATAACTCTATGGGGAGCAGCCTTATAACTCTATGGGAGCAGCCTTATAACTCTATGGGAGCAGCCTTATAACTCTATGGGAGCAGCCTTATAACTCTATGGGAGCAGCCTTATAACTCTATGGGGAGCAGCCTTATAACTCTATGGGGAGCAGCCTTATAACTCTATGGGAGCAGCCTTATAACTCTATGGGGAGCAGCTTTATAACTCTATGGGAGCAGCCTTATAACTCTATGGGGAGCAGCCTTATAACTCTATGGGGAGCAGCCTTATAACTATATGGGGAGCAGCTTTATAACTCTATGGGAGCAGCCTTATAACTCTATGGGAGCAGCCTTATAACTCTATGGGAGCAGCCTTATAACTCTATGGGAGCAGCCTTATAACTCTATGGGGAGCAGCCTTATAGCTCTATGGGAGCAGCCTTATAACTCTATGGGGAGCAGCCTTATAACTCTATGGGAGCAGCCTTATAACTCTATGGGAGCAGCCTTATAACTCTATGGGAGCAGCCTTATAACTCTATGGGGAGCAGCCTTATAACTCTATGGGGAGCAGCCTTATAACTCTATGGGGAGCAGCCTTATAACTCTATGGGAGCAGCCTTATAACTCTATGGGAGCAGCCTTATAACTCTATGGGGAGCAGCCTTATAACTCTATGGGAGCAGCCTTATAACTCTATGGGAGCAGCCTTATAACTCTATGGGAGCAGCCTTATAACTCTATGGGAGCAGCCTTATAACTCTATGGGAGCAGCCTTATAACTCTATGGGAGCAGCCTTATAACTCTATGGGAGCAGCCTTATAACTCTATGGGGAGCAGCCTTATAACTCTATGGGAGCAGCCTTATAACTCTATGGGGAGCAGCCTTATAACTCTATGGGGAGCAGCCTTATAACTCTATGGGAGCAGCCTTATAACTATATGGGAGCAGCCTTATAACTCTATGGGGAGCAGCCTTATAACTCTATGGGAGCAGCCTTATAACTCTATGGGGAGCAGCCTTATAACTCTATGGGAGGAGCCTTATAACTATGGGAGCAGCAGCGATAGTGCTTGCGGTGCGCTGAACGCACGCATTCACTGCATGGGCGAAAAGAGTCGTTCTTGATTATAGTGTTTTGCGCACGCGAATCACATGCGCGCGTGTGCACGGAGCCGTTAGATTTGGCGTAAGCGCCAGGGCCCTCGGAGGGGTCGATTTGGCACTGCACTTTAGTCTCACATACTACAGTATACATGCAGTACTGTCTGTAGGCCTACTGTAGCGAGCTGTTTATCTCCCACACTTTCTATGAAGTGCGATCCGATGTTAAATTATGGCCTATAACAAACAGCTTCGCACTAAATGGAGGCCCCGCTGTGATTTATGTTGTCTTAAGTGCTAATGGAAGGCATTCATAATTGATGGTCATTACGTATTTATGGGTGTTTAAACGCTGCGCCTGCCAAGCGTTTTACATCCGTGTGTTTCTCTTCCAGCGACGCAGATATTATATCCCCCCTGCCCTTTATACAGTGCTGGAGAAAAGTACTCAACTGTTTTACTTAAAGTAAAAGTATCGCTACTGTAATATATAAATTAATAAAACACTCTGGTACAAGTTCAAAGTCCCGGAATTCAAAATGTACTTGAGTAAAAGCATCAAAAATGTACTTAACGTAGCAAAGTTTTCAAATGTCTAAATAATCTTTTGGAAATCCGACCTACTGTACGTGGCCGGTTAAGACTGAGGTTAGGGTTATTGAACTACGTGGCCGGTTAAGACTGAGGTTAGGGTTATAGTGACCTATGTGGCCGGTTAAGACTTAGGTTAGGGTTATAGTGACCTATGTGGCCGGTTAAGACTTAGGTTAGGGTTATAGTGACCTATGTGGCCGGTTAAGACTTAGGTTAGGGTTAGTGACCTACGTGGCCGGTTAAGACTGAGGTTAGGGTTATAGTGACCTATGTGGCCGGTTAAGACTTAGGTTAGGGTTAATGACCTACGTGGCCGGTTAAGACTGAGGTTAGGGTTATAGTGACCTATGTGGCCGGTTAAGACTTAGGTTAGGGTTAGTGACCTACGTGGCCGGTTAAGACTGAGGTTAGGGTTATAGTGACCTATGTGGCCGGTTAAGACTTAGGTTAGGGTTAATGACCTACGTGGCTGGTTAAGACTGAGGTTAGGGTTAGTGACCTACGTGGCTGGTTAAGACTGAGGTTAGGGTTAATGACCTACGTGGCTGGTTAAGACTGAGGTTAGGGTTAGTGACCTACGTGGCCGGTTAAGACTGAGGTTAGGGTTAGTGACCTACGTGGCTGGTTAAGACTGAGGTTAGGGTTATAGTGACCTATGTGGCCGGTTAAGACTTAGGTTAGGGTTATAGTGACCTATGTGGCCGGTTAAGACTTAGGTTAGGGTTAGTGACCTACGTGGCCGGTTAAGACTGAGGTTAGGGTTATAGTGACCTATGTGGCCGGTTAAGACTTAGGTTAGGGTTAATGACCTACGTGGCCGGTTAAGACTGAGGTTAGGGTTATAGTGACCTATGTGGCCGGTTAAGACTTAGGTTAGGGTTATAGTGACCTATGTGGCCGGTTAAGACTTAGGTTAGGGTTATAGTGACCTATGTGGCCGGTTAAGACTTAGGTTAGGGTTATAGTGACCTATGTGGCCGGTTAAGACTTAGGTTAGGGTTAGTGACCTACGTGGCTGGTTAAGACTGAGGTTAGGGTTATAGTGACCTATGTGGCCGGTTAAGACTTAGGTTAGGGTTAGTGACCTACGTGGCCGGTTAAGACTGAGGTTAGGGTTAGTGACCTATGTGGCCGGTTAAGACTGACGTTAGGGTTAGTGACCTACGTGGCTGGTTAAGACTGAGGTTAGGGTTAGTGACCTACGTGGCCGGTTAAGACTGAGGTTAGGGTTATAGTGACCTATGTGGCCGGTTAAGACTTAGGTTAGGGTTAATGACCTACGTGGCTGGTTAAGACTGAGGTTAGGGTTAGTGACCTACGTGGCTGGTTAAGACTGAGGTTAGGGTTAATGACCTACGTGGCCGGTTAAGACTGAGGTTAGGGTTAGTGACCTACGTGGCCGGTTAAGACTGAGGTTAGGGTTAGTGACCTACGTGGCTGGTTAAGACTGAGGTTAGGGTTATAGTGACCTATGTGGCCGGTTAAGACTTAGGTTAGGGTTAGTGACCTACGTGGCCGGTTAAGACTGAGGTTAGGGTTAGTGACCTATGTGGCCGGTTAAGACTGAGGTTAGGGTTAGTGACCTACGTGGCTGGTTAAGACTGAGGTTAGGGTTAGTGACCTACATGGCCGGTTAAGACTGAGGTTAGGGTTAGTGACCTACGTGGCCGGTTAACCGTTTCAGTTCATACGATGCCTGAGGCCGTCATAAGGATTCCGAAAAATGAGTGCCTTGGACGTCTGTGGACGTCCTAGCGACGTCCCAGCGACGCAGGGCGAGATAAGAATATTCAGAATTTTTCATTTTCTTTTTTTTGGCATTTCGCTTTTCGCTTTCCGTATGCTAACGCTCTGTGCAACTATTAGCTTGTCATTGACTCCCATGTTAGCGCGGCGGAAAGATTGACTCGTATCTCCTAATCCAGGGCGCTCTCCGTGGTGATGAACGGATCGATATGCTGGCGCTTCATTTCTGCTCCTCATCCGTCTCTCCCCCGCAAAATATGAACGCTTTTTGGAGCGTAAAAAAATTAATTAAGATGATCGGGGATGTGAGGTCACTTTGTAAAGTCAACTTTTTTAGGAAAGTGTTTCCGGTTCATGGCTTTCAGAGTAAAAGCGATCAGACAACTCCGGCACCCCGGAGCTTTTATTTTGATGCACTTCCGGCACTAAATGTGTTTTAAGACTGAGTTTCAGGTTTGGGATAGTGCTAGTTATCGGCCAGACTAACGGAAGGTCGGAAACAATGACCGGAAATTCGGAATAGTACTATTCCCCACCCCGCCCCGAGGTGGGTTGGGGAAAAAACACGGATCCCACACGGATCGGGTATTTTTCGGAATCGGGGGACTCGTGTATAGAGCTGCTATTTTGGGTGAAAGTTGGAGCGCACGAGGCTCTTCTTTTTCACCCTGAACGTTTCGAATATACAACGTTTTCCGCCCGACAACAGAGAGGATTACAGTATAAAGTACATGTATAGAAAAAGACGGTATAGAAATCTATTATCTTTCATGCTTTTTTGGTGATATTTCCGGAGGCTGTTTTTTTGTCTTCGAATTCAATCTGCTCTAAGGTTTGTTTGGAATGCATTTGTGTTGTCGGAGGCACTGAATTAAATATGTACGACTATCGACGTCTCTCGCACAGAGGCCTGCATGTGTTCAAAGCCGCTATAGTGGGTCAGTGTTCAAAGTCTCTATAGTGGGTCTCGTCAGACGGTCGACAGTTTGTCCATATCGCTGAAACTATTCTACGGTTCAGCCTCTTCAGCGCAACGGACGGAGCCACGGCCACATTCTTTATCCCATTCTGACGTGAGATCAGATTCATAACGAGGTTTCCACTGGACACACACTGGTCTGATTAACACCATTCTGACCTGAGATCAGATTCTAAAAAAATGTCAGTCGCTCTTCGATTTTTCAAAAATAGCAGACCTACAAGCTCGTAGCGCGCCACTCGGTGGCGCGCTATGAGCTTGTAGATCTGCTGTTTTTCAATAGCTAAAGCATAACATGATGCTGACACCAAAATGGGTTCCCGTTCAGAATGGGTTAAAGCAGGCATTTCTATAGTGCATAAATAGAAAATCACACAATGTCTCAACTCCTTCTCCTCTCTCTCTCTCTCTCTCTCTCTCATTAGCAGGCAACAGTGCAGCACTAATACTATCTCTCTCTCTCTCTCTCTGTTTCTGGCAAACAGCGCCCCTACTGGTACAAATAGTCATATACTCGTGCTCATGGACACATAGGTATACGCACGTACATTGCTGGTTGTAGTAGGTGTGGTTGCACCACTCAAAAACATGCTTTATTGTATGTTCAATATCACGCAGCGTTGTGCATTATAAACTCTCCCAGCTCCCAAAGGATATTATGGTTGAAAATGATGAAAGTGTTGATACTTTTCATTTGTTCAACACCAGAGGATATTTAAAGGTGTATTCAGTGATTTCACTTAATTAAAATATCACTTATTTTTTTTGTTTTGTTGTGATAATCCTCTCTACTATAGAGTGTGCTGACCATATAAGGAGTTCCTCCCTGTCCCCAGTTAACCCCTTGGGGGGAACAAAAAACCTTAGGTTTCTTTTTTGACTCTCTATCCTGATTGGACGAAAGGCTTTGGGTCCCAGCCAAAAACGAAACCTAAGGTTTTTTTGAGTGAAATCACTGAATATACCTTTAACCCATTTTGCGCGGGAACCCATTTTGGTGTCAGCATCATGTTATGATTTAGCTATTGAAAAATAGCAGATCTACAAGCTCGTAGCGTGCCACCGAGTGGCGCGCTACGAGCTTGTAGGTCTGCTATTTTTGAAAAATCGAAGAACGACTGACATTTTTAGAATCTGATCTCAGGTCAGAATGGGTTAATCAGACCAGTGTGTGTCCAGTGGAAATCTCGTATGAATCTGATCTCAGGTCAGAATGGGTTAAAAGACACCATTGTACCATTATAGTCGCACACAAATCCTCGGTATGTGAATTTATTTCTGTTAACCACTTCCTGTTTTATTTTGGAGTGCTGCTTTTTTCCCCACGTGGTTGGTTTTATGATTTAAAGGATGACCTCCCACTGCCTCAACCAATCAACGCTGAGCACCCACTGCCTCAACCAATCGAAGCTGAGCACCCACTGCCTCAACCAATCAACGCTGAGCACCCACTGCCTCAACCAATCGAAGCTGAGCACCCACTGCCTCAACCAATCGAAGCTGAGCACCCACTGCCTCAACCAAGAGGAAGTGCACCTGTTTTTCATTCTTTACCTGCATCACGATGTATGCACGTATTGTGAGCTTTTGTAGCTCTACCTTTTTTCTGTTGGTTTTTCACCACTTGCCAATTGTTAACCCATTCTGACCTGAGATCAGATTCATACGAGGTTTTCCACTGGACACACACTGGTCTGATGAACCCATTCTGACCCGAGATCAGATTCTAAAAATGTCAGTCGTTCTTCGATTTTTCAAAAATAGCAGATCTACAAGCTCGTATCGCGCCACTCGGTGGCGCGATATGAGCTTGTAGATCTGCTATTTTTAAATAGCTAAAGCATAACATGATGCTGACACCAAAATGGGTGCCCGGTCAGAATGGGTTAAAAGCTGATTTTCGGCTAAACCGCTTCATATATGGTGCAATACTTTAGGTACGAACCTTAGAGTATATATGAATAGAGACGGCACCCAGCGGAAACCCTGAGGCCAAATGGACATAGTGGCCGAATGAAGGTATTGCCGCCTGTGGCCCCAAACACATGAACGCGCTGGTCCGTTGACTATATCATTGTGCACGTTCACGACGGCAGCACGCTCGTCCGCGTCCGTGCACGATCAACGGCGGCGCGTTCATGTGTTTGTGGGGCCAATCCATCCCAGAATGCACTCTGTTCCTACCCGGAAGGAGGAGTGAAATCGCCTCGTGCGCTTTTTGAGCAATTTAATGCAAGTGGATGGAAGGAGAACTTGGGTGTCTTCTCTATTCATATATACTCTATAACGTACGAACATGTTCGTATAGCTGGCAGGTAATGTCCCATAGGCGGGGGCGTACAAATGTGTATGTACAAATAATTTATAAAAAGGAAAAAATAAATGCTATGCTTTATATGTTGGCCTGCATCATTTCTGCAGCGTGGAGAATATACCAGCTCCGATTATAACTCATTCGTCCGTCATCGCTGCCATCTAGTGGCTGGAAACGCCATGATGTAAGTGAACGACGGAGGATCTTATTTTTGAAAGCCGTCGTCCGCTCCAAAAACTTGAGACCGGAAGTATATGAAATCAGCTAATGTAACGTGTGTCCCCATGTGAATGTTATTTAATTCATACCCAAATACATACAATCTTGTAACCGGTGATCTCGTCGGCAAATTATGCTATATATGCTACGAAATGTTATGCTTTATGTTGGCTTTCAGCATTTCTGCAGTGTGGACTGTACTTTAAAGTTTAAAGCAATTCACCTCAACGATATCACTATTGGGTTAGCAAAAAGAACGAAAAACAACCTCAGAGTCCAAGAACACCTTGATGTCTTAAAGTGTCCCACAGCCCCTTGCCCCTCCCCTCCCCCCCGGGGGACACAAAGTCAAAGTCACTTGATTTTTATTTTATTAATTTTTTTGTCAAGGTCCTTTTACAGTGGGCCTAATTTTAAGCATGTGTTCAGACCAGGTGTGTCAGCGCGCCACGCTGTGTGGAGAATTAAAAATAGAGGCCGCCGTCGTTTGGGGAGAAAGGCTTCATCCTAGATATACCTCACCTCCAACAGCTGTCGGCTGACCTTAACCCATTCTGAACGGGAGCCCCTTTTGGTGTTATAGCATCATGTTATGCTTTAAGCTATTGAAAAACAGCAGATCTACAAGCTCGTAGCGCGCCACCGAGTGGCGCGCTACGAGCTTATAGGTCTGCTATTTTTGATAAAAATCGAAGAACGACTGACATTTTTATAGAATCTGATCTCAGGTCAGAATGGGTTAAGCACAGCCAGCGCCGCTGAAATGCACCCCGGAGACACCGGGACACTGGATTATACTGCTCCCCTCGTGAACTGTGGGAAAATGAGGGGAGGGGAGAGGAGGGGAGGGGAGGGGAGGGGAGGAGAGGGGAGGGAGAGAGAGGGGGAGAGAGAGGGAGGGAGAGAGAGGGGGAGAGGGAGGGAGGGAGAGAGAGGGGGAGAGGGGATGGGGGAAGAGAGAGAGAAGGAGAGGAGAGGAGAGAGATAGTGGGGGAGAGGAGAGGGGATGGAAAGGGTATGGAGAGAGAGAGAGAGGGAGGGGATGGAGAGAGGGGGAGAGGGGATGGAGAGAGAGGGGAGAGGGGATAGAGAAAGGGAGTGGGGAGGGAGGGAGGGAGAGAGAGAGTGGGAGAGAGGAGAGAGGATGGAGATAGAGAGAGGGGGGATGTAGAGAGAGAGAGACATCTCTGGCAGAAGGATAGAGCTGTTATTCATCTCTAAATTACAGTACTTACCGACTGTACGCTGCGCCCGCTCTGGCATGCATCCGTTTGTAAGATGAAAGAGGTGTTGAAAACCCCTAAAACATTTCTATGATAAATACATGGCCTTTTTACCTTATCTCCTTTGTACACTAAGTATTTGTTGTCGATGTCATTATTGTCTTGATGTTTTATGCTATGCTGATAAAAAATTGGCAATCCTTTCAATAACTTCCGACCAATCCTGCCAAATCCTCAATATTGAACCAAACAGGAATGATTAATTTCCATCCATTAATTTACCGTCCGTTCTTTTTTTGGTAATCTATTCTTTCCCTTTCTTTTATCCCATTTAGGCCTGACGTAGAAATTTCAAAAATGTCTTCAAAATCCTGACAGTTTTCTGAAAAACCACATGTTTCTGTATCGGTGGTGCTCAATATTTCATTTCAAGGACTCCAAAAATTATATGTAATATGCCTCCGCCCCCCCCATCTGAAAATTATATTGTTCCAGGGACCTCCCGAGAAGCAAAGATTTGAGTTAAAATGTTCACTCTGTAATAATATATATTCAAAGATTTGACGCACATTTTCACGGTTTTTCAAAAATAGCAGACCTACAAGCTCATAGCGCGGCACTCGGTGCCGCGCTATGAGCTTGTAGATCTGCTATTATTAAGTGTAAAGTATAAGATAATGCTTTAAAACACCAAAAGCAGTTCCAGCCCCCAAAATAATAATAATAATAATATCTCAAACTTATATAGCGCTTTTCTGACTACCCAAAGACGCTTTACATGGGGCGGTCTTTACAGAGAACAACACAAATAAAAACAACTTTAATAGAAAAAATAAATAATCACTATAGAAGCTAAAAGACATTAAAAGACAGTGAAAAGGGTTAGCTATAGGGAAGGCAATGTTGAAGAGGTGGGTCTGCTATTTTTGAAAAATCGAAGAGCGACTGACAAGACATTTTTAGAATCTGATCTCAGGTCAGAATGGAAAACTGTCAGGATGTAGAAGACATTTTTTAGAATCTGATCTCAGGTCAGAATGGGTTAAGGATTAAAATGGACAGGAGCCTCGATGTAAACAAGTCTTATAGTGCTTTTCCTGGACGTACAGTATATCGACCTGTACTTTCCTTTGAACTGTATACCCGTTCTATACAAACCGTGAATACAGTTTCCAATCAATCAGGGATAAACCTTTCAGACTGGGAGCATCAGGGACGGATTAACCCCCACGAGGAGGGCCCCCGGGCCGGTACGTTTTGCAGGGCCCCCCCCCATAGCACGTGTGCGCGCCACATTTTCGGGATTTTCTGTGTTTTTATCGTCTTTTTGACCTAAATTTAACTCAATCAATGGCCAATGAAGAGCCCCCAGGAGCCCTTTTTAGGCCGTCAAATCTATTACCGCGCAGTCCAGTTTCTCTGAAGGCCCCCTGAGAACCAAGGGCCCCTGTAGGGCCACGGCCCCACTGGCTAATTTGTCCCTGGGGAGAGCATGTAACGCAGACATTGTCGCCTGGATCAGCGACAGATCAGCTCACGAGGGGCGATCGGCTCACGAGGGGCGATCAGCTCACGAGGGGCGCGGGGATACGTAGAGCGTGGAAAACAACTAGTCAGCTGGCAGGTGTGTTTACGCGTAAGTATACGCGCGCGTCAATTTCACAGGATCGCCGCGCCCTGTGAAAATATACAACCGGTTGTGTTTTTGTTCGACCCTCAACTTCTCCGCGCGTCCAAAATAAAATAAACGCAGGCCTCTCGATGGAAAATTAAATACCATATAAGGCCTCTCGAGGGAAAATTAAATACCATATAAGGCGTGTCAGTCGCATATATACCGCGTCTGAAAAGGCCTTTAGAAGTATAACAACATGCAGTGTTTTTGGACATATGAGGTTTTCAAGTATAGCAACATGCAGTGTTTTTTGGACATGTGAGGTTTTCCAAATATAACAACATGCAGTGTTTTGGACATGTGAGGTTTTCCAAGTATAACAACATGCAGTGTTTTGGACATGTGAGGTTTTCCAAGTATAACAACATGCAGTGTTTTGGACATGTGAGGTTTTCCAAGTATAACAACATGCAGTGTTTTGGACATATGAGGTTTCCAAGTATAACAACATGCAGTGTTTTTGGACATGTGAGGTTTCCAAGTATAACAACATGCAGTGTTTTGGACATATGAGGTTTCCAAGTATAACAACATGCAGTGTTTTTGGACATATGAGGTTTCCCAATATAACAACATGCAGTGTTTTTGGACATATGAGGTTTTCCAAGTATAACAACATGCAGTGTTTTTGGACATGTGAGGTTTTCCAAGTATAACAACATGCAGTGGTTTTGGACATATGAGGTTTCCAAATATCACAACATGCAGTGTTTTGGACATGTGAGGTTTTCCAAGTATAACAACATGCAGTGGTTTTGGACATATGAGGTTTCCAAATATAACAACATGCAGTGGTTTTGGACATATGAGGTTTCCAAGTATAACAACATGCAGTGTTTTGGACATATGAGGTTTTCCAAGTAGAACAACATGCAGTGTTTTTGGACATATGAGGTTTTCCAAGTAGAACAACATGCAGTGTTTTTGGACATATGAGGTTTTCCAAGTATAACAACATGCAGTGTTTTGGACATATGAGGTTTTCCAAGTAGAACAACATGCAGTGTTTTTGGACATATGAGGTTTTCCAAGTATAACAACATGCAGTGTTTTTTGGACATGTGAGGTTTCCAACAGTGTTGTTTTTGGCAGCAAATTTCTATTTTAGTTTTAGTCATAGTCTCCTGAATAGTTTTCACTTAGTCTTAGTCACATTTTAGTCACCTGGAATGTATTAGTGTTAGTCTAGTTTTAGTCGACTAAATGTCATAAGATTTTAGTCGTCTAAATCTACAGGTGATTTAGTCGACTAAAATGTATTTTTGCGGGCCTTGTTGCCGTCATAATGACTTATTTTACACTTGCTGAAAATAGCCGATCTACAAGCTCACTGCGACGCGTTGTGAACTTGTAGATCGGCTATTTTCAGCATGCAACCAAGTGTAAAATGACTTTTACTGGATCTGTTGTCCACTAGTCTCTTCCAAGTATAACAACATGCAGTGTTTTTTGGACATGTGAGGTTTCCAGCCAGACGGATAATGATATCCCATGGCGGTTCTCCCTGACAGCAGGGTTCTATAACACGAGTCCAGACTGAGACCTATACACACACACACACACACACACACACACACACACACACACACACACACACACACACACACACACACACACACACACACACACACACACACACACACACACACACACACACACACACACACATACACACACACACACACACACACACACACACACACACACACACACACACACACACACACACACACACACACACACACACACACACACACACACACACACACACACACACACACACACACACAGGCCAGTATATCCCATGATAACCTGCAGGGAACCATTCTGCCAAATAATGTCTAATAAAATCCTGACCGTTTTCTTTGAAAAAGTGATGTTTTTCGGGGGTTCTTTCGCCGTTCTCAAACACTTTCATGTCACTTTTTCACGATTCTTCCAAATATAGCAGATCTATACAAGTAGATCTGCTATTTTGGAAACGATTCTGCCAAATGTCTTATGAATCCTGACCGTTTTCTTGAAGAAGCGATGCTTTTCTATGTCAGTCGACTCGTTTCTCAAACACCTTCATGTCACTTTTTTCACGATTCTTCCAAAAATAGCAGATCTATACAAGCTCGTAGAGTGGCGCACTATATGAGCTTGTAGATCTGCTGTTTTTCAATAGCTATAAAGCATTACATAATGCTAACACCAAAAGGGGGTTCCCGCCCAAAATGGGATATTATTGACCGTGCACTTATACCCCCCCCCCCCTCGATCCCCTCGTGGTCATGAGTGGTGATCAATGAACGCATCGACCCAAACACTGCAGGTATTGATCCCAGCGGTCTGGTCCCCCCCACCAACACCGCCACGCAGAAAAGAACGCTCTTAATAGAAAATCCACTGGGGTTTTTGACTGCAATAAAAGTTCAAAGAAAAAGAAAAATTAGCAAAATTGCAAAAGGTGAATTGCAAAGTTGTGTCACTTTGCCCTGGCTGAGCTGGGAAGGCTGACATTGACATGTTTGACTTTGACGACGACGACGTTGACATTTTTGACGTTGACGACGTTGACATTTTTGACGTTGACAACGACGACGTTGACATTTTTGACGTTGACGACGACGTTGACATTTTTGACGTTGACGACAACGATGTTGACCTTTTTCACGTTGATGACGTTGACATTTTTCACGTTGACGACGACGACGTTGACATTTTTTACGTTGACGACGACGATGTTGACATTTTTGACATTGACGACGTTGACATTTCTGACGTTGACGTTGACAACGACGACGTTGACATTTTTGACGTTGACGACGACGAAAAAAAGAAAAAAAATTGCAAAAAAGAATTGCAAAAAAAAAATTGCAAAAAAAAGTTTGCAAAATTGCAAAGGGTGAATTGCAAAGTTGTGTCACTTTGCCCTGGCTGAGCTGGGACGTCGTAGTGTCTGAGCTAATCGACATGGTGATGTATATTATACGATGATAAAAGAAAGCAAATTGGCTATTTTCATCCTATATACACAAAGATTATATTCCCATTGACGATGAATGGAGAATTTACGTCATGTGATAAGAGCGGGTGTGATGTGTTTTGGCTATAGAATACAATTCCTCAGGAAATCAGAGAGGCTCCAACTCCATCAACAACTTTAACCCATTCTGAACGGGCACCCATTTTGGTGTTAGCATCATGTTATGCTTTAGCTATTGAAACATAGCAGATCTACAAGCTCATAGCGCGCCACCGAGTGGCGCGCTACGAGCTTGTAGGTCTGCTATTTTTGAAAAATCGAAGAGCGACTGACATTTTTAGAATCTGATCTCAGGTCAGAATGGGTTCATCAGACCAGTGTGTGTCCGGCGGAAACCTCGTATGAATCTCTTTAGATTGGCCTTCTCAATCCTCCCCATAGCACTTTATAGAAGGTACCTTAGACTTAAATTAATAAAATGTTATTTTCATGATCTTATTATGTATGTATTTTTTTAACTCTATGCCTGACCTTTTATTTCCCTCTTATGTTGATGATTATATGCATACTATGTGATTGTGTCTGATATGTTATGACCTAACTGTAAAGTAACTGATTTGTGTTCTGCCTGTGAAGCACTTTGAACTGCAACTCTGTATGAAAGGTGCTATATGAATAAAGTTATTTTATTTATTTTTATAGAGGGTATATGTATGCATGTCCCATCCTATTTTCCCGTGAAATTATCCTCTTCTGTCCAAGGTTACACCAACAACGAGGCCTCACACATGTTGTCATCACCCCTCAATCACGTCGCCTGTTACTTCCCTAAAGTGCAGTCACACTTCTCCGCGGCAGAAAATAAGCAACCTTAAGTAATGCTGACATGGTGCAAATCACAGCGTAAACTAATGAAGCGGCCAGTCAGTCAGTAGGCCTAAAGTCTTAAAAGTTTCATGACATGAATGACTTTGCGCAAGCAGAGCGTTGTTTGTCCGGTGCTCCGATGCGTATGTCTCGAGGCTGCGTATGACGAAATTATTAATTTGTGCTTGATATGGCATGGGTGTGAGATCACATACATGTATACATAGGGGCGTTACCTTGAACCCATTCTGACCTGAGATCAGATTCATACGAGGTTTCCCACTGCACACACACTGGTCTGATTAACCCATTCTGACCTGAGATCAGATTTTTTTTTAAATGTCAGTCGCTCTTCGATTTTTCAAAAATAGCAGACCTACAAGCTCGTATCGCGCCACTCGGTGGCGCGATATGAGCTTGTAGATCTGCTATTTTTCTATAGCTAAAGCATAACATGATGCTAACACCAAAATGGATTCCCGTTCAGAATGGGTTAATCCACCCGACACTGAAACATATCGTCACCATCGAGAGCCAGTTATACGCTGGCATTGGTACCCTTATCCCTAAACTAATTTGTAATTTTTTTCCTATTTTGAAAAACATTTTAAAATAGTTCAACTAGCCGATCTACATTACAATTTACAATTACAATTTAGGCATTTAGCAGACGCTCTTAATCCAGAGCGACTTACAAGAACAAAAACATGGGAATACATCACAAAAAAGCATTTATCATAAAACATGCGTAAGCTAAGAAAGTAACAGTGGAATATCTATATTATGAGACTATACATACAAACTATATATATATATATACTACTATGCTATACATATGTACTATGGCGTGCTATGACTATATACAATGCAATTATAGTGCCGTCTACAAAACATGCTACAAGTCTGTATCAGATGCTATCTAAGTCTACAGAAATGCTATTGAGACATTGTGAGCTTGTAGATCGGCTATTTTAACTATTTTAAAAGTAAAAAACAATGGAAAATTAGTTTATGGATAAGGGGTTGTGCGCAAGATATAGCCCAGGCAGGGTTACTAATTTCAGAACAATGGGAGGTCGGAACAATGACATGTTACCCTGCCTACCGGGAGGACGTTTCAACCGCACCCTCGTAACGACCGCATAATATTTCCCGTTTGGTTTTGAACGTGAGCTTCCATTTATCACGTTCAAAATGCATCTCTGGACGTTGAATCGGGGGCGGCAGATTTAGCAGCTTTAGGTGTAATTGTAGCAAATGTTCCAGATCATCGTCAACGTTATAAATGTACTGCGATCCCGAGTCATCAGTGCAACTGACCAATGGGGACGCGCCGCTCCCAGGAGGCGAAATGTACAGAGCCTGCTGTATATCCCATTCTGAACGGGAACCCCTTTTGGCTATTGAAAAATAGCAGATCTACAAGCTCATAGCGCGCCACCGAGTGGCGCGCTACGAGCTTGTAGGTCTGCTATTTTTTGAAAAATCGAAGAGCGACTGACATTTTTTAGAATCTGATCTCGGGTCAGTATGGGTTAATCAGACCAGTGTGTGTCCTAGTGGAAACCTCGTATGAATCTGATCTCAGGTCAGAATGGGATATATAGTTCACCCAGGTACGGAGTGCCAGACTCCACACTTTATCACGGGCGAGCGAGAGACACCGTTGGCCCGGTAAAACAAATCACTGAGCAAACTCTGGTGCGTGTGTGTGTGTGTGTGTGTGTGTGTGTGTGTGTGTGTGTGTGTGTGTGTGTGTGTGTGTGTGTGTGTGTGTGTGTGTGTGTGTGTGTGTGTGTGTGTGTGTGTGTGTGTGTGTGTGTGTGTGTGTGTGTGTGTGTGTGTGTGTGTGTGTGTGCCGGCCGGTCTCCAAAGGAATCCGTGTGTCGTTTGAAATATGGGACCTTGAAAGTATTCATTAGTCACCCAAGCACAGAGATTACCCTATTAATGCCTTAAACCATTCAGACCTGAGGACCATTCTACAAAATGCCTTCTAAAATCTTGACAGTTTTCTGAAAAAAAAACCTATGTTTCTATGTCGGTGGGTTCTCAACCTTTATCAGGTCAAGGACCCCCAGAATTATCTGTATCTGGCTGCTGACCCCCATCTGAAAATATGTTGCCCCCTTTCGCTCTGAAAGAATTATATATTCGAAGATTTGTGCCACATTTTCACGATTTTTCTAAAATAGCAGACCTTCAAGCTCGAGCTATGAGCTTGTAGGTCTGCTATTTTATTTTTCAATAGCTAAAGTATAACATGATCCTTGAAACACCACAAGGGGTTCCCGTCCAGAGTGTGTTAAAGAAGAGAAAGATGTGGGCAGAGAGGGACTCGTCATGCTGTCGCAAAAAACTGTTTTCAAGGGAAATAATTTGCCAGCACTTTGCAGCAAAGTGTCGTTGGAAAGCCTTGTAGCTGAAGGTAACGCTACACTTTCAAACCATATGCCATCACTAGTGATTTTCTAGTGAATCCATTTCACTAGTGATTTTCTAGTGAATCCACTTCACTAGTGATTTTCTAGTGAATCCACTTCACTAGTGATTTTCTAGTGAATCCACTTGCTGACTGGCTGTCAGTATTGAGCAATTATTTTCACAGGGTCTCTTGTCACCACATGCAAGACAATCACAACAACACCTATAACATTCCCCTGGTGGCATTGTGTAATAATGTAATTTAAATGTGTATTTCAAGCTGCTTTCCCCAAGGGTGTATTTCATGAACTGTATGTTAATGAGGGGGCGTGTCTTTCCTATTGAAGGCGTGTCTTTCCTATTCAGCCATTAGCAATCTAGCCCAGAGCAATCAAACACCCAAAAAATCCCATCCAGCCACTAGCATATAGTTTGGGATTGTTCCTTTCATTTTAGTTTAGTTTTAGTTTGTTTTGAATATATATATATATATATATATATATATATATATAAATATATATATATTTTTTTAATAACTAATTGGCATCAAAATGTATCCCATGATCGCATCGCATCCCATCACACCCCATCGCCCAGTTTTCGTTTGAAGTAATCTTTAAGTTGCCTATGAGTCTGTAAACTAATTATTTATCCTTGTTAAATAAGAAGCCCGGTTCCTACCTCCACCATGTAGGGGTGCCAGGTATTTTCTTTTTCAACGTATTGTAATTTTGGTTAGTTAGGGTAGTTAGTGATTTAGAATTGTAATTTTGTTTAACATGCCTTTAGGTAGGGGTAAACTTTTGATTTCCAGTTAGATTCGTTTTGTTAGAATAACACCTGCACTCTGAAGCTAAAATGGGAGAACTGTGAACCAGAAATGTACAAATTGTCTCTACTATTGAAAGAAAAGAGCGACTACAAATAAATTGAAGTTCTTTTCACCCTGTCTCCTCTCAAATTGTGTCATGTCCCTTCACCCATAACAGAAGGGACTAGTGGACAAGAGACGCGTTGTGAGATTGTATATCTGCTATTTTCAGCATGCAACCAAAGTGTAAAATATGTCATTACAATGACATCAAGGCCTGTCCAAAACACATTTTAGTCGACTAAATCTACAGTACAAATCGTATGACATTTAGGGCTGTATTTTGCGTGTCTTAAGTACCAGGTCTTATTACCTAACTTGAGTAAACTAAAGACCTGGAGGCGTGGTCAATGCTCTTTGGCCACTCAGAATAGCCAAATGGCATTGATCACGCCTCCAGGTCTTTAGTTTACTCAAGTTAGGGAATAAGACCTGGTACTTAAGACACGCAAAATACAGCCCTAAGTCGACTAAAAATACTGTACTGTATATGTCACTAGTGTTTGTATCTTGTCTTTCTGAATAGCACTTCTCGACTGTCTGTCTGTGTTTGTGTCAGTGTTGTTTTTGGCAGCAAATTTAGATTTTAGTTTTAGTCATAGTCTTTTGAATAGTTTAAATTTAGTTTTAGTCAAATTTTAGTCACCTGGAATGTGATAGTGTTAGTCTAGTTTTAGTCGACTAAATGTCATGAGATTTTAGTCGACTAAATCTACAGTTGATTTAGTCGACTAAAATGTATTTTGGTGGGCATTGATGCCGTCGTAAGGACTGTTTTTACACTTGCTGAAAATAGCCGATCTACAAGCTCACAACGCGTCACGCTGCAACACGTTGTGAGCTTTTTTTCAGCATGCAACCAAGTGTAAAATTACTTTTACTGGATCTCTTGTCCACTAGTCCCTTCCTAACATTTTAGTCTAGTTTTTATTTGTTGACGAAATTGTCTTAGTTTTAGTCATCATAGATAGTTTTCATTTAGTTTCCATTTAGTTTTCTTCAGTGGAAAAAGGTAGTCGACGAACATTTTTCGTCTTAGTTTTAGTCGACGAAAACAACACTGGTTTGTGTGTCTGGCATCGAACGGTCGGGTCGAGCATCTGCCCGCATTCCTGCACCGTCGTCGTTGATGCGGTGGTTTCTTGTAAAAAAAAAATATATATACAAATACAAATAAAAAAGCGGAAATGTGCATCTTTTTGAGAGATTATATTTATTTACGATATTTGTATCTTCACCGCACAGTATATTTATTTTCCTCTTCCATCTGTTTTGTGATTAACCCATTCTGACCTGAGATCAGATTCATACAAGGTTTCCACTGGACACACACTAGTCTGATGAACCCATTCTGACCTGAGATCAGATTCTAAAAAAAATTCAGTCGTTCTTCGATTTTTCAAAAAATAGCAGACCTACAAGCTCGTAGCGCGCCACTCGGTGGCGCGCTATGAGCTTGTAGATCTGCTATTTTTCAATAGTTAAAGCATAACATGATGCTAACACCAAAATGGGTTCCCGTTCAGAATGGGTTTTAAAGGATGTGTATTTCAACACCATGCAGTGTGGCACGACTTTATCTTTTATTATTTGGATCAAAGCTTATAATATATACCGTCGGGACACAGCAGGGACACAGTGGTGGAAAGTACACTAAGTACCTTTACATAAGTACTGTTCTTTTGAGCAAGGCACTTCAAGTATCGATTTAACAGCTAAACTGGAGCATTTAACAGTGTGTGTGTGTGTGTGTGTGTGTGTGTGTGTGTGTGTGTGTGTGTGTGTGTGTGTGTGTGTGTGTGTGTGTGTGTGTGTGTGTGTGTGTGTGTGTGTGTGTGTGTGTGTGTGTGTGTGTGTGAGAGCTATCCTCACGTTTACATGCAACATGTTGCACATCTTTTCCCAACAGGTTTAAGTAGGCTACTTATAATGCACTGTCCAGGTGATTCATGCTATGTGCCTATTCTTTTTTTATTTCACTTTGATATTTTGAGCACACATATTTTTCAGCCAATGATTGTGCCTGTTATTGGACTTTATTGCCTTAATACAAGTCAAGTTGCCTCAAACATTTGTTCTTTATAAGAAGGGAGATGTAACACACTGCATGTATCTAAACCGCCAGACGATGGCGCTGTAGCAACAACAGACCACCTGTTACACTCCACACTGTGCAGATCATATAGTCCCGCGAGACTTTGGGACGGGACGGGACGGGACGGGACGGGACGGGAGCTGAGTTGATGCGTGAGATCCAAGATGGCGGAATAAACAAACCTATAGACCGATTCACAGAGGGGTGCCCTGGGCGCGGCCATTACTGAGGGGTAATCCATGGAGCAGGTGCTCCGTAGGCCAGGTGTAGCTAATCAGTGCTGCTGCACTCAATTCAGTATTTTAGCTGTGACGTGAGCGTCCCCTCCTGAGATACTTCCGGGTCCTACTTTTGTGTCGCTTTTGTGTCCCCATGGAGTTATACTGTGACGCTCCGTCGGACTAAATCTGAGACGAAAACAACCACGAAAGTCTCATTTTACCGCTTTCCTCGCAACAACAAAGCTGCGCTGCTCTCCAAAATCTGGCTGTGACAGGCCGTCTGCCCCACATGGAATACTATCGCCATTTTATTTGGTTGTGTCAACTAAATCCTCATTAATGCAAACTAGATTCAACATACTCAAGCCTGCACACATTGTAAATATCCCCCGAAATATTTTACTGAGCAAATGGACTGTTGCCACCTTCAATAATAATGATAATAATAGTCTTTATTGTCTCCACATCATATATTTTTGTTGTCATGGACACTTGTACAAAATATTAATAATTCCACTCGAGTTGGAAGCATTAAGACCCATTTTAACCCTCCATGGCTTCCTTTCTGAAAAATAACGTCAATTTAAAAAGATTCACGCGTTTAGATATTCTATTTACAATGGGATGCGGACGGGAGCTGGTGCCACTTGGACCCGGACGTAACGTAGCACTACAAAATGACGTCGGACTTAAATACTGAATGGTACACCTCAGTAATGGCCACACCCAGGAAACCCTCTGTGAATCGGTCTATAAGGCTGATACAGACAGCCACAGACACACACATCCTTGTGTTTATTAATATAAGTGTTTATAACCAACCAAAGGGTGAAATAATGCACGTGCGTGCGTGCGTGCGTGTGTGTGGAGCTGTTACATCAACAGTGGATGATCCAATCACTTATCACTCTGACCAACGGACCAATGACGGACGGACTAGTTGAACAGGTGACCGGATCCAGTGGGCGGGGCTTTGGATTTAAATAGGAGCGGCCATGTTGTTTCCCAGCATGCTGTTTGGGAGCCAAGCTGCTTGTTCCAAGGTAAGACGTGTTTGTTTGAGAAACACGGTTTTATCCTTGAGCACTGTTGTTGTTTAGACATTAGAGGATTTATATAGGACTGTTTATTGTTTAAACATTAGAGTATTTATAGGACTGTTGTTTATTGTGACACTAAATGGACAACAATGTCAGCAATGTTTGTCCTTTTAGGCCTCATTCACACATGAAGAATACATGTTCTGTTGCCCTGCCTGTTTGATGGCCGTCTCAATGCTTTTCCAATGGGAGGCACATGGTTTGACCAAAGACTTTTTGATTGCCCCCCTCCCCTCCATCAAATACAAATGTTTGGTCAAACCATGCGACTTCCATTGGAAAGGCATTGAGGCAGCCATCAAACACAGGCAGAGCACAGAACATATATATGTGACTGAGGCCTTGGGCCTCGATCACACATAAAAAAAAACATTTGTCTTGTGTCAACCTACATTGTTCATTTACCATACAGCCATATTTTGGCCATTTGAAAATGGCTGATCTACAAGCTCACAATGCGATGCATTGTGAGCTTTTAGATCTGCTATTTTCAAAAGGTTTTTCTTCCGTTCAAAATGTACAAGTATGCGGATTGTCCCATTTGAAATGTTTTTACTTTGACTCAAGTTATATAATGCAGATTTTGAAGTTTGGATTTCCCCCCCCCCAATATCTTAAAGGGACAATTCACTTTAAAAAACAAACTTTTTTTAAATTGTATTATCTACTCGGGCTTATGTGAACACTACAGAGTTTTTAAGTTACTTTATTCAGTAATTAGATATTGAATATTTTACTGCCCTGACCCCTTCCTATGCAAACTTCAAAATCCATTTTAACCATGAGAGATTCATCAAACGCTCAACTTATTTCCTGGTGACTGATGGTGTCCTTCAAATACATGAGTGGGCTGTGCCTTTTCATTTAGCCTACCGTTCTTATTTATCTTTTAATAATTATTTTGTAAAATGCCCTCCAGAAGGAGGCCGGAACAGACTAAAGCATCAAAAATAAATAAGAACGGTAGGCTAAATGAAAAGCCACGGCCCTCTCATGTATTTGAAAGACCATCAGTCACCAGAAAAAAGGTTGGATGTTTTTGATCAATCTATCATGGTTAAAATGGCGTTTGAAGTTACAATGGGTTTGTAAAGGAAAGGGGCGGGACAGCTAAAATGAATATCTAATATCTAAATACTGAATCAAGCAACTTAAAAGCTGTCTGCAGTGTTCACATAAGCCTGAGTAGAGGATAAAGTGAAATATCATTTTAATATTATATGAATTTTACAATGTATGAAATCTGGGGAAAGATTGTAATGATGTTTTTATTTTGTCTTACAGGTTAATCATGTGACCTTGGATGGGGTCATCAGGAGATGGCTGGTATTGGTAATGGAGTGTCTACTCGGCTGAGCTGAAACGTATAACGGTGTCAACGAACGCTCCCTGAGATTACGAGGCGTACGGTGCTCGGGACGTATTGTGCCATACAACCTATGCGGCTCTATTAATACCGGCTATCTTCAACCGAGCGACGGAAGGCCTCCCACGGTACGTACCTGGATTACATGTGGCTGTAGTAGAAACGAGGGCTGTGTCACCATTACATGTTAAGTTGACCATTCATTGTCATACATATGATTGCGATTAACACATGAATACAACGTTTAAGGCTTTTAGTCTTCATAAACAAGCTACACGAGGCAGATATGACTAATTGTATGCCTTAATTACTTATACTTTGCCAAAAAATACACTTCACCCCTTTTGCAACCAAATCTTATTTTAATTATGTTTGGGAGAAACACCTTACTGAGGTTTTTAGTATTTCAAAGTGTCCATGATGTCATGGACACTTCCTACCCAGACTACAATTCCCATAATGCTTTGGTGCACTGCTCCTTGTGCACAGCCCTGTCAGCCCTGTCAGTGACTGTTGTTAATACAGTAAAATAATGGTGACTGTTATGACTTCCAAAATGTCATCCTGTAGGCCGACAACTAAATGTTTTTTTTTTTTCCCCCTGTCATTTCAGAACGTGAAGCTGACAAGGAGACGTCGGTATTGAAGGTACAAACTCTGCTGTTGCCACTGCTGGGTGCTGCCAGAAGGTTAGTAATGAACCTTTTGATTCCTGATGCTTGTGTAAGTGGGCTACATGCTACATGCTACCACACTGTAGGTTGTCATTCGCACAGTGTATCGTTTCACGTCATTTGAGTATAATGCCACTCTACATCACATGTGATTTATGTATTGTTTAACATAATTTACGGGTAAAGCTTTCACGTCACATCACATTATGTATGTTCTGTTGTAGTGTTTCTGTACCGTTTTCTGTGTCGAGTTATTTGAGTTTCTATTGTTTCCTTTCTCTTTCAATAAAAATAAGTATTTTTTGTATTTCTCCTTGCCCTAGTTCTTCACTAGTGGACTGTGTACAAATGTGATGTGACTTATATCCGGTATCATTATGGTAGCATGTAGCCTGCTTAACACTGTTTACAGCCTTCTATGCTGTAGATCTGTCCAAACTAACAGGAAGAAAATTATGGCAGATTTTCTTCCTTGGTTAGTGTGTGTTTTGTTTAGTGCTGATATTGAAGGTAAGTGGGCATAGTTTATTATCTTTGGCTGTCGGGCAGAAACCTTGTATCTCCATAGTTCAACCTTTTGTAAATTAATTTCCTTACTTGGTCATGCTACAGTGTCACACACTAAAGTAGCAAATGGCTGATCTACAAGCTCACGATGCAAAGATCATCCATTATTGAATATAACCTATTATATGTTTTAATGTATCGAACCGTTTAAGTATAAACAAGAGCTTTTGACTAAATGATAACATTGGAACACAGATTTTTATATAACTATCGGTCCATAAAAGTAACCATTTTGGACATGCACGGTTTCTACCCGACCTTTCATCTTCTCTTCTATCCTTTGCTTTAATAAAGTTGTTTTTTCTGGTCTCAGAGTTTTTAATCGCATTTTGCTTAAATTTTTTATAAGTAATTTCTTTCTTGCCTATCTATCACTAGTTCTTCACTAGTGTATGTGGTGCGTGTGTCGGGTCGTGTCTCGCGTACAGTTTCTAATCATTTGATTGGAGCTGTAGCGTTTCACGTCATTTGCGTTGTGTCATTTGCCGGTAAAGCGCCATCACGTCAGTTCACATCAGATATGAACACAGGCCCGTATGTGATGTGCATTCATGTGATATTTTTATGTGATTATTTCACAAATTGCGGATAGCTCGTCGCACGCCATACACTCTGTTCATTGCCCTTGTGTTCTAATGTCATCCTCAGTGTTGTATGTTGTGTTCTCATGTTCATAGTGTTGCTGTATTGCTGACAAATACTGGGGTCCAAAGAATGCTTCTGCCAATGCATAATTTGCACCTCGTATAATTTATGTCAATCGTCCACAAATGGCATAAATTGTAATGTATAAATGTGGGCAATTCTTTTAAAACATGTCGATTTAAAAAAAAAAACAACTGGCTAGAAAAACTGGCCACAAACCTAAGGCCAACTGCTTGGGCGGAGACCAAGAATCTTTTTGTTTTGTTCATGTTCATAAAGCGCTCTAAGTGCTTAAAGTGAAAGTCCAGCAGCAAACCTCTAGGTCATAAGACTATTGTTGGTGCTATATTATCTTATCTGATTTGTGAGTAAAGCTTCATCTAAGCCCACATCACATATGAACACAGGCCCGGTATGTGATGTGTGTTTATGTCTCGTATCATTTCACATTGGTGAGTAAGGCTTCATCACGTCATCCCCACATCACATGATGAACTTAGGGTTAGGGCTAGGGTTAGGTATGTGATGTGGATTGATGTGATGTATGTCTTTTATAATGTGCGAGTGAAGCTTCATCGTGTCAGTTCAGATCACATTATGTGGTGTGTATTGATGTGATTTATTTATGCTGCCATTTACAGCTAAAACTTCATTCATGCCAGTCAGTAGGCGAGGCATTGATGATGGGCCTATGACCCAAAGGTTTTCTGCTGCACTTTTCACTTTTAGCGCTTCACAGCACTTTATGAGCACGAAAAAATAAAATATTTTCTTAGTTTATGTCTGAGGAGTTTTCCTTAAGGTATTTGTGGAGTGAGTCTCCTTCTGGATTTCAATTGTATAAAGACATAATCATGGCTATTTTATAGTCTGTTATGATTCAAATTGTTTTGAATGTGATTGCTTTTGGACCTGTAAATTACAACAAAACCAATTAAGGCACTGGTGTGGTACTACTGGTTTACCAGAATGGGGTTCAACTCCCTGCGGTGCCCTCAATTTGTTGTATTTACATGGTTCAGTTTCTGCTCATTGTGTTTCCTTTTCATAGCTGATAACCCCCAGGTTCTTTACCGTGTTTGTACTCTCTACAGTTGGGTTACAAGTCCATTTAGGGACCAAGCCCGAAGGGACTCTTGGTCCCTTATTTTTCTCTTCTCCTTCCACCAAAAATGGCAGTTCTGGCTAAACCGTTCTGTCGGGTTTTCGTGAAACTATGTGACAATTTGACTGAGACTGCCTTTGGATCTTTTTGCTTTTTCATGTCCTATGAAAGCAGGGAATCATAGCTTCAAATTGACATATTGGTTGTTCAGTTTGGCCCACCCGTTTTGGAGATATGGCTTATAGAGTAATGTCTTGCAGAGAACCCGCGAGTTGAGAAAAGGGGCTTGAAAGGATCACTTCTGTGGTCTCTAACATTACACCTAGCTACATGTTTCATATTTACATGTCGATTTCAGCTCTGGCACTTATTTCAGACATGCTCTAGTGTCTAGTATGTGAAGAGTCTGCCTGTGCTATTGACTAATTTTGAAGAAAAACAAAGTTTTCCTCTTCTGGTGAAAGCTGGAATTTGCACATTTGCATTGCATGGAATTTGTTTGGCACCCGATCATTTGAAAATGACGCTTGGCCCTATTTCTGATCTGGACGACCTCTAGAGGGCAATGCCAAACGGTGAGGACGCGAAGCCCACAACCATTGGCCAATGGGTGGCCCTATAGCACTCAACTGAAACCGCTAACTTTAAACGGGCATAGCTCATTAACCGTTTGACCGACTTTAGCCAAATTCCAATACCGCAACTTTCACACTCGCTCACTGCCCTCGCGTCCTCCACTCGCTCCGCCCCCAGAGAGGAGGAGAGGATTCAATGAGAGGACAGAGTGGAGTGGATTTGCCTCTAGAATCGGAATGTGCTACGCTGTCATTTCAAAGCGACGGCAACATTTCTGCGATCACTTATGACTTGTATCAATTCAAAGGGCTTTATTGGCATGGGAAAACGTACTACGTTTACATTGCCAAAACAAAAGTGGTGGAACGGTGTCACACAGCTGGAACTCCGTACAGTGACTACAGTCTACAAAAGAATATAGCCTACTCATTTTGTGCATGTAACTGAGGCCAATGTGTATGCCTGTATCTGCATGGTGACGTGTGCATATAAATACATTTTTTTTGTCTGCCTCATTCATAGCAGTCTGTGCAATTAACTAGCTTTTGAGGCAGATGACGTGCGCACAATGTAGCCTATATTTTATATAGCCTACTTTTATTATGCTTGTATCACACAACGCAATAAAGCCAGTGAGTGGCTTGTTGTGGTCCTTTCACTTTCACATATGTAGGCTGTTCTGAAGCTCTATTAATTCAGCGAAAATGTGTCTCTTCAACAAATGGCAACGCTTTTTTAGTTTTAATGTGTGTGCGTCTGTGAGTGCATGACTGTGTTGGGTCAGCCGCAGCGTGCTAGTGGATCGGGGTGGCGCGGCATAGCTATAGTATCGGGTTTCAAGCAGTGTTTTCTGTGCCACATGTGGAGGAGGAGGACTTATGTCACTGAGAAGGAAAATAACTAATGTACACGTGATGCGGAAATCCGCTGCGAGGAGACAAAAAACACCATCGAGCCTGCACCTGATGTACACTCGCTCTATGCGCTCTAAAACACCACCGAACCTGCACCTGATGTACACTCGCTCTATGTGCTCTAAAACACCACCGAGCCTTCACCTGATGTACACTCGCTCTATGCGCTCTAAAACACCACCGAGCCTGCACCTGATGTACACTCGCTCTGTGCGCTCTAAAACACCACCGAGCCTTCACCTGATGTACACTCGCTCTATGCGCTCTAAAACACCACCGAGCCTGCACCTGATGTACACTCGCTCTGTGCGCTCTAAAACACCACCGAGCCTTCACCTGATGTACACTCGCTCTATGGGCTCTAAAACACCACCGAGCCTGCACCTGATGTACTCTCTCTATGCGCCCTAAAACACCACCATAGAGCCTTCACCTGATGTACACTCGCTCTATGCGCTCTAAAACACCACCGAGCCTTCACCTGATGTACACTCGCTCTATGTGCTCTAAAACACCACCGAGCCTTCACCTGATGTACACTCGCTCTATGCGCTCTAAAACACCACCGAGCCTTCACCTGATGTACACTCACTCTATGTGCTCTAAAACACCACCGAGCCTTCACCTGATGTACACTCGCTCTATGCGCTCTAAAACACCACCGAGCCTTCACCTGATGTACACTCGCTCTATGCGCTCTAAAACACCACCGAGCCTTCACCTGATGTACACTCACTCTATGCGCTCTAAAACACCACCGAGCCTTCACCTGATGTACACTCGCTCTATGCGCTCTAAAACACCACCGAGCCTTCACCTGATGTACACTCGCTCTATGCGCTCTAAAACACCACCTAGCCTTCACCTGATGTACACTCACTCTATGCGCCCTAAAGCACCACCATAGAGCCTTCACCTGATGTACACTCGCTCTATGCGCTCTAAAACACCACCGAGCCTTCACCTGATGTACACTCGCTCTATGCGCTCTAAAACACCATTGAGCCTTCACCTGATGTACACTCGCTCTATGCGCTCTCGGAGAGCCCACTCTGCTCCTCGATGGAGCACATTAACAATTGGCACGTTTAATCATTTCCGGGTCATGCTGGAATGACCCTGAGTGGGAGTGAGCGAGTGGCCGAGATTTTGGATTTTGGAATTTGGCTATAGATAACCATGGGTCTCCTCTTGCCTCACTTTCGTGTTCTGACTTTTGACCTCTGACCTTAGATCACCTGCTATTTCATCGTTCCTCCCACGATCTTTCATCAAAATGCCCAAACATTTCTATACATTAACTTTGGCCCTACACCGCTACATCAGGAAAAAATAAATCTAAGTCTGAAGTCACGAAAAAAAAGACTTACTGTAATATTTGTGGGTTTACTATACGCGTCCATCCCATGTAATTAGAATATTTTGTAAAAGTTTTTCTTCCGTAATATAATTAATAAAACGTTCATATATTCTCAATTCATTGTGAATAAAGTGAACTATTAACCATTTTTTTGTTTTATTATTGATTATGGCGTACAGCTCATGAAAACCAAAGTCCTATCAATGAATTTGAATATTTTGCAAGACTACTAAAACATATATTATTTTTTTAAACGAGAAATGTCGACCATCTGAAAAGTGTATTGTACAATATACAGTATTGGCACAGACAGGAAATGCTTCTCCCAGTTGGAAGCATATAAATAAAGACAGACAGGGAAGATACAGGCAAATACAACTAGTAGCAATAATGAATGTAATTGTGTAAGATGTGCTATAGCAATGTTGTCAGATAATGTATGAGAGTATTAGGATGTGGTGTAGTAATCCATGGTCGTTCTCTGTGAGGAGGCCGGATCCACGGTCACACTTTTGATTGGCCCCCGTGAAGAGGCGTGGTCCACGGTCACACTTTTGATTGGCCCCCGTGAAGAGGCGTGGTCCACGGTATCACTTTTGATTGGCCCCCGTGAAGAGGCGTGGTCCACGGTCACACTTTTGATTGGCCCCCGTGAAGAGGCCGGGTCCACTGTCACACTCGGCAGTCGGTTGGGGGTTGGGGGTCCATATTAGAGGTCCATGGAACTGAAGAGTTCCCCACAGAGTCTGCCATCGCGCAAATTCCAGCTTTTCACAAGAAAGACTTTTTTTTTTTTTTTTTTTTTTTTTCCAAAAATGAGTTTATAGTACAGGCAGACTCCACATACTAGAGCATGTCTGAAATAAGTGTCAGTGTGTCAATATGAAATACATGCTTAAACATGGAGCTAAGTGTAATGTTGGAGTCAACAGAAGTGAACCTTTCAAGCCTGTTTTCTCAACTCGCTGTTTCTCTGCCAGACATTACTCTATAAGCCATATCTCCAAAACTGGTGGGTCAAACTGAACAACCCATGTCAATTTGAAGCTATGATTCCCTGCTTTCATATGACATGAAAAAACAAGTGTGTGTGTTGTGTTTTCTGCACCAAGGTGCAAATTCCCAAAAGATTTGTTTTACTTATGTAGTGAAAGAAAACAATAAAACAAATACAAATAATAATTACACACATATATGGGGGGGGGGGGGGGGGGGGAGGGGAGACCCTTTTATTTGGAACCAGACCGTGGGTTTGGTGAACAGTCGCCCCAGGATTCGAACCCTAGTGCAGTGGTTTCCAAAGTGGGGTCCGGGGACCCACAGGGGTCCTTGAGGGAGTTCCAGGGGGTCCCCAGCTAAATGATCGTTTGGAACCAAATGTAACTCGGAGAGTGTACAGATGTGTACACTCTCAGAGTTGCATTAACATTGATTAACTTTCTGTGTGGAGTTTGCATGTTCTCCCCGTGTCCCCTAGGGTAGGTACCCTCACAAAAAACATGCAGTAATCCTGGTCACTAAACTGCCTCCCCCTGGCCAGCTGGGGCGCCTGATGGAGGGGAAAGGAACTGGTTGGAATAACGTGCTCCTTCCACGCGCTACGTCCAACCAGGGAAACTCCCCCCCCTGTCAGGTGGAAAGGAGCAACTTGGACACTCAGGCATGAAGGAAGCATGAGTTCAAGTCCGTTGCTCTCCCCTTGTCCCCCATATATGGGGACTAGGTTGGTGGAGGGTGTGTAGAGCCCAGGATCACATTAGATGATTGACACAGGGGTGAAAAATGGGTTACAAAATCGTGGGATAAAAAAATAAAAAATAAAACATTGATTATAAATATACATTTACATTGGAACCAGACCGTGGTTCGATCCAATGATGGTTCCATCAATGAATCGATGGAACCATCGTTCGATTGATGGAACGGTCGTTGGATCAATGGGGACAATTCAAATCCTCCGACATCGTGAAAAATGGCACCCTATAGCATGCGCTCCGAGACGATGGACTATAGTCTGTCGCTTTTCGGTGATTTTCAGCTTTTTTTCAAATACTTTGAAATCGTGAAAAATGATAACCTAGGCTACTTATTTTAATGATTTTGTCATGGGAGGTCGGCAAGAGTACATTTAAAAATATTCAACAAATTTGACAATGTTAGCTTTGTGATTTATTCTTTTATATACTGTTATTATTGCCTAAATTGTGAAATGACTACTGTTGAAATGTAATGAATGTGATTGCTGTTGAACCTGTAAACTACAACAAAACAAACTAAGGCACTGGTGTGGTACTTCCTGGTTTACCAGAACGGGGTTCAACTCCCTGCAGTGCCCTGCTCAATGTGTTGTATTTACATGATTTATCACCCTATAGCATGCGCTCTGAGACTATAGCACGCCATTTTTCATCATCATCATTTTTGAGGATTTGAAAAAAAAACAAACATGGGTTATAGCCCATCGTTTTTTTTAAACTCCTTTTTCATCATTTTTGACCATGGGCTATGGCCCATACCGTACGGCATACTATAGCACGCCGTTTTTCATCATTTTTGAGGATTTGAAAAAAAATCTAAAATTAAAAAAACATGGGTTATAGCCCATCGTTTTTTGAAAAAAAAGATTAACCTCGTTTTTCATCATTTTTGACCATGGGCTATGGCCCATACCGTACGGCATACTATAGCACGCCGTTTTTCATCATTTTTGAGGATTTTAAAAGAATGAAGAAAAACAACATGGGTTATAGCCCATCGTTTTTTGAAATTTTGAAAAAAGAAATTAACCTAGTTTTTCATCATTTCTGAACATGGGCTATAGCTTATATCGTACAACATACTATAGCACGCAGTTTTTCATCATTTTTGAGGATTTGAAAAAAATGAAAAAAAACAAAAAAAACATGGGTTATAGCCCATCGTTTTTTGAAATTTTGGAAAAAAAAAAATCGTTTTTCATCATTTCTGAACATGGGCTATAGCCCATACCGTACGGCATACTATAGCACGCTGTTTTTCATCATTTTTGAGGATTTGAAAAAAAATAATAATAATAAAAAACATGGGTTATAGCCCATCATTTTTTGAAATTTAGAAAAAAAAAATGAACCTCGTTTTTCATCATTTCTGAACATGGGCTATAGCCCATACCGTGCGGCATACTATAGCACGCTGTTTTTCATCATTTTTGAGGATTTGAAAAAAATTAAAAATGAAAAAAATAACATGGGTTATAGCCCATCGTTTTTTTTAATTTTGAAAAAAACATTAATCCTCGTTTTTCATCATTTTGGACCATGGGCTATAGCCCATATCGTACGGCATACTATAGCACGCCGTTTTTCATCATTTTTGCCATTGAGCCCCATTGTAAATTTGGAGGCACTATATTTCTAAAACTATGAAACATTTCAAAGATTCCTTTTCAGGCAAACATGTCCACCGTAAGATGAACCTAAGTAGGCTAGAATGGGGTTGCTAGGTGTAAGTATGTAGTTACTAGTGCATGCCAAAGTTTGTGTGATTGCCATAGAGAATGCATTGGGCGTTTAAGTTAAATAACTCATAAACTACAAAACATAAAAAATAAAAAAAAGTTCCAGCATGTGTCTCCACAGTAAGCTGAATAATAAAAAGTGTGAATGGAGTTTCTAGGTGAAAGTGACTTTTGACGTGCCTATAGAGCTGCCATTGAGCCCCATGTTAAATGTCTCAAATTTGAAAGCACTATATTTCTAAAACTATGAAACATTTCAAAGATTCCTTTTCAGGCAAACATGTCCACCGTAAGATGAACCTAAGTAGGCTAGAATGGGGTTGCTAGGTGTAAGTATGTAGGACTAGTAGCATGCCAAAGTTTGTGTGATTGCCATAGAGAATGCATTGGGCGTTTAAGTTAAATAACTCATAAACTACAAAACATAAAAATAAAAAAAAGTTCCAGCATGTGTCTCCACAGTAAGCTGAATAATAAAAAGTGTGAATGGAGTTTCTAGGTGAAAGTGACTTTTGACGTGCCTATAGAGCTGCCATTGAGCCCCATGTTAAATGTCTCAAATTTGAAAGCACTATATTTCTAAAACTATGAAACATTTCAAAGATTCCTTTTCAGGCAAACATGTCCACCGTAAGATGAACCTAAGTAGGCTAGAATGGGGTTGCTAGGTGTAAGTATGTAGGACTATTAGCATGCCAAATTTTGTGCTATTGCCATAGAGAATGCATTGGGCGTTTAAGTTAAATAACTCATAAAATACAAAACATAAAAATAAAAAAAAGTTTCAGCATGTGTCTCCACAGTAAGCTGAATAATAAAAAGTGTGAATGGAGTTTCTAGGTGAAAGTGACTTTTGACGTGCCTATAGAGCTGCCATTGAGCCCCATGTTAAATGTCTCAAATTTGAAAGCACTATATTTCTAAAACTATGAAACATTTCAAAGATTCCTTTTCAGGCAAACATGTCCACCGTAATATGAACCTAAGTAGGCTAGAATGGGGTTGCTAGGTGTAAGTATGTAGGACTATTAGCATGCCAAAAGTTGTGCTATTGCCATAGAGAATGCATTGGGCGTTTAAGTTAAATAACTCATAAACTACAAAACATAAAAATAAAAAAAAGTTCCAGCATGTGTCTCCACAGTAAGCTGAATAATAAAAAGTGTGAATGGAGTTTCTAGGTGAAAGTGACTTTTGACGTGCCTATAGAGCTGCCATTGAGCCCCATGTTAAATGTCTCAAATTTGAAAGCACTATATTTCTAAAACTATGAAAAATTCCAAAGATTCCTTTTCAGGCAAACATGTCCACCGTAAGATGAACCTAAGTAGGCTAGAATGGGGTTGCTAGGTGTAAGTATGTATGACTAGTAGCATGCCAAAGTTTGTGCTATTGCCATAGAGAATGCATTGGGCGTTTAAGTTAAATAACTCATAAACTACAAAACATAAAAATAAAAAAAAGTTCCAGCATGTGTCTCCACAGTAAGCTGAATAATAAAAAGTGTGAATGGAGTTTCTAGGTGAAAGTGACTTTTGACGTGCCTATAGCGCTGCCATTGAGCCCCATGTTAAATGTCTCAAATTTGAAAGCACTATATTTCTAAAACTATGAAACATTTCAAAGATTCCTTTTCAGGCAAACATGTCCACCGTAATATGAACCTAAGTAGGCTAGAATGGGGTTGCTAGGTGTAAGTATGTAGGACTATTAGCATGCCAAAAGTTGTGCTATTGCCATAGAGAATGCATTGGGCGTTTAAGTTAAATAACTCATAAACTACAAAACATAAAAATAAAAAAAAGTTCCAGCATGTGTCTCCACAGTAAGCTGAATAATAAAAAGTGTGAATGGAGTTTCTAGGTGAAAGTGACTTTTGACGTGCCTATAGAGCTGCCATTGAGCCCCATGTTAAATGTCTCAAATTTGAAAGCACTATATTTCTAAAACTATGAAACATTTCAAAGATTCCTTTTCAGGCAAACATGTCCACCGTAAGATGAACCTAAGTAGGCTAGAATGGGGTTGCTAGGTGTAAGTATGTAGGACTAGTAGCATGCCAAAGTTTGTGTGATTGCCATAGAGAATGCATTGGGCGTTTAAGTTAAATAACTCATAAACTACAAAACATAAAAATAAAAAAAAGTTCCAGCATGTGTCTCCACAGTAAGCTGAATAATAAAAAGTGTGAATGGAGTTTCTAGGTGAAAGTGACTTTTGACGTGCCTATAGAGCTGCCATTGAGCCCCATGTTAAATGTCTCAAATTTGAAAGCACTATATTTCTAAAACTATGAAACATTTCAAAGATTCCTTTTCAGGCAAACATGTCCACCGTAAGATGAACCTAAGTAGGCTAGAATGGGGTTGCTAGGTGTAAGTATGTAGGACTATTAGCATGCCAAATTTTGTGCTATTGCCATAGAGAATGCATTGGGCGTTTAAGTTAAATAACTCATAAACTACAAAACATAAAAATTAAAAAAAGTTCCAGCATGTGTCTCCACAGTAAGCTGAATAATAAAAAGTTTGAATGGAGTTTCTAGGTGAAAGTGACTTTTGACGTGCCTATAGAGCTGCCATTGAGCCCCATGTTAAATGTCTCAAATTTGAAAGCACTATATTTCTAAAACTATGAAACATTTCAAAGATTCCTTTTCAGGCAAACATGTCCAACGTAAGATGAACCTAAGTAGGCTAGAATGGGGTTGCTAGGTGTAAGTATGTAGGACTAGTAGCATGCCAAAGTTTGTGCGATTGCCATAGAGAATGCATTGGGCGTTTAAGTTAAATAACTCATAAACTACAAAACATAAAAATAAAAAAAAGTTCCAGCATGTGTCTCCACAGTAAGCTGAATAATAAAAAGTGTGAATGGAGTTTCTAGGTGAAAGTGACTTTTGACGTGCCTATAGAGCTGCCATTGAGCCCCATGTTAAATGTCTCAAATTTGAAAGCACTATATTTCTAAAACTATGAAACATTTCAAAGATTCCTTTTCAGGCAAACATGTCCACCGTAAGATGAACCTAAGTAGGCTAGAATGGGGTTGCTAGGTGTAAGTATGTAGGACTATTAGCATGCCAAATTGTGTGCTATTGCCATAGAGAATGCATTGGGCGTTTAAGTTAAATAACTCATAAACTACAAAACATAAAAATAAAAAAAAGTTCCAGCATGTGTCTCCACAGTAAGCTGAATAATAAAAAGTGTGAATGGAGTTTCTAGGTGAAAGTGACTTTTGACGTGCCTATAGAGCTGCCATTGAGCCCCATGTTAAATGTCTCAAATTTGAAAGCACTATATTTCTAAAACTATGAAACATTTCAAAGATTCCTTTTCAGGCAAACATGTCCACCGTAAGATGAACCTAAGTAGGCTAGAATGGGGTTGCTAGGTGTAAGTATGTAGGACTAGTAGCATGCCAAAGTTTGTGCTATTGCCATAGAGAATGCATTGGGCGTTTAAGTTAAATAACTCATAAACTACAAAACATAAAAATAAAAAAAAGTTCCAGCATGTGTCTCCACAGTAAGCTGAATAATAAAAAGTGTGAATGGAGTTTCTAGGTGAAAGTGACTTTTGACGTGCCTATAGAGCTGCCATTGAGCCCCATGTTAAATGTCTCAAATTTGAAAGCACTATATTTCTAAAACTATGAAACATTTCAAAGATTCCTTTTCAGGCAAACATGTCCAACGTAAGATGAACCTAAGTAGGCTAGAATGGGGTTGCTAGGTGTAAGTATGTAGGACTAGTAGCATGCCAAAGTTTGTGCGATTGCCATAGAGAATGCATTGGGCGTTTAAGTTAAATAACTCATAAACTACAAAACATAAAAATAAAAAAAAGTTCCAGCATGTGTCTCCACAGTAAGCTGAATAATAAAAAGTGTGAATGGAGTTTCTAGGTGAAAGTGACTTTTGACGTGCCTATAGAGCTGCCATTGAGCCCCATGTTAAATGTCTCAAATTTGAAAGCACTATATTTCTAAAACTATGAAACATTTCAAAGATTCCTTTTCAGGCAAACATGTCCACCGTAAGATGAACCTAAGTAGGCTAGAATGGGGTTGCTAGGTGTAAGTATGTAGGACTATTAGCATGCCAAATTGTGTGCTATTGCCATAGAGAATGCATTGGGCGTTTAAGTTAAATAACTCATAAACTACAAAACATAAAAATAAAAAAAAGTTCCAGCATGTGTCTCCACAGTAAGCTGAATAATAAAAAGTGTGAATGGAGTTTCTAGGTGAAAGTGACTTTTGACGTGCCTATAGAGCTGCCATTGAGCCCCATGTTAAATGTCTCAAATTTGAAAGCACTATATTTCTAAAACTATGAAACATTTCAAAGATTCCTTTTCAGGCAAACATGTCCACCGTAAGATGAACCTAAGTAGGCTAGAATGGGGTTGCTAGGTGTAAGTATGTAGGACTAGTAGCATGCCAAAGTTTGTGCTATTGCCATAGAGAATGCATTGGGCGTTTAAGTTAAATAACTCATAAACTACAAAACATAAAAATAAAAAAAAGTTCCAGCATGTGTCTCCACAGTAAGCTGAATAATAAAAAGTGTGAATGGAGTTTCTAGGTGAAAGTGACTTTTGACGTGCCTATAGAGCTGCCATTGAGCCCCATGTTAAATGTCTCAAATTTGAAAGCACTATATTTCTAAAACTATGAAACATTTCAAAGATTCCTTTTCAGGCAAACATGTCCACCGTAAGATGAACCTAAGTAGGCTAGAATGGGGTTGCTAGGTGTAAGTATGTAGGACTAGTAGCATGCCAAAGTTTGTGCGATTGCCATAGAGAATGCATTGGGCGTTTAAGTTAAATAACTCATAAACTACAAAACATAAAAATAAAAAAAAGTTCCAGCATGTGTCTCCACAGTAAGCTGAATAATAAAAAGTGTGAATGGAGTTTCTAGGTGAAAGTGACTTTTGACGTGCCTATAGAGCTGCCATTGAGCCCCATGTTAAATGTCTCAAATTTGAAAGCACTATATTTCTAAAACTATGAAACATTCCAAAGATTCCTTTTCAGGCAAACATGTCCACCGTAAGATGAACCTAAGTAGGCTAGAATGGGGTTGCTAGGTGTAAGTATGTAGAACTAGTAGCATGCCAAAGTTTGTGCTATTGCCATAGAGAATGCATTGGGCGTTTAAGTTAAATAACTCATAAACTACAAAACATAAAAATAAAAAAAAGTTCCAGTATGTGTCTCCACAGTAAGCTGAATAATAAAAAGTGTGAATGGAGTTTCTAGGTGAAAGTGACTTTTGACGTGCCTATAGAGCTGCCATTGAGCCCCATGTTAAATGTCTCAAATTTGAAAGCACTATATTTCTAAAACTATGAAACATTTCAAAGATTCCTTTTCAGGCAAACATGTCCACCGTAATATGAACCTAAGTGGGCTAGAATGGGGTTGCTAGGTGTAAGTATGTAGGACTATTAGCATGCCAAAAGTTGTGCTATTACCATAGAGAATGCATTGGGCGTTTAAGTTAAATAACTCATAAACTACAAAACATAAAAATAAAAAAAAGTTCCAGCATGTCCACCGTAAGATGAACCTAAGTAGGCTAGAATGGGGTTGCTAGGTGTAAGTATGTAGGACTAGTAGCAAGTTTGTGCGATTGCCATAGAGAATGCATTGGGCGTTTAAGTTAAATAACTCATAAACTACAACACATAAAAATAAAAAAAAGTTCCAGCATGTGTCTCCACAGTAAGCTGAATAATAAAAAGTGTGAATGGAGTTTCTAGGTGAAAGTGACTTTTGACGTGCCTATAGAGCTGCCATTGAGCCCCATGTTAAATGTCTCAAATTTGAAAGCACTATATTTCTAAAACTATGAAACATTTCAAAGATTCCTTTTCAGGCAAACATGTCCACCGTAAGATGAACCTAAGTAGGCTAGAATGGGGTTGCTAGGTGTAAGTATGTAGTTACTAGTGCATGCCAAAGTTTGTGCTATTGCCATAGAGAATGCATTGGGCGTTTAAGTTAAATAACTCATAAACTACAAAACATAAAAATAAAAATAAAGTTCCAGCATGTGTCTTCACAGTAAGCTGAATAATAAAAAGTGTGAATGGAGTTTCTAGGTGAAAGTGACTTTTGACGTGCCTATAGAGCTGCCATTGAGCCCCATGTTAAATGTCTCAAATTTGAAAGCACTATATTTCTAAAACTATGAAACATTTCAAAGTTTCCTTTTCAGGCAAACATGTCCACCGTAAGATGAACCTAAGTAGGCTAGAATGGGGTTGCTAGGTGTAAGTATGTAGTTACTAGTGCATGCCAAAGTTTGTGCTATTGCCATAGAGAATGCATTGGGCGTTTAAGTTAAATAACTCATAAACTACAAAACATAAAAATAAAAAAAGGTTCCAGCATGTGTCTCCACAGTAAGCTGAATAATAAAAAGTTTGAATGGAGTTTCTAGGTGAAAGTGACTTTTGACGTGCCTATAGAGCTGCCATTGAGCCCCATGTTAAATGTCTTGAAGTAAATTAGCTAAATGTATATTTACTATATAGCCCATAAACATACGTAGACTTGACAAGATACTCAGGCAAAGGAGAATGAGTCGACGACCGACAGGCAGATGAACACTTCCAAGTCCATTTTATTGTAGATTGTAGAGTACAGCAGATCACACAGC
The DNA here is from genome assembly GCF_964188405.1 of Protomyctophum parallelum. Lineage (NCBI taxonomy): Eukaryota > Metazoa > Chordata > Actinopteri > Myctophiformes > Myctophidae > Protomyctophum > Protomyctophum parallelum. Next base: position 10,371,572 of record NC_139712.1, on the reverse strand, counting down.
CATGCAGAGGCCGGAGCCCCTGCATGGACCCAGCCAGCCTCACGGCTTTCTGGGCACTAACACACACAGTTACATTTTTGGTCGGTCTTTATACAGGTTAGAACAAAGAGATCAAATGAACATGACCAAAAGGTGGTTCCCTAACCCCCACTGTAGTCTATAGTGGTCACCAGGAACAGTATACTTGCTATCAATAGGTAAAATCTTTTAGGGTCCATAGCTATTTACCCTAGAGTACCAGCTGTGAACTGGTGACAATAATTATGCGTCTGTCCTGTTGTCTCTCTCCCCCATGCAGGCAGCAAGAGAGAGAGAGAGACAGGGGTACACTTTTAGTTTAGAGGTGGAACAATTTAGTCTGTCCAGTTTAACATTACTAATACTAGGCTATATTTAATGTGGATTGTGATTTCAATATACATCAGTCTCAAATTTGAAAGCACTATATTTCTAAAACTATGAAACATTTCAAAGTTTCCTTTTCAGGCAAACATGTCCACCGTAAGATGAACCTAAGTAAGCTAGAATGGGGTTGCTAGGTGTAAGTATGTAGTTACTAGTGCATGCCAAAGTTTGTGCTATTGCCATAGAGAATGCATTGGGCGTTTAAGTTAAATAACTCATAAACTACAAAACATAAAAATAAAAAAGGTTCCAGCATGTGTCTCCACAGTAAGCTGAATAATAAAAAGTGTGAATGGAGTTTCTAGGTGAAAGTGACTTTTGACGTGCCTATAGAGCTGCCATTGAGCCCCATGTTAAATGTCTCAAATTTGAAAGCACTATATTTCTAAAACTATGAAACATTTCAAAGATTCCTTTTCAGGCAAACATGTCCACCGTAAGATGAACCTAAGTAGGCTAGAATGGGGTTGCTAGGTGTAAGTATGTAGTTACTAGTGCATGCCAAAGTTTGTGCTATTGCCATAGAGAATGCATTGGGCGTTTAAGTTAAATAACTCATAAACTACAAAACATAAAAATAAAAAAAAGTTCCAGCATGTGTCTCCACAGTAAGCTGAATAATAAAAAGTGTGAATGGAGTTTCTAAGTGAAAGTGACTTTTGACGTGCCTATAGAGCTGCCATTGAGCCCCATGTTAAATGTCTCAAATTTGAAAGCACTATATTTCTAAAACTATGAAACATTTCAAAGTTTCCTTTTCAGGCAAACATGTCCACCGTAAGATGAACCTAAGTAAGCTAGAATGGGGTTGCTAGGTGTAAGTATGTAGTTACTAGTGCATGCCAAAGTTTGTGCTATTGCCATAGAGAATGCATTGGGCGTTTAAGTTAAATAACTCATAAACTACAAAACATAAAAATAAAAAAGGTTCCAGCATGTGTCTCCACAGTAAGCTGAATAATAAAAAGTGTGAATGGAGTTTCTAGGTGAAAGTGACTTTTGACGTGCCTATAGAGCTGCCATTGAGCCCCATGTTAAATGTCTCAAATTTGAAAGCACTATATTTCTAAAACTATGAAACATTTCAAAGTTTCCTTTTCAGGCAAACATGTCCACCGTAAGATGAACCTAAGTAGGCTAGAATGGGGTTGCTAGGTGTAAGTATGTAGTTACTAGTGCATGCCAAAGTTTGTGCTATTGCCATAGAGAATGCATTGGGCGTTTAAGTTAAATAACTCATAAACTACAAAACATAAAAATAAAAAAAAGTTCCAGCATGTGTCTCCACAGTAAGCTGAATAATAAAAAGTGTGAATGGAGTTTCTAAGTGAAAGTGACTTTTGACGTGCCTATAGAGCTGCCATTGAGCCCCATGTTAAATGTCTCAAATTTGAAAGCACTATATTTCTAAAACTATTAAACATTTCAAAGATTCCTTTTCAGGCAAACATGTCCACCGTAAGATGAACCTAAGTAGGCTAGAATGGGGTTGCTAGGTGTAAGTATGTAGTTACTAGTGCATGCCAAAGTTTGTGCTATTGCCATAGAGAATGCATTGGGCGTTTAAGTTAAATAACTCATAAACTACAAAACATAAAAATAAAAAAAGGTTCCAGCATGTGTCTCCACAGTAAGCTGAATAATAAAAAGTGTGAATGGAGTTTCTAGGTGAAAGTGACTTTTGACGTGCCTATAGAGCTGCCATTGAGCCCCATGTTAAATGTCTCAAATTTGAAAGCACTATATTTCTAAAACTATGAAACATTTCAAAGATTCCTTTTCAGGCAAACATGTCCACCGTAAGATGAACCTAAGTAGGCTAGAATGGGGTTGCTAGGTGTAAGTATGTAGGACTAGTAGCATGGCAAAGTTTGTGCTATTGCCATAGAGAATGCATTGGGCGTTTAAGTTAAATAACTCATAAACTACAAAACATAAAAATAAAAAAAAGTTCCAGCATGTGTCTCCACAGTAAGCTGAATAATAAAAAGTGTGAATGGAGTTTCTAGGTGAAAGTGACTTTTGACGTGCCTATAGAGCTGCCATTGAGCCCCATGTTAAATGTCTCAAATTTGAAAGCACTATATTTCTAAAACTATGAAACATTTCAAAGTTCCCTTTTCAGGCAAACATGTCCACCGTAAGATGAACCTAAGTAGGCTAGAATGGGGTTGCTAGGTGTAAGTATGTAGTTACTAGTGCATGCCAAAGTTTGTGCTATATTGCCATAGAGAATGCATCGGGCGTTTAAGTTAAATAACTCATAAACTACAAAACATAAAAATAAAAAAAGGTTCCAGCATGTGTCTCCACAGTAAGCTGAATAATAAAAAGTGTGAATGGAGTTTCTAGGTGAAAGTGACTTTTGACGTGCCTATAGAGCTGCCATTGAGCCCCATGTTAAATGTCTCAAATTTGAAAGCACTATATTTCTAAAACTATGAAACATTTCAAAGATTCCTTTCAGGCAAACATGTCCACCGTAAGATGAACCTAAGTAGGCTAGAATGGGGTTGCTAGGTGTAAGTATGTAGGACTAGTAGCATGGCAAAGTTTGTGCTATTGCCATAGAGAATGCATTGGGCGTTTAAGTTAAATAACTCATAAACTACAAAACATAAAAATAAAAAAAAGTTCCAGCATGTGTCTCCACAGTAAGCTGAATAATAAAAAGTGTGGATGGAGTTTCTAGGTGAAAGTGACTTTTGACGTGCCTATAGAGCTGCCATTGAGCCCCATGTTAAATGTCTCAAATTTGAAAGCACTATATTTCTAAAACTATGAAACATTTCAAAGTTTCCTTTTCAGGCAAACATGTCCACCGTAAGATGAACCTAAGTAGGCTAGAATGGGGTTGCTAGGTGTAAGTATGTAGTTACTAGTGCATGCCAAAGTTTGTGCTATTGCCATAGAGAATGCATCGGGCGTTTAAGTTAAATAACTCATAAACTACAAAACATAAAAATAAAAAAAGGTTCCAGCATGTGTCTCCACAGTAAGCTGAATAATAAAAAGTGTGAATGGAGTTTCTAGGTGAAAGTGACTTTTGACGTGCCTATAGAGCTGCCATTGAGCCCCATGTTAAATGTCTCAAATTTGAAAGCACTATATTTCTAAAACTATGAAACATTTCAAAGATTCCTTTCAGGCAAACATGTCCACCGTAAGATGAACCTAAGTAGGCTAGAATGGGGTTGCTAGGTGTAAGTATGTAGGACTAGTAGCATGGCAAAGTTTGTGCTATTGCCATAGAGAATGCATTGGGCGTTTAAGTTAAATAACTCATAAACTACAAAACATAAAAATAAAAAAAAGTTCCAGCATGTGTCTCCACAGTAAGCTGAATAATAAAAAGTGTGGATGGAGTTTCTAGGTGAAAGTGACTTTTGACGTGCCTATAGAGCTGCCATTGAGCCCCATGTTAAATGTCTCAAATTTGAAAGCACTATATTTCTAAAACTATGAAACATTTCAAAGTTTCCTTTTCAGGCAAACATGTCCACCGTAAGATGAACCTAAGTAGGCTAGAATGGGGTTGCTAGGTGTAAGTATGTAGTTACTAGTGCATGCCAAAGTTTGTGCTATTGCCATAGAGAATGCATTGGGCGTTTAAGTTAAATAACTCATAAACTACAAAACATAAAAATACAAAAAAAGTTCCAGCATGTGTCTCCACAGTAAGCTGAATAATAAAAAGTGTGAATGGAGTTTCTAGGTGAAAGTGACTTTTGACGTGCCTATAGAGCTGCCATTGAGCCCCATGTTAAATGTCTCAAATTTGAAAGCACTATATTTCTAAAACTATGAAACATTTCAAAGATTCCTTTTCAGGCAAACATGTCCACCGTAAGATGAACCTAAGTAGGCTAGAATGGGGTTGCTAGGTGTAAGTATGTAGGACTAGTAGCATGGCAAAGTTTGTGCTATTGCCATAGAGAATGCATTGGGCGTTTAAGTTAAATAACTCATAAACTACAAAACATAAAATAAAAAAAAAGTTCCAGCATGTGTCTCCACAGTAAGCTGAATAATAAAAAGTGTGAATGGAGTTTCTAGGTGAAAGTGACTTTTGACGTGCCTATAGAGCTGCCATTGAGCCCCATGTTAAATGTCTCAAATTTGAAAGCACTATATTTCTAAAACTATGAAACATTTCAAAGTTTTCTTTTCAGGCAAACATGTCCACCGTAAGATGAACCTAAGTAGGCTAGAATGGGGTTGCTAGGTGTAAGTATGTAGGACTAGTAGCATGCCAAAGTTTGTGCTATTGCCATAGAGAATGCATTGGGCGTTTAAGTTGAATAACTCATAAACTACAAAACATAAAAATAAAAAAAAGTTCCAGCATGTGTCTCCACAGTAAGCTGAATAATAAAAAGTGTGCATGGAGTTTCTAGGTGAAAGTGACTTTTGACGTGCCTATAGAGCTGCCATTGAGCCCCATGTTAAATGTCTCAAATTTGAAAGCACTATATTTCTAAAACTATGACACCTTTCAAAGATTCCTTTTCAGGCAAACATGTCCACCGTAAGATGAACCTAAGTAGGCTAGAATGGGGTTGCTAGGTGTAAGTATGTAGGACTAGTAGCATGCCAAAGTTTGTGCTATTGCCATAGAGAATGCATTGGGCGTTTAAGTTGAATAACTCATAAACTACAAAACATAAAAATTAAAAAAAGTTCCAGCATGTGTCTCCACAGTAAGCTGAATAATAAAAAAGTGTGAATGGAGTTTCTAGGTGAAAGTGACTTTTGACGTGCCTATAGAGCTGCCATTGAGCCCCATGTTAAATGTCTCAAATTTGAAAGCACTATATTTCTAAAACTATGAAACATTTCAAAGATTCCTTTTCAGGCAAACATGTCCACCGTAAGATGAACCTAAGTAGGCTAGAATGGGGTTGCTAGGTGTAAGTATGTAGGACTAGTAGCATGCCAAAGTTTGTGCTATTGCCATAGAGAATGCATTGGGCGTATAAGTTGAATAACTCATAAACTACAAAACATAAAAATAAAAAAAAGTTCCAGCATGTGTCTCCACAGTAAGCTGAATAATAAAAAGTGTGAATGGAGTTTCTAGGTGAAAGTGACTTTTGACGTGCCTATAGAGCTGCCATTGAGCCCCATGTTAAATGTCTCAAATTTGAAGGCACTATATTTCTAAAACTATGAAACATTTCAAAGTTTCCTTTTCAGGCAAACATGTCCACCGTAAGATGAACCTAAGTAGGCTAGAATGGGGTTGCTAGGTGTAAGTATGTAGTTACTAGTGCATGCCAAAGTTTGTGCTATTGCCATAGAGAATGCATTGGGCGTTTAAGTTAAATAACTCATAAACTACAAAACATAAAAATAAAAAAAAGTTCCAGCATGTGTCTCCACAGTAAGCTGAATAATAAAAAGTGTGAATGGAGTTTCTAGGTGAAAGTGACTTTTGACGTGCCTATAGAGCTGCCATTGAGCCCCATGTTAAATGTCTCAAATTTGAAAGCACTATATTTCTAAAACTATTAAACATTTCAAAGATTCCTTTTCAGGCAAACATGTCCACCGTAAGATGAACCTAAGTAGGCTAGAATGGGGTTGCTAGGTGTAAGTATGTAGGACTAGTAGCATGGCAAAGTTTGTGCTATTGCCATAGAGAATGCATTGGGCGTTTAAGTTAAATAACTCATAAACTACAAAACATAAAAAAAAAAAAAAGTTCCAGCATGTGTCTCCACAGTAAGCTGAATAATAAAAAGTGTGAATGGAGTTTCTAGGTGAAAGTGACTTTTGACGTGCCTATAGAGCTGCCATTGAGCCCCATGTTAAATGTCTCAAATTTGAAAGCACTATATTTCTAAAACTATGAAACATTTCAAAGTTTCCTTTTCAGGCAAACATGTCCACCGTAAGATGAACCTAAGTAGGCTAGAATGGGGTTGCTAGGTGTAAGTATGTAGGACTAGTAGCATGCCAAAGTTTGTGCTATTGCCATAGAGAATGCATTGGGCGTATAAGTTGAATAACTCATAAACTACAAAACATAAAAATAAAAAAAAGTTCCAGCATGTGTCTCCACAGTAAGCTGAATAATAAAAAGTGTGAATGGAGTTTCTAGGTGAAAGTGACTTTTGACGTGCCTATAGAGCTGCCATTGAGCCCCATGTTAAATGTCTCAAATTTGAAAGCACTATATTTCTAAAACTATGAAACATTTCAAAGATTCCTTTTCAGGCAAACATGTCCACCGTAAGATGAACCTAAGTAGGCTAGAATGGGGTTGCTAGGTGTAAGTATGTAGGACTAGTAGCATGGCAAAGTTTGTGCTATTGCCATAGAGAATGCATTGGGCGTTTAAGTTAAATAACTCATAAACTACAAAACATAAAAAAAAAAAAAAGTTCCAGCATGTGTCTCCACAGTAAGCTGAATAATAAAAAGTGTGAATGGAGTTTCTAGGTGAAAGTGACTTTTGACGTGCCTATAGAGCTGCCATTGAGCCCCATGTTAAATGTCTCAAATTTGAAAGCACTATATTTCTAAAACTATGAAACATTTCAAAGTTTCCTTTTCAGGCAAACATGTCCACCGTAAGATTAACCTAAGTAGGCTAGAATGGGGTTGCTAGGTGTAAGTATGTAGGACTAGTAGCATGCCAAAGTTTGTGCTATTGCCATAGAGAATGCATTGGGCGTTTAAGTTGAATAACTCATAAACTACAAAACATAAAAATTAAAAAAAGTTCCAGCATGTGTCTCCACAGTAAGCTGAATAATAAAAAAGTGTGAATGGAGTTTCTAGGTGAAAGTGACTTTTGACGTGCCTATAGAGCTGCCATTGAGCCCCATGTTAAATGTCTCAAATTTGAAAGCACTATATTTCTAAAACTATGAAACATTTCAAAGTTTCCTTTTCAGGCAAACATGTCCACCGTAAGATGAACCTAAGTAGGCTAGAATGGGGTTGCTAGGTGTAAGTATGTAGTTACTAGTGCATGCCAAAGTTTGTGCTATTGCCATAGAGAATGCATTGGGCGTTTAAGTTAAATAACTCATAAACTACAAAACATAAAAATAAAAAAAAGTTCCAGCATGTGTCTCCACAGTAAGCTGAATAATAAAAAGTGTGAATGGAGTTTCTAGGTGAAAGTGACTTTTGACGTGCCTATAGAGCTGCCATTGAGCCCCATGTTAAATGTCTCAAATTTGAAAGCACTATATTTCTAAAACTATGAAACATTTCAAAGTTTCCTTTTCAGGCAAACATGTCCACCGTAAGATGAACCTAAGTAGGCTAGAATGGGGTTGCTAGGTGTAAGTATGTAGGACTAGTAGCATGCCAAAGTTTGTGCTATTGCCATAGAGAATGCATTGGGCGTATAAGTTGAATAACTCATAAACTACAAAACATAAAAATAAAAAAAAGTTCCAGCATGTGTCTCCACAGTAAGCTGAATAATAAAAAGTGTGAATGGAGTTTCTAGGTGAAAGTGACTTTTGACGTGCCTATAGAGCTGCCATTGAGCCCCATGTTAAATGTCTCAAATTTGAAAGCACTATATTTCTAAAACTATGAAACATTTCAAAGTTTCCTTTTCAGGCAAACATGTCCACCGTAAGATGAACCTAAGTAGGCTAGAATGGGGTTGCTAGGTGTAAGTATGTAGTTACTAGTGCATGCCAAAGTTTGTGCTATTGCCATAGAGAATGCATTGGGCGTTTAAGTTAAATAACTCATAAACTACAAAACATAAAAATAAAAAAAAGTTCCAGCATGTGTCTCCACAGTAAGCTGAATAATAAAAAGTGTGAATGGAGTTTCTAGGTGAAAGTGACTTTTGACGTGCCTATAGAGCTGCCATTGAGCCCCATGTTAAATGTCTCAAATTTGAAAGCACTATATTTCTAAAACTATGAAACATTTCAAAGATTCCTTTCAGGCAAACATGTCCACCGTAAGATGAACCTAAGTAGGCTAGAATGGGGTTGCTAGGTGTAAGTATGTAGGACTAGTAGCATGGCAAAGTTTGTGCTATTGCCATAGAGAATGCATTGGGCGTTTAAGTTAAATAACTCATAAACTACAAAACATAAAAATAAAAAAAAGTTCCAGCATGTGTCTCCACAGTAAGCTGAATAATAAAAAGTGTGAATGGAGTTTCTAGGTGAAAGTGACTTTTGACGTGCCTATAGAGCTGCCATTGAGCCCCATGTTAAATGTCTCAAATTTGAAAGCACTATATTTCTAAAACTATGAAACATTTCAAAGTTCCCTTTCAGGCAAACATGTCCACCGTAAGATGAACCTAAGTAGGCTAGAATGGGGTTGCTAGGTGTAAGTATGTAGGACTAGTAGCATGCCAAAGTTTGTGCTATTGCCATAGAGAATGCATTGGGCGTATAAGTTGAATAACTCATAAACTACAAAACATAAAAATAAAAAAAAGTTCCAGCATGTGTCTCCACAGTAAGCTGAATAATAAAAAGTGTGAATGGAGTTTCTAGGTGAAAGTGACTTTTGACGTGCCTATAGAGCTGCCATTGAGCCCCATGTTAAATGTCTCAAATTTGAAAGCACTATATTTCTAAAACTATGAAACATTTCAAAGTTTCCTTTTCAGGCAAACATGTCCACCGTAAGATGAACCTAAGTAGGCTAGAATGGGGTTGCTAGGTGTAAGTATGTAGTTACTAGTGCATGCCAAAGTTTGTGCTATTGCCATAGAGAATGCATTGGGCGTTTAAGTTAAATAACTCATAAACTACAAAACATAAAAATAAAAAAAAGTTCCAGCATGTGTCTCCACAGTAAGCTGAATAATAAAAAGTGTGAATGGAGTTTCTAGGTGAAAGTGACTTTTGACGTGCCTATAGAGCTGCCATTGAGCCCCATGTTAAATGTCTCAAATTTGAAAGCACTATATTTCTAAAACTATGAAACATTTCAAAGTTTCCTTTTCAGGCAAACATGTTCACCGTAAGATGAACCTAAGTAGGCTAGAATGGGGTTGCTAGGTGTAAGTATGTAGGACTAGTAGCATGCCAAAGTTTGTGCTATTGCCATAGAGAATGCATTGGGCGTATAAGTTGAATAACTCATAAACTACAAAACATAAAAATAAAAAAAAGTTCCAGCATGTGTCTCCACAGTAAGCTGAATAATAAAAAGTGTGAATGGAGTTTCTAGGTGAAAGTGACTTTTGACGTGCCTATAGAGCTGCCATTGAGCCCCATGTTAAATGTCTCAAATTTGAAAGCACTATATTTCTAAAACTATGAAACATTTCAAAGTTTCCTTTTCAGGCAAACATGTCCACCGTAAGATGAACCTAAGTAGGCTAGAATGGGGTTGCTAGGTGTAAGTATGTAGTTACTAGTGCATGCCAAAGTTTGTGCTATTGCCATAGAGAATGCATTGGGCGTTTAAGTTAAATAACTCATAAACTACAAAACATAAAAATAAAAAAAAGTTCCAGCATGTGTCTCCACAGTAAGCTGAATAATAAAAAGTGTGAATGGAGTTTCTAGGTGAAAGTGACTTTTGACGTGCCTATAGAGCTGCCATTGAGCCCCATGTTAAATGTCTCAAATTTGAAAGCACTATATTTCTAAAACTATGAAACATTTCAAAGATTCCTTTCAGGCAAACATGTCCACCGTAAGATGAACCTAAGTAGGCTAGAATGGGGTTGCTAGGTGTAAGTATGTAGGACTAGTAGCATGGCAAAGTTTGTGCTATTGCCATAGAGAATGCATTGGGCGTTTAAGTTAAATAACTCATAAACTACAAAACATAAAAATAAAAAAAAGTTCCAGCATGTGTCTCCACAGTAAGCTGAATAATAAAAAGTGTGAATGGAGTTTCTAGGTGAAAGTGACTTTTGACGTGCCTATAGAGCTGCCATTGAGCCCCATGTTAAATGTCTCAAATTTGAAAGCACTATATTTCTAAAACTATGAAACATTTCAAAGTTCCCTTTCAGGCAAACATGTCCACCGTAAGATGAACCTAAGTAGGCTAGAATGGGGTTGCTAGGTGTAAGTATGTAGGACTAGTAGCATGCCAAAGTTTGTGCTATTGCCATAGAGAATGCATTGGGCGTATAAGTTGAATAACTCATAAACTACAAAACATAAAAATAAAAAAAAGTTCCAGCATGTGTCTCCACAGTAAGCTGAATAATAAAAAGTGTGAATGGAGTTTCTAGGTGAAAGTGACTTTTGACGTGCCTATAGAGCTGCCATTGAGCCCCATGTTAAATGTCTCAAATTTGAAAGCACTATATTTCTAAAACTATGAAACATTTCAAAGTTTCCTTTTCAGGCAAACATGTCCACCGTAAGATGAACCTAAGTAGGCTAGAATGGGGTTGCTAGGTGTAAGTATGTAGTTACTAGTGCATGCCAAAGTTTGTGCTATTGCCATAGAGAATGCATTGGGCGTTTAAGTTAAATAACTCATAAACTACAAAACATAAAAATAAAAAAAAGTTCCAGCATGTGTCTCCACAGTAAGCTGAATAATAAAAAGTGTGAATGGAGTTTCTAGGTGAAAGTGACTTTTGACGTGCCTATAGAGCTGCCATTGAGCCCCATGTTAAATGTCTCAAATTTGAAAGCACTATATTTCTAAAACTATGAAACATTTCAAAGATTCCTTTTCAGGCAAACATGTCCACCGTAAGATGAACCTAAGTAGGCTAGAATGGGGTTGCTAGGTGTAAGTATGTAGGACTAGTAGCATGGCAAAGTTTGTGCTATTGCCATAGAGAATGCATTGGGCGTTTAAGTTAAATAACTCATAAACTACAAAACATAAAAAAAAAAAAAAGTTCCAGCATGTGTCTCCACAGTAAGCTGAATAATAAAAAGTGTGAATGGAGTTTCTAGGTGAAAGTGACTTTTGACGTGCCTATAGAGCTGCCATTGAGCCCCATGTTAAATGTCTCAAATTTGAAAGCACTATATTTCTAAAACTATGAAACATTTCAAAGTTTTCTTTTCAGGCAAACATGTCCACCGTAAGATGAACCTAAGTAGGCTAGAATGGGGTTGCTAGGTGTAAGTATGTAGGACTAGTAGCATGCCAAAGTTTGTGCTATTGCCATAGAGAATGCATTGGGCGTTTAAGTTGAATAACTCATAAACTACAAAACATAAAAATAAAAAAAGTTCCAGCATGTGTCTCCACAGTAAGCTGAATAATAAAAAGTGTGAATGGAGTTTCTAGGTGAAAGTGACTTTTGACGTGCCTATAAAGCTGCCATTGAGCCCCATGTTAAATGTCTCAAATTTGAAAGCACTATATTTCTAAAACTATGACACCTTTCAAAGATTCCTTTTCAGGCAAACATGTCCACCGTAAGATGAACCTAAGTAGGCTAGAATGGGGTTGCTAGGTGTAAGTATGTAGGACTAGTAGCATGCCAAAGTTTGTGCTATTGCCATAGAGAATGCATTGGGCGTTTAAGTTGAATAACTCATAAACTACAAAACATAAAAATAAAAAAAAGTTCCAGCATGTGTCTCCACAGTAAGCTGAATAATAAAAAGTGTGAATGGAGTTTCTAGGTGAAAGTGACTTTTGACGTGCCTATAGAGCTGCCATTGAGCCCCATGTTAAATGTCTCAAATTTGAAAGCACTATATTTCTAAAACTATGAAACATTTCAAAGTTTTCTTTTCAGGCAAACATGTCCACCGTAAGATGAACCTAAGTAGGCTAGAATGGGGTTGCTAGGTGTAAGTATGTAGGACTAGTAGCATGCCAAAGTTTGTGCTATTGCCATAGAGAATGCATTGGGCGTTTAAGTTGAATAACTCATAAACTACAAAACATAAAAATTAAAAAAAGTTCCAGCATGTGTCTCCACAGTAAGCTGAATAATAAAAAGTGTGAATGGAGTTTCTAGGTGAAAGTGACTTTTGACGTGCCTATAGAGCTGCCTTTGAGCCCCATGTTAAATGTCTCAAATTTGAAAGCACTATATTTCTAAAACTATGAAACATTTCAAAGATTCCTTTTCAGGCAAACATGTCCACCGTAAGATGAACCTAAGTAGGCTAGAATGGGGTTGCTAGGTGTAAGTATGTAGTTACTAGTGCATGCCAAAGTTTGTGCTATTGCCATAGAGAATGCATTGGGCGTTTAAGTTAAATAACTCATAAACTACAAAACATAAAAATGAAAAAAGGTTCCAGCATGTGTCTCCACAGTAAGCTGAATAATAAAAAGTGTGAATGGAGTTTCTAGGTGAAAGTGACTTTTGAAGTGCCTATAGAGCTGCCATTGAGCCCCATGTTAAATGTCTCAAATTTGAAAGCACTATATTTCTAAAACTATGAAACATTTCAAAGATTCCTTTTCAGGCAAACATGTCCACCGTAAGATGAACCTAAGTAGGCTAGAATGGGGTTGCTAGGTGTAAGTATGTAGTTACTAGTGCATGCCAAAGTTTGTGCTATTGCCATAGAGAATGCATTGGGCGTTTAAGTTAAATAACTCATAAACTACAAAACATAAAAATAAAAAAAGGTTCCAGCATGTGTCTCCACAGTAAGCTGAATAATAAAAAGTGTGAATGGAGTTTCTAGGTGAAAGTGACTTTTGACGTGCCTATAGAGCTGCCATTGAGCCCCATGTTAAATGTCTCAAATTTGAAAGCACTATATTTCTAAAACTATGAAACATTTCAAAGATTCCTTTTCAGGCAAACATGTCCACCGTAAGATGAACCTAAGTAGGCTAGAATGGGGTTGCTAGGTGTAAGTATGTAGTTACTAGTGCATGCCAAAGTTTGTGCTATTGCCATAGAGAATGCATTGGGCGTTTAAGTTAAATAACTCATAAACTACAAAACATAAAAATAAAAAAAGGTTCCAGCATGTGTCTCCACAGTAAGCTGAATAATAAAAAGTGTGAATGGAGTTTCTAGGTGAAAGTGACTTTTGACGTGCCTATAGAGCTGCCATTGAGCCCCATGTTAAATGTCTCACATTTGAAAGCACTATATTTCTAAAACTATGAATCATTTCAAAGTTTCCTTTTCAGGCAAACATGTCCACCGTAAGATGAACCTAAGTAGGCTAGAATGGGGTTGCTAGGTGTAAGTATGTAGTTACTAGTGCATGCCAAAGTTTGTGCTATTGCCATAGAGAATGCATTGGGCGTTTAAGTTGAATAACTCATAAACTACAAAACATAAAAATAAAAAAAAGTTCCAGCATGTGTCTCCACAGTAAGCTTAATAATAAAAAGTGTGAATGGAGTTTCTAAGTGAAAGTGACTTTTGACGTGCCTATAGAGCTGCCATTGAGCCCCATGTTAAATGTCTCAAATTTGAAAGCACTATATTTCTAAAACTATGAAACATTTCAAAGATTCCTTTTCAGGCAAACATGTCCACCGTAAGATGAACCTAAGTAGGCTAGAATGGGGTTGCTAGGTGTAAGTATGTAGTTACTAGTGCATGCCAAAGTTTGTGCTATTGCCATAGAGAATGCATTGGGCGTTTAAGTTAAATAACTCATAAACTACAAAACATAAAAATAAAAAAAGGTTCCAGCATGTGTCTCCACAGTAAGCTGAATAATAAAAAGTGTGAATGGAGTTTCTAGGTGAAAGTGACTTTTGACGTGCCTATAGAGCTGCCATTGAGCCCCATGTTAAATGTCTCAAATTTGAAAGCACTATATTTCTAAAACTATGAAACATTTCAAAGATTCCTTTTCAGGCAAACATGTCTACCGTAAGATGAACCTAAATAGGCTAGAATGGGGTTGCTATAGGTGTAAGTATGTAGTTACTAGTGCATGCCAAAGTTTGTGCTATTGCCATAGAGAATGCATTGGGCGTTTAAGTTAAATAACTCATAAACTACAAAACATAAAAATAAAAAAAAGTTCCAGCATGTGTCTCCACAGTAAGCTGAATAATAAAAAGTGTGAATGGAGTTTCTAGGTGAAAGTGACTTTTGACGTGCCTATAGAGCTGCCATTGAGCCCCATGTTAAATGTCTCACATTTGAAAGCACTATATTTCTAAAACTATGAAACATTTCAAAGTTTCCTTTTCAGGCAAACATGTCCACCGTAAGATGAACCTAAGTAGGCTAGAATGGGGTTGCTAGGTGTAAGTATGTAGGACTAGTAGCATGCCAAAGTTTGTGCTATTGCCATAGAGAATGCATTGGGCGTTTAAGTTGAATAACTCATAAACTACAAAACATAAAAATAAAAAAAAGTTCCAGCATGTGTCTCCACAGTAAGCTGAATAATAAAAAGTGTGAATGGAGTTTCTAGGTGAAAGTGACTTTTTTTTTTTTTTTTTAAGATATTTTTTTGCGGCTTACGCCTTTTATTGATTTTTTGAAGGGACAGACAGTAGGCTGACAGGAAACGGGAGAGAGATGGGGGATGACATGCAGTAAAGGCCGTGTCGGGTCCGGGAGTCGAACCCGCGGCACACTGCGACTGGATTACCAGTCCGGTGCCCAGACCGTTACGCTACGGCCTGGGCCGTGAAAGTGACTTTTGACGTGCCTATAGAGCTGCCATTGAGCCCCATGTTAAATGTCTCAAATTTGAAAGCACTATATTTCTAAAACTATGAAACATTTCAAAGTTTTCTTTTCAGGCAAACATGTCCACCGTAAGATGAACCTAAGTAGGCTAGAATGGGGTTGCTAGGTGTAAGTATGTAGGACTAGTAGCATGCCAAAGTTTGTGCTATTGCCATAGAGAATGCATTGGGCGTTTAAGTTAAATAACTCATAAACTACAAAACATAAAAATAAAAAAAAGTTCCAGCATGTGTCTCCACAGTAAGCTGAATAATAAAAAGTGTGAATGGAGTTTCTAGGTGAAAGTGACTTTTGACGTGCCTATCGAGCTGCCATTGAGCCCCATGTTAAATGTCTCAAATTTGAAAGCACTATATTTCTAAAACTATGAAACATTTCAAAGTTTCCTTTTCAGGCAAACATGTCCACCGTAAGATGAACCTAAGTAGGCTAGAATGGGGTTGCTAGGTGTAAGTATGTAGTTACTAGTGCATGCCAAAGTTTGTGCTATTGCCATAGAGAATGCATTGGGCGTTTAAGTTAAATAACTCATAAACTACAAAACATAAAAATGAAAAAAGGTTCCAGCATGTGTCTCCACAGTAAGCTGAATAATAAAAAGTGTGAATGGAGTTTCTAGGTGAAAGTGACTTTTGACGTGCCTATAGAGCTGCCATTGAGCCCCATGTTAAATGTCTCAAATTTGAAAGCACTATATTTCTAAAACTATGAAACATTTCAAAGATTCCTTTTCAGGCAAACATGTCCACCGTAAGATGAACCTAAGTAGGCTAGAATGGGGTTGCTAGGTGTAAGTATGTAGTTACTAGTGCATGCCAAAGTTTGTGCTATTGCCATAGAGAATGCATTGGGCGTTTAAGTTGAATAACTCATAAACTACAAAACATAAAAATAAAAAAAAGTTCCAGCATGTGTCTCCACAGTAAGCTGAATAATAAAAAGTGTGAATGGAGTTTCTAAGTGAAAGTGACTTTTGACGTGCCTATAGAGCTGCCATTGAGCCCCATGTTAAATGTCTCAAATTTGAAAGCACTATATTTCTAAAACTATGAAACATTTCAAAGATTCCTTTTCAGGCAAACATGTCCACCGTAAGATGAACCTAAGTAGGCTAGAATGGGGTTGCTAGGTGTAAGTATGTAGGACTAGTAGCATGGCAAAGTTTGTGCTATTGCCATAGAGAATGCATTGGGCGTTTAAGTTAAATAACTCATAAACTACAAAACATAAAAATAAAAAAAGGTTCCAGCATGTGTCTCCACAGTAAGCTGAATAATAAAAAGTGTGAATGGAGTTTCTAGGTGAAAGTGACTTTTGACGTGCCTATAGAGCTGCCATTGAGCCCCATGTTAAATGTCTCAAATTTGAAAGCACTATATTTCTAAAACTATGAAACATTTCAAAGATTCCTTTTCAGGCAAACATGTCCACCGTAAGATGAACCTAAGTAGGCTAGAATGGGGTTGCTAGGTGTAAGTATGTAGTTACTAGTGCATGCCAAAGTTTGTGCTATTGCCATAGAGAATGCATTGGGCGTTTAAGTTAAATAACTCATAAACTACAAAACATAAAAATAAAAAAAAGTTCCAGCATGTGTCTCCACAGTAAGCTGAATAATAAAAAGTGTGAATGGAGTTTCTAAGTGAAAGTGACTTTTGACGTGCCTATAGAGCTGCCATTGAGCCCCATGTTAAATGTCTCAAATTTGAAAGCACTATATTTCTAAAACTATGAAACATTTCAAAGATTCCTTTTCAGGCAAACATGTCCACCGTAAGATGAACCTAAGTAGGCTAGAATGGGGTTGCTAGGTGTAAGTATGTAGTTACTAGTGCATGCCAAAGTTTGTGCTATTGCCATAGAGAATGCATTGGGCGTTTAAGTTAAATAACTCATAAACTACAAAACATAAAAATAAAAAAAGGTTCCAGCATGTGTCTCCACAGTAAGCTGAATAATAAAAAGTGTGAATGGAGTTTCTAGGTGAAAGTGACTTTTGACGTGCCTATAGAGCTGCCATTGAGCCCCATGTTAAATGTCTCAAATTTGAAAGCACTATATTTCTAAAACTATGAATCATTTCAAAGTTTCCTTTTCAGGCAAACATGTCCACCGTAAGATGAACCTAAGTAGGCTAGAATGGGGTTGCTAGGTGTAAGTATGTAGTTACTAGTGCATGCCAAAGTTTGTGCTATTGCCATAGAGAATGCATTGGGCGTTTAAGTTGAATAACTCATAAACTACAAAACATAAAAATAAAAAAAAGTTCCAGCATGTGTCTCCACAGTAAGCTGAATAATAAAAAGTGTGAATGGAGTTTCTAAGTGAAAGTGACTTTTGACGTGCCTATAGAGCTGCCATTGAGCCCCATGTTAAATGTCTCAAATTTGAAAGCACTATATTTCTAAAACTATGAAACATTTCAAAGATTCCTTTTCAGGCAAACATGTCCACCGTAAGATGAACCTAAGTAGGCTAGAATGGGGTTGCTAGGTGTAAGTATGTAGGACTAGTAGCATGGCAAAGTTTGTGCTATTGCCATAGAGAATGCATTGGGCGTTTAAGTTAAATAACTCATAAACTACAAAACATAAAAATAAAAAAAGGTTCCAGCATGTGTCTCCACAGTAAGCTGAATAATAAAAAGTGTGAATGGAGTTTCTAGGTGAAAGTGACTTTTGACGTGCCTATAGAGCTGCCATTGAGCCCCATGTTAAATGTCTCAAATTTGAAAGCACTATATTTCTAAAACTATGAAACATTTCAAAGATTCCTTTTCAGGCAAACATGTCCACCGTAAGATGAACCTAAGTAGGCTAGAATGGGGTTGCTAGGTGTAAGTATGTAGTTACTAGTGCATGCCAAAGTTTGTGCTATTGCCATAGAGAATGCATTGGGCGTTTAAGTTAAATAACTCATAAACTACAAAACATAAAAATAAAAAAAAGTTCCAGCATGTGTCTCCACAGTAAGCTGAATAATAAAAAGTGTGAATGGAGTTTCTAAGTGAAAGTGACTTATGACGTGCCTATAGAGCTGCCATTGAGCCCCATGTTAAATGTCTCAAATTTGAAAGCACTATATTTCTAAAACTATGAAACATTTCAAAGATTCCTTTTCAGGCAAACATGTCCACCGTAAGATGAACCTAAGTAGGCTAGAATGGGGTTGCTAGGTGTAAGTATGTAGGACTAGTAGCATGCCAAATTCTGTGCTATTGCCATAGAGAATGCATTGGGCGTTTAAGTTGAATAACTCATAAACTACAAAACATAAAAATAAAAAAAAGTCCCAGCATGTGTCTCCACAGTAAGCTGAATAATAAAAAGTGTGAATGGAGTTTCTAGGTGAAAGTGACTTTTGACGTGCCTATAGAGCTGCCATTGAGCCCCATGTTAAATGTCTCAAATTTGAAAGCACTATATTTCTAAAACTATGAAACATTTCAAAGTTTCCTTTTCAGGCAAACATGTCCACCGTAAGATGAACCTAAGTAGGCTAGAATGGGGTTGCTAGGTGTAAGTATGTAGTTACTAGTGCATGCCAAAGTTTGTGCTATTGCCATAGAGAATGCATTGGGCGTTTAAGTTAAATAACTCATAAACTACAAAACATAAAAATAAAAAAAAGTTCCAGCATGTGTCTCCACAGTAAGCTGAATAATAAAAAGTGTGAATGGAGTTTCTAGGTGAAAGTGACTTTTGACGTGCCTATAGAGCTGCCATTGAGCCCCATGTTAAATGTCTCAAATTTGAAAGCACTATATTTCTAAAACTATGAAACATTTCAAAGTTTCCTTTTCAGGCAAACATGTCCACCGTAAGATGAACCTAAGTAGGCTAGAATGGGGTTGCTAGGTGTAAGTATGTAGGACTAGTAACATGCCAAAGTTTGTGCTATTGCCATAGAGAATGCATTGGGCGTATAAGTTGAATAACTCATAAACTACAAAACATAAAAATAAAAAAAAGTTCCAGCATGTGTCTCCACAGTAAGCTGAATAATAAAAAGTGTGAATGGAGTTTCTAGGTGAAAGTGACTTTTGACGTGCCTATAGAGCTGCCATTGAGCCCCATGTTAAATGTCTCAAATTTGAAAGCACTATATTTCTAAAACTATGAAACATTTCAAAGTTTCCTTTTCAGGCAAACATGTCCACCGTAAGATGAACCTAAGTAGGCTAGAATGGGGTTGCTAGGTGTAAGTATGTAGTTACTAGTGCATGCCAAAGTTTGTGCTATTGCCATAGAGAATGCATTGGGCGTTTAAGTTAAATAACTCATAAACTACAAAACATAAAAATAAAAAAAAGTT
Source organism: Protomyctophum parallelum (assembly GCF_964188405.1). Classification (NCBI taxonomy): domain Eukaryota; kingdom Metazoa; phylum Chordata; class Actinopteri; order Myctophiformes; family Myctophidae; genus Protomyctophum; species Protomyctophum parallelum. Next base: position 10,352,287 of record NC_139712.1, on the reverse strand, counting down.
CCAGCATGTGTCTCCACAGTAAGCTGAATAATAAAAAGTGTGAATGGAGTTTCTAGGTGAAAGTGACTTTTGACGTGCCTATAGAGCTGCCATTGAGCCCCATGTTAAATGTCTCAAATTTGAAAGCACTATATTTCTAAAACTATGAAACATTTCAAAGATTCCTTTTCAGGCAAACATGTCCACCGTAAGATGAACCTAAGTAGGCTAGAATGGGGTTGCTAGGTGTAAGTATGTAGGACTAGTAGCATGCCAAAGTTTGTGCTATTGCCATAGAGAATGAATTGGGCGTTTAAGTTGAATAACTCATAAACTACAAAACATAAAAATAAAAAAAAGTTCCAGCATGTGTCTCCACAGTAAGCTGAATAATAAAAAGTGTGAATGGAGTTTCTAGGTGAAAGTGACTTTTGACGTGCCTATAGAGCTGCCATTGAGCCCCATGTTAAATGTCTCAAATTTGAAAGCACTATATTTCTAAAACTATGAAACATTTCAAAGTTTTCTTTTCAGGCAAACATGTCCACCGTAAGATGAACCTAAGTAGGCTAGAATGGGGTTGCTAGGTGTAAGTATGTAGTTACTAGTGCATGCCAAAGTTTGTGCTATTGCCATAGAGAATGCATTGGGCGTTTAAGTTAAATAACTCATAAACTACAAAACATAAAAATAAAAAAAAGTCCCAGCATGTGTCTCCACAGTAAGCTGAATAATAAAAAGTGTGAATGGAGTTTCTAGGTGAAAGTGACTTTTGACGTGCCTATAGAGCTGCCATTGAGCCCCATGTTAAATGTCTCAAATTTGAAAGCACTATATTTCTAAAACTATGAAACATTTCAAAGTTTCCTTTTCAGGCAAACATGTCCACCGTAAGATGAACCTAAGTAGGCTAGAATGGGGTTGCTAGGTGTAAGTATGTAGGACTAGTAACATGCCAAAGTTTGTGCTATTGCCATAGAGAATGCATTGGGCGTATAAGTTGAATAACTCATAAACTACAAAACATAAAAATAAAAAAAAGTTCCAGCATGTGTCTCCACAGTAAGCTGAATAATAAAAAGTGTGAATGGAGTTTCTAGGTGAAAGTGACTTTTGACGTGCCTATAGAGCTGCCATTGAGCCCCATGTTAAATGTCTCAAATTTGAAAGCACTATATTTCTAAAACTATGAAACATTTCAAAGTTTCCTTTTCAGGCAAACATGTCCACCGTAAGATGAACCTAAGTAGGCTAGAATGGGGTTGCTAGGTGTAAGTATGTAGTTACTAGTGCATGCCAAAGTCTGTGCTATTGCCATAGAGAATGCATTGGGCGTTTAAGTTAAATAACTCATAAACTACAAAACATAAAAATAAAAAAAAGTTCCAGCATGTGTCTCCACAGTAAGCTGAATAATAAAAAGTGTGAATGGAGTTTCTAGGTGAAAGTGACTTTTGACGTGCCTATAGAGCTGCCATTGAGCCCCATGTTAAATGTCTCAAATTTGAAAGCACTATATTTCTAAAACTATGAAACATTTCAAAGATTCCTTTTCAGGCAAACATGTCCACCGTAAGATGAACCTAAGTAGGCTAGAATGGGGTTGCTAGGTGTAAGTATGTAGGACTAGTAGCATGCCAAAGTTTGTGCTATTGCCATAGAGAATGCATTGGGCGTTTAAGTTGAATAACTCATAAACTACAAAACATAAAAATAAAAAAAAGTTCCAGCATGTGTCTCCACAGTAAGCTGAATAATAAAAAGTGTGAATGGAGTTTCTAGGTGAAAGTGACTTTTGACGTGCCTATAGAGCTGCCATTGAGCCCCATGTTAAATGTCTCAAATTTGAAAGCACTATATTTCTAAAACTATGAAACATTTCAAAGTTTTCTTTTCAGGCAAACATGTCCACCGTAAGATGAACCTAAGTAGGCTAGAATGGGGTTGCTAGGTGTAAGTATGTAGTTACTAGTGCATGCCAAAGTTTGTGCTATTGCCATAGAGAATGCATTGGGCGTTTAAGTTAAATAACTCATAAACTACAAAACATAAAAATAAAAAAAGGTTCCAGCATGTGTCTCCACAGTAAGCTGAATAATAAAAAGTGTGAATGGAGTTTCTAGGTGAAAGTGACTTTTGACGTGCCTATAGAGCTGCCATTGAGCCCCATGTTAAATGTCTCAAATTTGAAAGCACTATATTTCTAAAACTATGAAACATTTCAAAGTTTTCTTTTCAGGCAAACATGTCCACCGTAAGATGAACCTAAGTAGGCTAGAATGGGGTTGCTAGGTGTAAGTATGTAGTTACTAGTGCATGCCAAAGTTTGTGCTATTGCCATAGAGACTGCATTGGGCGTTTAAGTTAAATAACTCATAAACTACAAAACATAAAAATAAAAAAAGGTTCCAGCATGTGTCTCCACAGTAAGCTGAATAATAAAAAGTGTGAATGGAGTTTCTAGGTGAAAGTGACTTTTGACGTGCCTATAGAGCTGCCATTGAGCCCCATGTTAAATGTCTCAAATTTGAAAGCACTATATTTCTAAAACTATGAAACATTTCAAAGATTCCTTTTCAGGCAAACATGTCCACCGTAAGATGAACCTAAGTAGGCTAGAATGGGGTTGCTAGGTGTAAGTATGTAGTTACTAGTGCATGCCAAAGTTTGTGCTATTGCCATAGAGAATGCATTGGGCGTTTAAGTTAAATAACTCATAAACTACAAAACATAAAAATGAAAAAAGGTTCCAGCATGTGTCTCCACAGTAAGCTGAATAATAAAAAGTGTGAATGGAGTTTCTAGGTGAAAGTGACTTTTGACGTGCCTATAGAGCTGCCATTGAGCCCCATGTTAAATGTTTCAAATTTGAAAGCACTATATTTCTAAAACTATGAAACATTTCAAAGATTCCTTTTCAGGCAAACATGTCCACCGTAAGATGAACCTAAGTAGGCTAGAATGGGGTTGCTAGGTGTAAGTATGTAGTTACTAGTGCATGCCAAAGTTTGTGCTATTGCCATAGAGAATGCATTGGGCGTTTAAGTTAAATAACTCATAAACTACAAAACATAAAAATAAAAAAGGTTCCAGCATGTGTCTCCACAGTAAGCTGAATAATAAAAAGTGTGAATGGAGTTTCTAGGTGAAAGTGACTTTTGACGTGCCTATAGAGCTGCCATTGAGCCCCATGTTAAATGTCTCAAATTTGAAAGCACTATATTTCTAAAACTATGAAACATTTCAAAGATTCCTTTTCAGGCAAACATGTCCACCGTAAGATGAACCTAAGTAGGCTAGAATGGGGTTGCTAGGTGTAAGTATGTAGGACTAGTAGCATGCCAAAGTTTGTGCTATTGCCATAGAGAATGCATTGGGCGTTTAAGTTGAATAACTCATAAACTACAAAACATAAAAATAAAAAAAAGTTCCAGCATGTGTCTCCACAGTAAGCTGAATAATAAAAAGTGTGAATGGAGTTTCTAGGTGAAAGTGACTTTTGACGTGCCTATAGAGCTGCCATTGTGCCCCATGTTAAATGTCTCAAATTTGAAAGCACTATATTTCTAAAACTATGAAACATTTCAAAGTTTTCTTTTCAGGCAAACATGTCCACCGTAAGATGAACCTAAGTAGGCTAGAATGGGGTTGCTAGGTGTAAGTATGTAGTTACTAGTGCATGCCAAAGTTTGTGCTATTGCCATAGAGAATGCATTGGGCGTTTAAGTTAAATAACTCATAAACTACAAAACATAAAAATGAAAAAAGGTTCCAGCATGTGTCTCCACAGTAAGCTGAATAATAAAAAGTGTGAATGGAGTTTCTAGGTGAAAGTGACTTTTGACGTGCCTATAGAGCTGCCATTGAGCCCCATGTTAAATGTCTCAAATTTGAAAGCACTATATTTCTAAAACTATGAAACATTTCAAAGATTCCTTTTCAGGCAAACATGTCCACCGTAAGATGAACCTAAGTAGGCTAGAATGGGGTTGCTAGGTGTAAGTATGTAGTTACTAGTGCATGCCAAAGTTTGTGCTATTGCCATAGAGAATGCATTGGGCGTTTAAGTTAAATAACTCATAAACTACAAAACATAAAAATGAAAAAAGGTTCCAGCATGTGTCTCCACAGTAAGCTGAATAATAAAAAGTGTGAATGGAGTTTCTAGGTGAAAGTGACTTTTGACGTGCCTATAGAGCTGCCATTGAGCCCCATGTTAAATGTTTCAAATTTGAAAGCACTATATTTCTAAAACTATGAAACATTTCAAAGATTCCTTTTCAGGCAAACATGTCCACCGTAAGATGAACCTAAGTAGGCTAGAATGGGGTTGCTAGGTGTAAGTATGTAGTTACTAGTGCATGCCAAAGTTTGTGCTATTGCCATAGAGAATGCATTGGGCGTTTAAGTTAAATAACTCATAAACTACAAAACATAAAAATAAAAAAGGTTCCAGCATGTGTCTCCACAGTAAGCTGAATAATAAAAAGTGTGAATGGAGTTTCTAGGTGAAAGTGACTTTTGACGTGCCTATAGAGCTGCCATTGAGCCCCATGTTAAATGTCTCAAATTTGAAAGCACTATATTTCTAAAACTATGAATCATTTCAAAGTTTCCTTTTCAGGCAAACATGTCCACCGTAAGATGAACCTAAGTAGGCTAGAATGGGGTTGCTAGGTGTAAGTATGTAGTTACTAGTGCATGCCAAAGTTTGTGCTATTGCCATAGAGAATGCATTGGGCGTTTAAGTTGAATAACTCATAAACTACAAAACATAAAAATAAAAAAAAGTTCCAGCATGTGTCTCCACAGTAAGCTGAATAATAAAAAGTGTGAATGGAGTTTCTAAGTGAAAGTGACTTTTGACGTGCCTATAGAGCTGCCATTGAGCCCCATGTTAAATGTCTCAAATTTGAAAGCACTATATTTCTAAAACTATGAAACATTTCAAAGATTCCTTTTCAGGCAAACATGTCCACCGTAAGATGAACCTAAGTAGGCTAGAATGGGGTTGCTAGGTGTAAGTATGTAGGACTAGTAGCATGGCAAAGTTTGTGCTATTGCCATAGAGAATGCATTGGGCGTTTAAGTTAAATAACTCATAAACTACAAAACATAAAAATAAAAAAAGGTTCCAGCATGTTTCTCCACAGTAAGCTGAATAATAAAAAGTGTGAATGGAGTTTCTAGGTGAAAGTGACTTTTGACGTGCCTATAGAGCTGCCATTGAGCCCCATGTTAAATGTCTCAAATTTGAAAGCACTATATTTCTAAAACTATGAAACATTTCAAAGATTCCTTTTCAGGCAAACATGTCCACCGTAAGATGAACCTAAGTAGGCTAGAATGGGGTTGCTAGGTGTAAGTATGTAGTTACTAGTGCATGCCAAAGTTTGTGCTATTGCCATAGAGAATGCATTGGGCGTTTAAGTTGAATAACTCATAAACTACAAAACATAAAAATAAAAAAAAGTTCCAGCATGTGTCTCCACAGTAAGCTGAATAATAAAAAGTGTGAATGGAGTTTCTAAGTGAAAGTGACTTTTGACGTGCCTATAGAGCTGCCATTGAGCCCCATGTTAAATGTCTCAAATTTGAAAGCACTATATTTCTAAAACTATGAAACATTTCAAAGATTCCTTTTCAGGCAAACATGTCCACCGTAAGATGAACCTAAGTAGGCTAGAATGGGGTTGCTAGGTGTAAGTATGTAGGACTAGTAGCATGGCAAAGTTTGTGCTATTGCCATAGAGAATGCATTGGGCGTTTAAGTTAAATAACTCATAAACTACAAAACATAAAAATAAAAAAAGGTTCCAGCATGTTTCTCCACAGTAAGCTGAATAATAAAAAGTGTGAATGGAGTTTCTAGGTGAAAGTGACTTTTGACGTGCCTATAGAGCTGCCATTGAGCCCCATGTTAAATGTCTCAAATTTGAAAGCACTATATTTCTAAAACTATGAAACATTTCAAAGATTCCTTTTCAGGCAAACATGTCCACCGTAAGATGAACCTAAGTAGGCTAGAATGGGGTTGCTAGGTGTAAGTATGTAGTTACTAGTGCATGCCAAAGTTTGTGCTATTGCCATAGAGAATGCATTGGGCGTTTAAGTTAAATAACTCATAAACTACAAAACATAAAAATAAAAAAAAGTTCCAGCATGTGTCTCCACAGTAAGCTGAATAATAAAAAGTGTGAATGGAGTTTCTAAGTGAAAGTGACTTTTGACGTGCCTATAGAGCTGCCATTGAGCCCCATGTTAAATGTCTCAAATTTGAAAGCACTATATTTCTAAAACTATGAAACATTTCAAAGATTCCTTTTCAGGCAAACATGTCCACCGTAAGATGAACCTAAGTAGGCTAGAATGGGGTTGCTAGGTGTAAGTATGTAGTTACTAGTGCATGCCAAAGTTTGTGCTATTGCCATAGAGAATGCATTGGGCGTTTAAGTTAAATAACTCATAAACTACAAAACATAAAAATAAAAAAAGGTTCCAGCATGTGTCTCCACAGTAAGCTGAATAATAAAAAGTGTGAATGGAGTTTCTAGGTGAAAGTGACTTTTGACGTGCCTATAGAGCTGCCATTGAGCCCCATGTTAAATGTCTCAAATTTGAAAGCACTATATTTCTAAAACTATGAATCATTTCAAAGTTTCCTTTTCAGGCAAACATGTCCACCGTAAGATGAACCTAAGTAGGCTAGAATGGGGTTGCTAGGTGTAAGTATGTAGTTACTAGTGCATGCCAAAGTTTGTGCTATTGCCATAGAGAATGCATTGGGCGTTTAAGTTGAATAACTCATAAACTACAAAACATAAAAATAAAAAAAAGTTCCAGCATGTGTCTCCACAGTAAGCTGAATAATAAAAAGTGTGAATGGAGTTTCTAAGTGAAAGTGACTTTTGACGTGCCTATAGAGCTGCCATTGAGCCCCATGTTAAATGTCTCAAATTTGAAAGCACTATATTTCTAAAACTATGAAACATTTCAAAGATTCCTTTTCAGGCAAACATGTCCACCGTAAGATGAACCTAAGTAGGCTAGAATGGGGTTGCTAGGTGTAAGTATGTAGGACTAGTAGCATGCCAAATTCTGTGCTATTGCCATAGAGAATGCATTGGGCGTTTAAGTTGAATAACTCATAAACTACAAAACATAAAAATAAAAAAAAGTCCCAGCATGTGTCTCCACAGTAAGCTGAATAATAAAAAGTGTGAATGGAGTTTCTAGGTGAAAGTGACTTTTGACGTGCCTATAGAGCTGCCATTGAGCCCCATGTTAAATGTCTCAAATTTGAAAGCACTATATTTCTAAAACTATGAAACATTTCAAAGATTCCTTTTCAGGCAAACATGTCCACCGTAAGATGAACCTAAGTAGGCTAGAATGGGGTTGCTAGGTGTAAGTATGTAGTTACTAGTGCATGCCAAAGTTTGTGCTATTGCCATAGAGAATGCATTGGGCGTTTAAGTTAAATAACTCATAAACTACAAAACATAAAAATAAAAAAAGGTTCCAGCATGTGTCTCCACAGTAAGCTGAATAATAAAAAGTGTGAATGGAGTTTCTAGGTGAAAGTGACTTTTGACGTGCCTATAGAGCTGCCATTGAGCCCCATGTTAAATGTCTCAAATTTGAAAGCACTATATTTCTAAAACTATATGAAACATTTCAAAGTTTCCTTTTCAGGCAAACATGTCCACCGTAAGATGAACCTAAGTAGGCTAGAATGGGGTTGCTAGGTGTAAGTATGTAGTTACTAGTGCATGCCAAAGTTTGTGCTATTGCCATAGAGAATGCATTGGGCGTTTAAGTTAAATAACTCATAAACTACAAAACATAAAAATAAAAAAAAGTTCCAGCATGTGTCTCCACAGTAAGCTGAATAATAAAAAGTGTGAATGGAGTTTCTAGGTGAAAGTGACTTTTGACGTGCCTATAGAGCTGCCATTGAGCCCCATGTTAAATGTCTCAAATTTGAAAGCACTATATTTCTAAAACTATGAAACATTTCAAAGTTTCCTTTTCAGGCAAACATGTCCACCGTAAGATGAACCTAAGTAGGCTAGAATGGGGTTGCTAGGTGTAAGTATGTAGGACTAGTAACATGCCAAAGTTTGTGCTATTGCCATAGAGAATGCATTGGGCGTATAAGTTGAATAACTCATAAACTACAAAACATAAAAATAAAAAAAAGTTCCAGCATGTGTCTCCACAGTAAGCTGAATAATAAAAAGTGTGAATGGAGTTTCTAGGTGAAAGTGACTTTTGACGTGCCTATAGAGCTGCCATTGAGCCCCATGTTAAATGTCTCAAATTTGAAAGCACTATATTTCTAAAACTATGAAACATTTCAAAGTTTCCTTTTCAGGCAAACATGTCCACCGTAAGATGAACCTAAGTAGGCTAGAATGGGGTTGCTAGGTGTAAGTATGTAGTTACTAGTGCATGCCAAAGTTTGTGCTATTGCCATAGAGAATGCATTGGGCGTTTAAGTTAAATAACTCATAAACTACAAAACATAAAAATAAAAAAAAGTTCCAGCATGTGTCTCCACAGTAAGCTGAATAATAAAAAGTGTGAATGGAGTTTCTAGGTGAAAGTGACTTTTGACGTGCCTATAGAGCTGCCATTGAGCCCCATGTTAAATGTCTCAAATTTGAAAGCACTATATTTCTAAAACTATGAAACATTTCAAAGATTCCTTTTCAGGCAAACATGTCCACCGTAAGATGAACCTAAGTAGGCTAGAATGGGGTTGCTAGGTGTAAGTATGTAGGACTAGTAGCATGCCAAAGTTTGTGCTATTGCCATAGAGAATGCATTGGGCGTTTAAGTTGAATAACTCATAAACTACAAAACATAAAAATAAAAAAAAGTTCCAGCATGTGTCTCCACAGTAAGCTGAATAATAAAAAGTGTGAATGGAGTTTCTAGGTGAAAGTGACTTTTGACGTGCCTATAGAGCTGCCATTGAGCCCCATGTTAAATGTCTCAAATTTGAAAGCACTATATTTCTAAAACTATGAAACATTTCAAAGTTTTCTTTTCAGGCAAACATGTCCACCGTAAGATGAACCTAAGTAGGCTAGAATGGGGTTGCTAGGTGTAAGTATGTAGTTACTAGTGCATGCCAAAGTTTGTGCTATTGCCATAGAGAATGCATTGGGCGTTTAAGTTAAATAACTCATAAACTACAAAACATAAAAATAAAAAAAGGTTCCAGCATGTGTCTCCACAGTAAGCTGAATAATAAAAAGTGTGAATGGAGTTTCTAGGTGAAAGTGACTTTTGACGTGCCTATAGAGCTGCCATTGAGCCCCATGTTAAATGTCTCAAATTTGAAAGCACTATATTTCTAAAACTATGAAACATTTCAAAGTTTTCTTTTCAGGCAAACATGTCCACCGTAAGATGAACCTAAGTAGGCTAGAATGGGGTTGCTAGGTGTAAGTATGTAGTTACTAGTGCATGCCAAAGTTTGTGCTATTGCCATAGAGACTGCATTGGGCGTTTAAGTTAAATAACTCATAAACTACAAAACATAAAAATAAAAAAAGGTTCCAGCATGTGTCTCCACAGTAAGCTGAATAATAAAAAGTGTGAATGGAGTTTCTAGGTGAAAGTGACTTTTGACGTGCCTATAGAGCTGCCATTGAGCCCCATGTTAAATGTCTCAAATTTGAAAGCACTATATTTCTAAAACTATGAAACATTTAAAAGATTCCTTTTCAGGCAAACATGTCCACCGTAAGATGAACCTAAGTAGGCTAGAATGGGGTTGCTAGGTGTAAGTATGTAGTTACTAGTGCATGCCAAAGTTTGTGCTATTGCCATAGAGAATGCATTGGGCGTTTAAGTTAAATAACTCATAAACTACAAAACATAAAAATAAAAAAGGTTCCAGCATGTGTCTCCACAGTAAGCTGAATAATAAAAAGTGTGAATGGAGTTTCTAGGTGAAAGTGACTTTTGACGTGCCTATAGAGCTGCCATTGAGCCCCATGTTAAATGTCTCAAATTTGAAAGCACTATATTTCTAAAACTATGAAACATTTCAAAGTTTCCTTTTCAGGCAAACATGTCCACCGTAAGATGAACCTAAGTAGGCTAGAATGGGGTTGCTAGGTGTAAGTATGTAGGACTAGTAGCATGCCAAAGTTTGTGCTATTGCCATAGAGAATGCATTGGGCGTTTAAGTTGAATAACTCATAAACTACAAAACATAAAAATAAAAAAAAAGTTCCAGCATGTGTCTCCACAGTAAGCTGAATAATAAAAAGTGTGAATGGAGTTTCTAGGTGAAAGTGACTTTTGACGTGCCTATAGAGCTGCCATTGAGCCCCATGTTAAATGTCTCAAATTTGAAAGCACTATATTTCTAAAACTATGAAACATTTCAAAGATTCCTTTTCAGGCAAACATGTCCACCGTAAGATGAACCTAAGTAGGCTAGAATGGGGTTGCTAGGTGTAAGTATGTAGTTACTAGTGCATGCCAAAGTTTGTGCTATTGCCATAGAGAATGCATTGGGCGTTTAAGTTAAATAACTCATAAACTACAAAACATAAAAATAAAAAAAGTTCCAGCATGTGTCTCCACAGTAAGCTGAATAATAAAAAGTGTGAATGGAGTTTCTAGGTGAAAGTGACTTTTGACGTGCCTATAGAGCTGCCATTGAGCCCCATGTTAAATGTCTCAAATTTGAAAGCACTATATTTCTAAAACTATGAAACATTTCAAAGTTTCCTTTTCAGGCAAACATGTCCACCGTAAGATGAACCTAAGTAGGCTAGAATGGGGTTGCTAGGTGTAAGTATGTAGGACTAGTAACGTGCCAAAGTTTGTGCTATTGCCATAAAGAATGCATTGGGCGTATAAGTTGAATAACTCATAAACTACAAAACATAAAAATAAAAAAAAGTTCCAGCATGTGTCTCCACAGTAAGCTGAATAATAAAAAGTGTGAATGGAGTTTCTAGGTGAAAGTGACTTTTGACGTGCCTATAGAGCTGCCATTGAGCCCCATGTTAAATGTCTCAAATTTGAAAGCACTATATTTCTAAAACTATGAAACATTTCAAAGTTTCCTTTTCAGGCAAACATGTCCACCGTAAGATGAACCTAAGTAGGCTAGAATGGGGTTGCTAGGTGTAAGTATGTAGTTACTAGTGCATGCCAAAGTTTGTGCTATTGCCATAGAGAATGCATTGGGCGTTTAAGTTAAATAACTCATAAACTACAAAACATAAAAATAAAAAAAAGTTCCAGCATGTGTCTCCACAGTAAGCTGAATAATAAAAAGTGTGAATGGAGTTTCTAGGTGAAAGTGACTTTTGACGTGCCTATAGAGCTGCCATTGAGCCCCATGTTAAATGTCTCAAATTTGAAAGCACTATATTTCTAAAACTATGAAACATTTCAAAGATTCCTTTTCAGGCAAACATGTCCACTGTAAGATGAACCTAAGTAGGCTAGAATGGGGTTGCTAGGTGTAAGTATATATGTAGGACTAGTAGCATGGCAAAGTTTGTGCTATTGCCATAGATAATGCATTGGGCGTTTAAGTTAAATAACTCATAAACTACAAAACATAAAAATAAAAAAAAGTTCCAGCATGTGTCTCCACAGTAAGCTGAATAATAAAAAGTGTGAATGGAGTTTCTAGGTGAAAGTGACTTTTGACGTGCCTATAGAGCTGCCATTGAGCCCCATGTTAAATGTCTCAAATTTGAAAGCACTATATTTCTAAAACTATGAAACATTTCAAAGATTCCTTTTCAGGCAAACATGTCCACCGTAAGATGAACCTAAGTAGGCTAGAATGGGGTTGCTAGGTGTAAGTATGTAGTTACTAGTGCATGCCAAAGTTTGTGCTATTGCCATAGAGAATGCATTGGGCGTTTAAGTTAAATAACTCATAAACTACAAAACATAAAAATAAAAAAAGGTTCCAGCATGTGTCTCCACAGTAGGCTGAATAATAAAAAGTGTGAATGGAGTTTCTAGGTGAAAGTGACTTTTGACGTGCCTATAGAGCTGCCATTGAGCCCCATGTTAAATGTCTCAAATTTGAAAGCACTATATTTCTAAAACTATGAAACATTTCAAAGTTTCCTTTTCAGGCAAACATGTCCACCGTAAGATGAACCTAAGTAGGCTAGAATGGGGTTGCTAGGTGTAAGTATGTAGGACTAGTAACATGCCAAAGTTTGTGCTATTGCCATAAAGAATGCATTGGGCGTATAAGTTGAATAACTCATAAACTACAAAACATAAAAATAAAAAAAAGTTCCAGCATGTGTCTCCACAGTAAGCTGAATAATAAAAAGTGTGAATGGAGTTTCTAGGTGAAAGTGACTTTTGACGTGCCTATAGAGCTGCCATTGAGCCCCATGTTAAATGTCTCAAATTTGAAAGCACTATATTTCTAAAACTATGAAACATTTCAAAGTTTCCTTTTCAGGCAAACATGTCCACCGTAAGATGAACCTAAGTAGGCTAGAATGGGGTTGCTAGGTGTAAGTATGTAGTTACTAGTGCATGCCAAAGTTTGTGCTATTGCCATAGAGAATGCATTGGGCGTTTAAGTTAAATAACTCATAAACTACAAAACATAAAAATAAAAAAAAGTTCCAGCATGTGTCTCCACAGTAAGCTGAATAATAAAAAGTGTGAATGGAGTTTCTAGGTGAAAGTGACTTTTGACGTGCCTATAGAGCTGCCATTGAGCCCCATGTTAAATGTCTCAAATTTGAAAGCACTATATTTCTAAAACTATGAAACATTTCAAAGATTCCTTTTCAGGCAAACATGTCCACTGTAAGATGAACCTAAGTAGGCTAGAATGGGGTTGCTAGGTGTAAGTATGTAGGACTAGTAGCATGGCAAAGTTTGTGCTATTGCCATAGAGAATGCATTGGGCGTTTAAGTTAAATAACTCATAAACTACAAAACATAAAAATAAAAAAAAGTTCCAGCATGTGTCTCCACAGTAAGCTGAATAATAAAAAGTGTGAATGGAGTTTCTAGGTGAAAGTGACTTTTGACGTGCCTATAGAGCTGCCATTGAGCCCCATGTTAAATGTCTCAAATTTGAAAGCACTATATTTCTAAAACTATGAAACATTTCAAAGATTCCTTTTCAGGCAAACATGTCCACCGTAAGATGAACCTAAGTAGGCTAGAATGGGGTTGCTAGGTGTAAGTATGTAGTTACTAGTGCATGCCAAAGTTTGTGCTATTGCCATAGAGAATGCATTGGGCGTTTAAGTTAAATAACTCATAAACTACAAAACATAAAAATAAAAAAAGGTTCCAGCATGTGTCTCCACAGTAGGCTGAATAATAAAAAGTGTGAATGGAGTTTCTAGGTGAAAGTGACTTTTGACGTGCCTATAGAGCTGCCATTGAGCCCCATGTTAAATGTCTCAAATTTGAAAGCACTATATTTCTAAAACTATGAAACATTTCAAAGTTTCCTTTTCAGGCAAACATGTCCACCGTAAGATGAACCTAAGTAGGCTAGAATGGGGTTGCTAGGTGTAAGTATGTAGTTACTAGTGCATGCCAAAGTTTGTGCTATTGCCATAGAGAATGCATTGGGCGTTTAAGTTAAATAACTCATAAACTACAAAACATAAAAATAAAAAAAAGTTCCAGCATGTGTCTCCACAGTAAGCTGAATAATAAAAAGTGTGAATGGAGTTTCTAGGTGAAAGTGACTTTTGACGTGCCTATAGAGCTGCCATTGAGCCCCATGTTAAATGTCTCAAATTTGAAAGCACTATATTTCTAAAACTATGAAACATTTCAAAGATTCCTTTTCAGGCAAACATGTCCACTGTAAGATGAACCTAAGTAGGCTAGAATGGGGTTGCTAGGTGTAAGTATGTAGGACTAGTAGCATGGCAAAGTTTGTGCTATTGCCATAGAGAATGCATTGGGCGTTTAAGTTAAATAACTCATAAACTACAAAACATAAAAATAAAAAAAAGTTCCAGCATGTGTCTCCACAGTAAGCTGAATAATAAAAAGTGTGAATGGAGTTTCTAGGTGAAAGTGACTTTTGACGTGCCTATAGAGCTGCCATTGAGCCCCATGTTAAATGTCTCAAATTTGAAAGCACTATATTTCTAAAACTATGAAACATTTCAAAGTTTCCTTTTCAGGCAAACATGTCCACCGTAAGATGAACCTAAGTAGGCTAGAATGGGGTTGCTAGGTGTAAGTATGTAGTTACTAGTGCATGCCAAAGTTTGTGCTATTGCCATAGAGACTGCATTGGGCGTTTAAGTTAAATAACTCATAAACTACAAAACATAAAAATAAAAAAAGGTTCCAGCATGTGTCTCCACAGTAAGCTGAATAATAAAAAGTGTGAATGGAGTTTCTAGGTGAAAGTGACTTTTGACGTGCCTATAGAGCTGCCATTGAGCCCCATGTTAAATGTCTCAAATTTGAAAGCACTATATTTCTAAAACTATGAAACATTTCAAAGTTTCCTTTTCAGGCAAACATGTCCACCGTAAGATGAACCTAAGTAGGCTAGAATGGGGTTGCTAGGTGTAAGTATGTAGGACTAGTAACATGCCAAAGTTTGTGCTATTGCCATAGAGAATGCATTGGGCGTATAAGTTGAATAACTCATAAACTACAAAACATAAAAATAAAAAAAAGTTCCAGCATGTGTCTCCACAGTAAGCTGAATAATAAAAAGTGTGAATGGAGTTTCTAGGTGAAAGTGACTTTTGACGTGCCTATAGAGCTGCCATTGAGCCCCATGTTAAATGTCTCAAATTTGAAAGCACTATATTTCTAAAACTATGAAACATTTCAAAGTTTCCTTTTCAGGCAAACATGTCCACCGTAAGATGAACCTAAGTAGGCTAGAATGGGGTTGCTAGGTGTAAGTATGTAGTTACTAGTGCATGCCAAAGTTTGTGCTATTGCCATAGAGAATGCATTGGGCGTTTAAGTTAAATAACTCATAAACTACAAAACATAAAAATAAAAAAAAGTTCCAGCATGTGTCTCCACAGTAAGCTGAATAATAAAAAGTGTGAATGGAGTTTCTAGGTGAAAGTGACTTTTGACGTGCCTATAGAGCTGCCATTGAGCCCCATGTTAAATGTCTCAAATTTGAAAGCACTATATTTCTAAAACTATGAAACATTTCAAAGATTCCTTTTCAGGCAAACATGTCCACTGTAAGATGAACCTAAGTAGGCTAGAATGGGGTTGCTAGGTGTAAGTATGTAGGACTAGTAGCATGGCAAAGTTTGTGCTATTGCCATAGAGAATGCATTGGGCGTTTAAGTTAAATAACTCATAAACTACAAAACATAAAAATAAAAAAAAGTTCCAGCATGTGTCTCCACAGTAAGCTGAATAATAAAAAGTGTGAATGGAGTTTCTAGGTGAAAGTGACTTTTGACGTGCCTATAGAGCTGCCATTGAGCCCCATGTTAAATGTCTCAAATTTGAAAGCACTATATTTCTAAAACTATTAAACATTTCAAAGTTTCCTTTTCAGGCAAACATGTCCACCGTAAGATGAACCTAAGTAGGCTAGAATGGGGTTGCTAGGTGTAAGTATGTAGTTACTAGTGCATGCCAAAGTTTGTGCTATTGCCATAGAGACTGCATTGGGCGTTTAAGTTAAATAACTCATAAACTACAAAACATAAAAATAAAAAAGGTTCCAGCATGTGTCTCCACAGTAAGCTGAATAATAAAAAGTGTGAATGGAGTTTCTAGGTGAAAGTGACTTTTGACGTGCCTATAGAGCTGCCATTGAGCCCCATGTTAAATGTCTCAAATTTGAAAGCACTATATTTCTAAAACTATGAAACATTTCAAAGATTCCTTTTCAGGCAAACATGTCCACCGTAAGATGAACCTAAGTAGGCTAGAATGGGGTTGCTAGGTGTAAGTATGTAGTTACTAGTGCATGCCAAAGTTTGTGCTATTGCCATAGAGAATGCATTGGGCGTTTAAGTTGAATAACTCATAAACTACAAAACATAAAAATAAAAAAAAGTTCCAGCATGTGTCTCCACAGTAAGCTGAATAATAAAAAGTGTGAATGGAGTTTCTAGGTGAAAGTGACTTTTGACGTGCCTATAGAGCTGCCATTGAGCCCCATGTTAAATGTCTCAAATTTGAAAGCACTATATTTCTAAAACTATGAAACATTTCAAAGATTCCTTTTCAGGCAAACATGTCCACCGTAAGATGAACCTAAGTAGGCTAGAATGGGGTTGCTAGGTGTAATTATGTAGTTACTAGTGCATGCCAAAGTTTGTGCTATTGCCATAGAGAATGCATTGGGCGTTTAAGTTAAATAACTCATAAACTACAAAACATAAAAATAAAAAAAGGTTCCAGCATGTGTCTCCACAGTAGGCTGAATAATACAAAGTGTGAATGGAGTTTCTAGGTGAAAGTGACTTTTGACGTGCCTATAGAGCTGCCATTGAGCCCCATGTTAAATGTCTCAAATTTGAAAGCACTATATTTCTAAAACTATGAAACATTTCAAAGTTTCCTTTTCAGGCAAACATGTCCACCGTAAGATGAACCTAAGTAGGCTAGAATGGGGTTGCTAGGTGTAAGTATGTAGTTACTAGTGCATGCCAAAGTTTGTGCTATTGCCATAGAGAATGCATTGGGCGTTTAAGTTAAATAACTCATAAACTACAAAACATAAAAATAAAAAAAAGTTCCAGCATGTGTCTCCACAGTAAGCTGAATAATAAAAAGTGTGAATGGAGTTTCTAGGTGAAAGTGACTTTTGACGTGCCTATAGAGCTGCCATTGAGCCCCATGTTAAATGTCTCAAATTTGAAAGCACTATATTTCTAAAACTATGAAACATTTCAAAGATTCCTTTTCAGGCAAACATGTCCACTGTAAGATGAACCTAAGTAGGCTAGAATGGGGTTGCTAGGTGTAAGTATGTAGGACTAGTAGCATGGCAAAGTTTGTGCTATTGCCATAGAGAATGCATTGGGCGTTTAAGTTAAATAACTCATAAACTACAAAACATAAAAATAAAAAAAAGTTCCAGCATGTGTCTCCACAGTAAGCTGAATAATAAAAAGTGTGAATGGAGTTTCTAGGTGAAAGTGACTTTTGACGTGCCTATAGAGCTGCCATTGAGCCCCATGTTAAATGTCTCAAATTTGAAAGCACTATATTTCTAAAACTATGAAACATTTCAAAGTTTCCTTTTCAGGCAAACATGTCCACCGTAAGATGAACCTAAGTAGGCTAGAATGGGGTTGCTAGGTGTAAGTATGTAGTTACTAGTGCATGCCAAAGTTTGTGCTATTGCCATAGAGACTGCATTGGGCGTTTAAGTTAAATAACTCATAAACTACAAAACATAAAAATAAAAAAAGGTTCCAGCATGTGTCTCCACAGTAAGCTGAATAATAAAAAGTGTGAATGGAGTTTCTAGGTGAAAGTGACTTTTGACGTGCCTATAGAGCTGCCATTGAGCCCCATGTTAAATGTCTCAAATTTGAAAGCACTATATTTCTAAAACTATGAAACATTTCAAAGATTCCTTTTCAGGCAAACATGTCCACCGTAAGATGAACCTAAGTAGGCTAGAATGGGGTTGCTAGGTGTAAGTATGTAGTTACTAGTGCATGCCAAAGTTTGTGCTATTGCCATAGAGAATGCATTGGGCGTTTAAGTTGAATAACTCATAAACTACAAAACATAAAAATAAAAAAAAGTTCCAGCATGTGTCTCCACAGTAAGCTGAATAATAAAAAGTGTGAATGGAGTTTCTAGGTGAAAGTGACTTTTGACGTGCCTATAGAGCTGCCATTGAGCCCCATGTTAAATGTCTCAAATTTGAAAGCACTATATTTCTAAAACTATGAAACATTTCAAAGATTCCTTTTCAGGCAAACATGTCCACCGTAAGATGAACCTAAGTAGGCTAGAATGGGGTTGCTAGGTGTAATTATGTAGTTACTAGTGCATGCCAAAGTTTGTGCTATTGCCATAGAGAATGCATTGGGCGTTTAAGTTAAATAACTCATAAACTACAAAACATAAAAATAAAAAAAGGTTCCAGCATGTGTCTCCACAGTAGGCTGAATAATACAAAGTGTGAATGGAGTTTCTAGGTGAAAGTGACTTTTGACGTGCCTATAGAGCTGCCATTGAGCCCCATGTTAAATGTCTCAAATTTGAAAGCACTATATTTCTAAAACTATGAAACATTTCAAAGTTTCCTTTTCAGGCAAACATGTCCACCGTAAGATGAACCTAAGTAGGCTAGAATGGGGTTGCTAGGTGTAAGTATGTAGTTACTAGTGCATGCCAAAGTTTGTGCTATTGCCATAGAGAATGCATTGGGCGTTTAAGTTAAATAACTCATAAACTACAAAACATAAAAATAAAAAAAAGTTCCAGCATGTGTCTCCACAGTAAGCTGAATAATAAAAAGTGTGAATGGAGTTTCTAGGTGAAAGTGACTTTTGACGTGCCTATAGAGCTGCCATTGAGCCCCATGTTAAATGTCTCAAATTTGAAAGCACTATATTTCTAAAACTATGAAACATTTCAAAGTTTCCTTTTCAGGCAAACATGTCCACCGTAAGATGAACCTAAGTAGGCTAGAATGGGGTTGCTAGGTGTAAGTATGTAGTTACTAGTGCATGCCAAAGTTTGTGCTATTGCCATAGAGAATGCATTGGGCGTTTAAGTTAAATAACTCATAAACTACAAAACATAAAAATAAAAAAAAGTTCCAGCATGTGTCTCCACAGTAAGCTGAATAATAAAAAGTGTGAATGGAGTTTCTAGGTGAAAGTGACTTTTGACGTGCCTATAGAGCTGCCATTGAGCCCCATGTTAAATGTCTCAAATTTGAAAGCACTATATTTCTAAAACTATGAAACATTTCAAAGATTCCTTTTCAGGCAAACATGTCCACCGTAAGATGAACCTAAGTAGGCTAGAATGGGGTTGCTAGGTGTAAGTATGTAGTTACTAGTGCATGCCAAAGTTTGTGCTATTGCCATAGAGAATGCATTGGGCGTTTAAGTTAAATAACTCATAAACTACAAAACATAAAAATAAAAAAAGGTTCCAGCATGTGTCTCCACAGTAGGCTGAATAATACAAAGTGTGAATGGAGTTTCTAGGTGAAAGTGACTTTTGACGTGCCTATAGAGCTGCCATTGAGCTCCATGTTAAATGTCTCAAATTTGAAAGCACTATATTTCTAAAACTATGAAACATTTCAAAGTTTCCTTTTCAGGCAAACATGTCCACCGTAAGATGAACCTAAGTAGGCTAGAATGGGGTTGCTAGGTGTAAGTATGTAGTTACTAGTGCATGCCAAAGTTTGTGCTATTGCCATAGAGAATGCATTGGGCGTTTAAGTTGAATAACTCATAAACTACAAAACATAAAAATAAAAAAAAGTTCCAGCATGTGTCTCCACAGTAAGCTGAATAATAAAAAGTGTGAATGGAGTTTCTAGGTGAAAGTGACTTTTGACGTGCCTATAGAGCTGCCATTGAGCCCCATGTTAAATGTCTCAAATTTGAAAGCACTATATTTCTAAAACTATGAAACATTTCAAAGATTCCTTTTCAGGCAAACATGTCCACCGTAAGATGAACCTAAGTAGGCTAGAATGGGGTTGCTAGGTGTAATTATGTAGTTACTAGTGCATGCCAAAGTTTGTGCTATTGCCATAGAGAATGCATTGGGCGTTTAAGTTAAATAACTCATAAACTACAAAACATAAAAATAAAAAAAGGTTCCAGCATGTGTCTCCACAGTAGGCTGAATAATACAAAGTGTGAATGGAGTTTCTAGGTGAAAGTGACTTTTGACGTGCCTATAGAGCTGCCATTGAGCCCCATGTTAAATGTCTCAAATTTGAAAGCACTATATTTCTAAAACTATGAAACATTTCAAAGTTTCCTTTTCAGGCAAACATGTCCACCGTAAGATGAACCTAAGTAGGCTAGAATGGGGTTGCTAGGTGTAAGTATGTAGTTACTAGTGCATGCCAAAGTTTGTGCTATTGCCATAGAGAATGCATTGGGCGTTTAAGTTAAATAACTCATAAACTACAAAACATAAAAATAAAAAAAAGTTCCAGCATGTGTCTCCACAGTAAGCTGAATAATAAAAAGTGTGAATGGAGTTTCTAGGTGAAAGTGACTTTTGACGTGCCTATAGAGCTGCCATTGAGCCCCATGTTAAATGTCTCAAATTTGAAAGCACTATATTTCTAAAACTATGAAACATTTCAAAGTTTCCTTTTCAGGCAAACATGTCCACCGTAAGATGAACCTAAGTAGGCTAGAATGGGGTTGCTAGGTGTAAGTATGTAGTTACTAGTGCATGCCAAAGTTTGTGCTATTGCCATAGAGAATGCATTGGGCGTTTAAGTTAAATAACTCATAAACTACAAAACATAAAAATAAAAAAAAGTTCCAGCATGTGTCTCCACAGTAAGCTGAATAATAAAAAGTGTGAATGGAGTTTCTAGGTGAAAGTGACTTTTGACGTGCCTATAGAGCTGCCATTGAGCCCCATGTTAAATGTCTCAAATTTGAAAGCACTATATTTCTAAAACTATGAAACATTTCAAAGATTCCTTTTCAGGCAAACATGTCCACCGTAAGATGAACCTAAGTAGGCTAGAATGGGGTTGCTAGGTGTAAGTATGTAGTTACTAGTGCATGCCAAAGTTTGTGCTATTGCCATAGAGAATGCATTGGGCGTTTAAGTTAAATAACTCATAAACTACAAAACATAAAAATAAAAAAAGGTTCCAGCATGTGTCTCCACAGTAGGCTGAATAATACAAAGTGTGAATGGAGTTTCTAGGTGAAAGTGACTTTTGACGTGCCTATAGAGCTGCCATTGAGCTCCATGTTAAATGTCTCAAATTTGAAAGCACTATATTTCTAAAACTATGAAACATTTCAAAGTTTCCTTTTCAGGCAAACATGTCCACCGTAAGATGAACCTAAGTAGGCTAGAATGGGGTTGCTAGGTGTAAGTATGTAGTTACTAGTGCATGCCAAAGTTTGTGCTATTGCCATAGAGAATGCATTGGGCGTTTAAGTTAAATAACTCATAAACTACAAAACATAAAAATAAAAAAAAGTTCCAGCATGTGTCTCCACAGTAAGCTGAATAATAAAAAGTGTGAATGGAGTTTCTAGGTGAAAGTGACTTTTGACGTGCCTATAGAGCTGCCATTGAGCCCCATGTTAAATGTCTCAAATTTGAAAGCACTATATTTCTAAAACTATGAAACATTTCAAAGTTTCCTTTTCAGGCAAACATGTCCACCGTAAGATGAACCTAAGTAGGCTAGAATGGGGTTGCTAGGTGTAAGTATGTAGGACTAGTAACATGCCAAAGTTTGTGCTATTGCCATAGAGAATGCATTGGGCGTATAAGTTGAATAACTCATAAACTACAAAACATAAAAATAAAAAAAAGTTCCAGCATGTGTCTCCACAGTAAGCTGAATAATAAAAAGTGTGAATGGAGTTTCTAGGTGAAAGTGACTTTTGACGTGCCTATAGAGCTGCCATTGAGCCCCATGTTAAATGTCTCAAATTTGAAAGCACTATATTTCTAAAACTATGAAACATTTCAAAGTTTCCTTTTCAGGCAAACATGTCCACCGTAAGATGAACCTAAGTAGGCTAGAATGGGGTTGCTAGGTGTAATTATGTAGTTACTAGTGCATGCCAAAGTTTGTGCTATTGCCATAGAGAATGCATTGGGCGTTTAAGTTAAATAACTCATAAACTACAAAACATAAAAATAAAAAAAAGTTCCAGCATGTGTCTCCACAGTAAGCTGAATAATAAAAAGTGTGAATGGAGTTTCTAGGTGAAAGTGACTTTTGACGTGCCTATAGAGCTGCCATTGAGCCCCATGTTAAATGTCTCAAATTTGAAAGCACTATATTTCTAAAACTATGAAACATTTCAAAGTTTCCTTTTCAGGCAAACATGTCCACCGTAAGATGAACCTAAGTAGGCTAGAATGGGGTTGCTAGGTGTAAGTATGTAGTTACTAGTGCATGCCAAAGTTTGTGCTATTGCCATAGAGAATGCATTGGGCGTTTAAGTTAAATAACTCATAAACTACAAAACATAAAAATAAAAAAAAGTTCCAGCATGTGTCTCCACAGTAAGCTGAATAATAAAAAGTGTGAATGGAGTTTCTAGGTGAAAGTGACTTTTGACGTGCCTATAGAGCTGCCATTGAGCCCCATGTTAAATGTCTCAAATTTGAAAGCACTATATTTCTAAAACTATGAAACATTTCAAAGATTCCTTTTCAGGCAAACATGTCCACCGTAAGATGAACCTAAGTAGGCTAGAATGGGGTTGCTAGGTGTAAGTATGTAGTTACTAGTGCATGCCAAAGTTTGTGCTATTGCCATAGAGAATGCATTGGGCGTTTAAGTTAAATAACTCATAAACTACAAAACATAAAAATAAAAAAAGGTTCCAGCATGTGTCTCCACAGTAGGCTGAATAATACAAAGTGTGAATGGAGTTTCTAGGTGAAAGTGACTTTTGACGTGCCTATAGAGCTGCCATTGAGCCCCATGTTAAATGTCTCAAATTTGAAAGCACTATATTTCTAAAACTATGAAACATTTCAAAGTTTCCTTTTCAGGCAAACATGTCCACCGTAAGATGAACCTAAGTAGGCTAGAATGGGGTTGCTAGGTGTAAGTATGTAGTTACTAGTGCATGCCAAAGTTTTTGCTATTGCCATAGAGAATGCATTGGGCGTTTAAGTTAAATAACTCATAAACTACAAAACATAAAAATAAAAAAAAGTTCCAGCATGTGTCTCCACAGTAAGCTGAATAATAAAAAGTGTGAATGGAGTTTCTAGGTGAAAGTGACTTTTGACGTGCCTATAGAGCTGCCATTGAGCCCCATGTTAAATGTCTCAAATTTGAAAGCACTATATTTCTAAAACTATGAAACATTTCAAAGTTTCCTTTTCAGGCAAACATGTCCACCGTAAGATGAACCTAAGTAGGCTAGAATGGGGTTGCTAGGTGTAAGTATGTAGGACTAGTAACATGCCAAAGTTTGTGCTATTGCCATAGAGAATGCATTGGGCGTATAAGTTGAATAACTCATAAACTACAAAACATAAAAATAAAAAAAAGTTCCAGCATGTGTCTCCACAGTAAGCTGAATAATAAAAAGTGTGAATGGAGTTTCTAGGTGAAAGTGACTTTTGACGTGCCTATAGAGCTGCCATTGAGCCCCATGTTAAATGTCTCAAATTTGAAAGCACTATATTTCTAAAACTATGAAACATTTCAAAGTTTCTTTTTCAGGCAAACATGTCCACCGTAAGATGAACCTAAGTAGGCTAGAATGGGGTTGCTAGGTGTAAGTATGTAGTTACTAGTGCATGCCAAAGTTTGTGCTATTGCCATAGAGAATGCATTGGGCGTTTAAGTTAAATAACTCATAAACTACAAAACATAAAAATAAAAAAAAGTTCCAGCATGTGTCTCCACAGTAAGCTGAATAATAAAAAGTGTGAATGGAGTTTCTAGGTGAAAGTGACTTTTGACGTGCCTATAGAGCTGCCATTGAGCCCCATGTTAAATGTCTCAAATTTGAAAGCACTATATTTCTAAAACTATGAAACATTTCAAAGATTCCTTTTCAGGCAAACATGTCCACTGTAAGATGAACCTAAGTAGGCTAGAATGGGGTTGCTAGGTGTAAATATGTAGGACTAGTAGCATGGCAAAGTTTGTGCTATTGCCATAGAGAATGCATTGGGCGTATAAGTTGAATAACTCATAAACTACAAAACATAAAAATAAAAAAAAGTTCCAGCATGTGTCTCCACAGTAAGCTGAATAATAAAAAGTGTGAATGGAGTTTCTAGGTGAAAGTGACTTTTGACGTGCCTATAGAGCTGCCATTGAGCCCCATGTTAAATGTCTCAAATTTGAAAGCACTATATTTCTAAAACTATGAAACATTTCAAAGTTTCCTTTTCAGGCAAACATGTCCACCGTAAGATGAACCTAAGTAGGCTAGAATGGGGTTGCTAGGTGTAAGTATGTAGTTACTAGTGCATGCCAAAGTTTGTGCTATTGCCATAGAGAATGCATTGGGCGTTTAAGTTAAATAACTCATAAACTACAAAACATAAAAATAAAAAAAAGTTCCAGCATGTGTCTCCACAGTAAGCTGAATAATAAAAAGTGTGAATGGAGTTTCTAGGTGAAAGTGACTTTTGACGTGCCTATAGAGCTGCCATTGAGCCCCATGTTAAATGTCTCAAATTTGAAAGCACTATATTTCTAAAACTATGAAACATTTCAAAGATTCCTTTTCAGGAAAACATGTCCACTGTAAGATGAACCTAAGTAGGCTAGAATGGGGTTGCTAGGTGTAAGTATGTAGGACTAGTAGCATGGCAAAGTTTGTGCTATTGCCATAGAGAATGCATTGGGCGTTTAAGTTAAATAACTCATAAACTACAAAACATAAAAATAAAAAAAAGTTCCAGCATGTGTCTCCACAGTAAGCTGAATAATAAAAAGTGTGAATGGAGTTTCTAGGTGAAAGTGACTTTTGACGTGCCTATAGAGCTGCCATTGAGCCCCATGTTAAATGTCTCAAATTTGAAAGCACTATATTTCTAAAACTATGAAACATTTCAAAGTTTCCTTTTCAGGCAAACATGTCCACCGTAAGATGAACCTAAGTAGGCTAGAATGGGGTTGCTAGGTGTAAGTATGTAGTTACTAGTGCATGCCAAAGTTTGTGCTATTGCCATAGAGAATGCATTGGGCGTTTAAGTTAAATAACTCATAAACTACAAAACATAAAAATAAAAAAAAGTTCCAGCATGTGTCTCCACAGTAAGCTGAATAATAAAAAGTGTGAATGGAGTTTCTAGGTGAAAGTGACTTTTGACGTGCCTATAGAGCTGCCATTGAGCCCCATGTTAAATGTCTCAAATTTGAAAGCACTATATTTCTAAAACTATGAAACATTTCAAAGTTTCCTTTTCAGGCAAACATGTCCACCGTAAGATGAACCTAAGTAGGCTAGAATGGGGTTGCTAGGTGTAAGTATGTAGGACTAGTAGCATGGCAAAGTTTGTGCTATTGCCATAGAGAATGCATTGGGCGTTTAAGTTAAATAACTCATAAACTACAAAACATAAAAATAAAAAAAAGTTCCAGCATGTGTCTCCACAGTAAGCTGAATAATAAAAAGTGTGAATGGAGTTTCTAGGTGAAAGTGACTTTTGACGTGCCTATAGAGCTGCCATTGAGCCCCATGTTAAATGTCTAAAATTTGAAAGCACTATATTTCTAAAACGATGAAACATTTCAAAGTTTCCTTTTCAGGCAAACATGTCCACCGTAAGATGAACCTAAGTAGGCTAGAATGGGGTTGCTAGGTGTAAGTATGTAGTTACTAGTGCATGCCAAAGTTTGTGCTATTGCCATAGAGAATGCATTGGGCGTTTAAGTTAAATAACTCATAAACTACAAAACATAAAAATAAAAAAAGGTTCCAGCATGTGTCTCCACAGTAAGCTGAATAATAAAAAGTGTGAATGGAGTTTCTAGGTGAAAGTGACTTTTGACGTGCCTATAGAGCTGCCATTGAGCCCCATGTTAAATGTCTCAAATTTGAAAGCACTATATTTCTAAAACTATGAAACATTTCAAAGTTTCCTTTTCAGGCAAACATGTCCACCGTAAGATGAACCTAAGTAGGCTAGAATGGGGTTGCTAGGTGTAAGTATGTAGTTACTAGTGCATGCCAAAGTTTGTGCTATTGCCATAGAGAATGCATTGGGCGTTTAAGTTAAACAACTCATAAACTACAAAACATAAAAATAAAAAAAAGTTCCAGCATGTGTCTCCACAGTAAGCTGAATAATAAAAAGTGTGAATGGAGTTTCTAGGTGAAAGTGACTTTTGACGTGCCTATAGAGCTGCCATTGAGCCCCATGTTAAATGTCTCAAATTTGAAAGCACTATATTTCTAAAACTATGAAACATTTCAAAGTTTTCTTTTCAGGCAAACATGTCCACCGTAAGATGAACCTAAGTAGGCTAGAATGGGGTTGCTAGGTGTAAGTATGTAGGACTAGTAGCATGCCAAAGTTTGTGCTATTGCCATAGAGAATGCATTGGGCGTTTAAGTTGAATAACTCATAAACTACAAAACATAAAAATAAAAAAAAGTTCCAGCATGTGTCTCCACAGTAAGCTGAATAATAAAAAGTGTGAATGGAGTTTCTAGGTGAAAGTGACTTTTGACGTGCCTATAGAGCTGCCATTGAGCCCCATGTTAAATGTCTCAAATTTGAAAGCACTATATTTCTAAAACTATGAAACATTTAAAAGTTTCCTTTTCAGGCAAACATGTCCACCGTAAGATGAACCTAAGTAGGCTAGAATGGGGTTGCTAGGTGTAAGTATGTAGTTACTAGTGCATGCCAAAGTTTGTGCTATTGCCATAGAGAATGCATTGGCCGTTTAAGTTAAATAACTCATAAACTACAAAACATAAAAATAAAAAAAGGTTCCAGCATGTGTCTCCACAGTAAGCTGAATAATAAAAAGTGTGAATGGAGTTTCTAGGTGAAAGTGACTTTTGACGTGCCTATAGAGCTGCCATTGAGCCCCATGTTAAATGTCTCAAATTTGAAAGCACTATATTTCTAAAACTATGAAACATTTCAAAGTTTCCTTTTCAGGCAAACATGTCCACCGTAAGATGAACCCAAGTAGGCTAGAATGGGGTTGCTAGGTGTAAGTATGTAGTTACTAGTGCATGCCAAAGTTTGTGCTATTGCCATAGAGAATGCATTGGGCGTTTAAGTTAGATAACTCATAAACTACAAAACATAAAAATAAAAAAAAGTTCCAGCATGTGTCTCCACAGTAAGCTGAATAATAAAAAGTGTGAATGGAGTTTCTAGGTGAAAGTGACTTTTGACGTGCCTATAGAGCTGCCATTGAGCCCCATGTTAAATGTCTCAAATTTGAAAGCACTATATTTCTAAAACTATGAAACATTTCAAAGTTTCCTTTTCAGGCAAACATGTCCACCGTAAGATTAACCTAAGTGGGCTAGAATGGGGTTGCTAGGTGTAAGTATGTAGTTACTAGTGCATGCCAGAGTTTGTGCTATTGCCATAGAGAATGCATTGGGCGTTTAAGTTGAATAACTCATAAACTACAAAACATAAAAATAAAAAAAGGTTCCAGCATGTGTCTCCACAGTAAGCTGAATAATAAAAAGTGTGAATGGAGTTTCTAGGTGAAAGTGACTTTTGACGTGCCTATAGAGCTGCCATTGAGCCCCATGTTAAATGTCTCAAATTTGAAAGCACTATATTTCTAAAACTATGAAACATTTCAAAGTTTCCTTTTCAGGCAAACATGTCCACCGTAAGATGAACCTAAGTAGGCTAGAATGGGGTTGCTAGGTGTAAGTATGTAGTTACTAGTGCATGCCAAAGTTTGTGCTATTGCCATAGAGAATGCATTGGGCGTTTAAGTTAAATAACTCATAAACTACAAAACATAAAAATAAAAAAAAGTTCCAGCATGTGTCTCCACAGTAAGCTGAATAATAAAAAGTGTGAATGGAGTTTCTAGGTGAAAGTGACTTTTGACGTGCCTATAGAGCTGCCATTGAGCCCCATGTTAAATGTCTCAAATTTGAAAGCACTATATTTCTAAAACTATGAAACATTTCAAAGTTTTCTTTTCAGGCAAACATGTCCACCGTAAGATGAACCTAAGTAGGCTAGAATGGGGTTGCTAGATGTAAGTATGTAGGACTAGTAGCATGCCAAAGTTTGTGCTATTGCCATAGAGAATGCATTGGGCGTTTACAATTTACAATTTACAATTTAGGCATTTAGCAGACGCTCTTAATCCAGAGCGACTTACATTTAAGCAAGAACAAAAGCATGGGAATACATCACATAAAAGCATTTATCATGACACATGCGTAAGCTAAGAAAGTAACAGTGGAATATCTATATAATGAAACTATACATACATATAATGAAACTATACATACACTATACATATAATACTATATATACATATAAACTATACATATTTACTACTATGCTATACATATGTACTATGGCGTGCTATGACTAAATACAATACAATTATAGTGCTGTCTACATAACATGCTATAAGTCTGTATCAAATGCTATCTAAGGCAACATAAATGCTATCTAAGGGGGTAGGGTAAGTGCTATGGGCCATGATGGAGTCTGAAAAGGTGGGTTTTCAGGCTACGGCGGAAGATTGGGAGTGATGCTGCAGTTCGTTTAAGTTGAATAACTCATAAACTACAAAACATAAAAATAAAAAAAAGTTCCAGCATGTGTCTCCACAGTAAGCTGAATAATAAAAAGTGTGAATGGAGTTTCTAGGTGAAAGTGACTTTTGACGTGCCTATAGAGCTGCCATTGAGCCCCATGTTAAATGTCTCAAATTTGAAAGCACTATATTTCTAAAACTATGAAACATTTCAAAGTTTCCTTTTCAGGCAAACATGTCCACCGTAAGATGAACCTAAGTAGGCTAGAATGGGGTTGCTAGGTGTAAGTATGTAGTTACTAGTGCATGCCAAAGTTTGTGCTATTGCCATAGAGAATGCATTGGGCGTTTAAGTTAAATAACTCATAAACTACAAAACATAAAAATAAAAAAAGGTTCCAGCATGTGTCTCCACAGTAAGCTGAATAATAAAAAGTGTGAATGGAGTTTCTAGGTGAAAGTGACTTTTGACGTGCCTATAGAGCTGCCATTGAGCCCCATGTTAAATGTCTCAAATTTGAAAGCACTATATTTCTAAAACTATGAAACATTTCAAAGTTTCCTTTTCAGGCAAACATGTCCACCGTAAGATGAACCTAAGTAGGCTAGAATGGGGTTGCTAGGTGTAAGTATGTAGTTACTAGTGCATGCCAAAGTTTGTGCTATTGCCATAGAGAATGCATTGGGCGTTTAAGTTAAATAACTCATAAACTACAAAACATAAAAATAAAAAAAGGTTCCAGCATGTGTCTCCACAGTAAGCTGAATAATAAAAAGTGTGAATGGAGTTTCTAGGTGAAAGTGACTTTTGACGTGCCTATAGAGCTGCCATTGAGCCCCATGTTAAATGTCTCAAATTTGAAAGCACTATATTTCTAAAACTATGAAACATTTCAAAGTTTCCTTTTCAGGCAAACATGTCCACCGTAAGATGAACCTAAGTAGGCTAGAATGGGGTTGCTAGGTGTAAGTATGTAGTTACTAGTGCATGCCAAAGTTTGTGCTATTGCCATAGAGAATGCATTGGGCGTTTAAGTTAGATAACTCATAAACTACAAAACATAAAAATAAAAAAAAGTTCCAGCATGTGTCTCCACAGTAAGCTGAATAATAAAAAGTGTGAATGGAGTTTCTAGGTGAAAGTGACTTTTGACGTGCCTATAGAGCTGCCATTGAGCCCCATGTTAAATGTCTCAAATTTGAAAGCACTATATTTCTAAAACTATGAAACATTTCAAAGTTTCCTTTTCAGGCAAACATGTCCACCGTAAGATTAACCTAAGTGGGCTAGAATGGGGTTGCTAGGTGTAAGTATGTAGTTACTAGTGCATGCCAGAGTTTGTGCTATTGCCATAGAGAATGCATTGGGCGTTTAAGTTGAATAACTCATAAACTACAAAACATAAAAATAAAAAAAGGTTCCAGCATGTGTCTCCACAGTAAGCTGAATAATAAAAAGTGTGAATGGAGTTTCTACGTGAAAGTGACTTTTGACGTGCCTATAGAGCTGCCATTGAGCCCCATGTTAAATGTCTCAAATTTGAAAGCACTATATTTCTAAAACTATGAAACATTTCAAAGTTTCCTTTTCAGGCAAACATGTCCACCGTAAGATGAACCTAAGTAGGCTAGAATGGGGTTGCTAGGTGTAAGTATGTAGTTACTAGTGCATGCCAAAGTTTGTGCTATTGCCATAGAGAATGCATTGGGCGTTTAAGTTAAATAACTCATAAACTACAAAACATAAAAATAAAAAAAAGTTCCAGCATGTGTCTCCACAGTAAGCTGAATAATAAAAAGTGTGAATGGAGTTTCTAGGTGAAAGTGACTTTTGACGTGCCTATAGAGCTGCCATTGAGCCCCATGTTAAATGTCTCAAATTTGAAAGCACTATATTTCTAAAACTATGAAACATTTCAAAGTTTTCTTTTCAGGCAAACATGTCCACCGTAAGATGAACCTAAGTAGGCTAGAATGGGGTTGCTAGGTGTAAGTATGTAGGACTAGTAGCATGCCAAAGTTTGTGCTATTGCCATAGAGAATGCATTGGGCGTTTACAATTTACAATTTACAATTTAGGCATTTAGCAGACGCTCTTAATCCAGAGCGACTTACATTTAAGCAAGAACAAAAGCATGGGAATACATCACATAAAAGCATTTATCATGAAACATGCGTAAGCTAAGAAAGTAACAGTGGAATATCTATATAATGAAACTAT
The DNA here is from genome assembly GCF_964188405.1 of Protomyctophum parallelum. Taxonomy (NCBI): domain Eukaryota; kingdom Metazoa; phylum Chordata; class Actinopteri; order Myctophiformes; family Myctophidae; genus Protomyctophum; species Protomyctophum parallelum. The sequence goes on along the minus strand of NC_139712.1, from coordinate 10,321,703 downwards.
ACATACATATAATGAAACTATACATACACTATACATATAATACTATATATACATATAAACTATACATATTTACTACTATGCTATACATATGTACTATGGCGTGCTATGACTAAATACAATACAATTATAGTGCTGTCTACATAACATGCTATAAGTCTGTATCAAATGCTATCTAAGGCAACATAAATGCTATCTAAGGGGGTAGGGTAAGTGCTATGGGCCATGATGGAGTCTGAAAAGGTGGGTTTTCAGGCTACGGCGGAAGATTGGGAGTGATGCTGCAGTTCGTTTAAGTTGAATAACTCATAAACTACAAAACATAAAAATAAAAAAAAGTTCCAGCATGTGTCTCCACAGTAAGCTGAATAATAAAAAGTGTGAATGGAGTTTCTAGGTGAAAGTGACTTTTGACGTGCCTATAGAGCTGCCATTGAGCCCCATGTTAAATGTCTCAAATTTGAAAGCACTATATTTCTAAAACTATGAAACATTTCAAAGTTTCCTTTTCAGGCAAACATGTCCACCGTAAGATTAACCTAAGTGGGCTAGAATGGGGTTGCTAGGTGTAAGTATGTAGTTACTAGTGCATGCCAGAGTTTGTGCTATTGCCATAGAGAATGCATTGGGCGTTTAAGTTGAATAACTCATAAACTACAAAACATAAAAATAAAAAAAGGTTCCAGCATGTGTCTCCACAGTAAGCTGAATAATAAAAAGTGTGAATGGAGTTTCTAGGTGAAAGTGACTTTTGACGTGCCTATAGAGCTGCCATTGAGCCCCATGTTAAATGTCTCAAATTTGAAAGCACTATATTTCTAAAACTATGAAACATTTCAAAGTTTCCTTTTCAGGCAAACATGTCCACCGTAAGATGAACCTAAGTAGGCTAGAATGGGGTTGCTAGGTGTAAGTATGTAGTTACTAGTGCATGCCAAAGTTTGTGCTATTGCCATAGAGAATGCATTGGGCGTTTAAGTTAAATAACTCATAAACTACAAAACATAAAAATAAAAAAAAGTTCCAGCATGTGTCTCCACAGTAAGCTGAATAATAAAAAGTGTGAATGGAGTTTCTAGGTGAAAGTGACTTTTGACGTGCCTATAGAGCTGCCATTGAGCCCCATGTTAAATGTCTCAAATTTGAAAGCACTATATTTCTAAAACTATGAAACATTTCAAAGTTTTCTTTTCAGGCAAACATGTCCACCGTAAGATGAACCTAAGTAGGCTAGAATGGGGTTGCTAGATGTAAGTATGTAGGACTAGTAGCATGCCAAAGTTTGTGCTATTGCCATAGAGAATGCATTGGGCGTTTACAATTTACAATTTACAATTTAGGCATTTAGCAGACGCTCTTAATCCAGAGCGACTTACATTTAAGCAAGAACAAAAGCATGGGAATACATCACATAAAAGCATTTATCATGACACATGCGTAAGCTAAGAAAGTAACAGTGGAATATCTATATAATGAAACTATACATACATATAATGAAACTATACATACACTATACATATAATACTATATATACATATAAACTATACATATTTACTACTATGCTATACATATGTACTATGGCGTGCTATGACTAAATACAATACAATTATAGTGCTGTCTACATAACATGCTATAAGTCTGTATCAAATGCTATCTAAGGCAACATAAATGCTATCTAAGGGGGTAGGGTAAGTGCTATGGGCCATGATGGAGTCTGAAAAGGTGGGTTTTCAGGCTACGGCGGAAGATTGGGAGTGATGCTGCAGTTCGTTTAAGTTGAATAACTCATAAACTACAAAACATAAAAATAAAAAAAAGTTCCAGCATGTGTCTCCACAGTAAGCTGAATAATAAAAAGTGTGAATGGAGTTTCTAGGTGAAAGTGACTTTTGACGTGCCTATAGAGCTGCCATTGAGCCCCATGTTAAATGTCTCAAATTTGAAAGCACTATATTTCTAAAACTATGAAACATTTCAAAGTTTCCTTTTCAGGCAAACATGTCCACCGTAAGATGAACCTAAGTAGGCTAGAATGGGGTTGCTAGGTGTAAGTATGTAGTTACTAGTGCATGCCAAAGTTTGTGCTATTGCCATAGAGAATGCATTGGGCGTTTAAGTTAAATAACTCATAAACTACAAAACATAAAAATAAAAAAAGGTTCCAGCATGTGTCTCCACAGTAAGCTGAATAATAAAAAGTGTGAATGGAGTTTCTAGGTGAAAGTGACTTTTGACGTGCCTATAGAGCTGCCATTGAGCCCCATGTTAAATGTCTCAAATTTGAAAGCACTATATTTCTAAAACTATGAAACATTTCAAAGTTTCCTTTTCAGGCAAACATGTCCACCGTAAGATGAACCTAAGTAGGCTAGAATGGGGTTGCTAGGTGTAAGTATGTAGTTACTAGTGCATGCCAAAGTTTGTGCTATTGCCATAGAGAATGCATTGGGCGTTTAAGTTAAATAACTCATAAACTACAAAACATAAAAATAAAAAAAGGTTCCAGCATGTGTCTCCACAGTAAGCTGAATAATAAAAAGTGTGAATGGAGTTTCTAGGTGAAAGTGACTTTTGACGTGCCTATAGAGCTGCCATTGAGCCCCATGTTAAATGTCTCAAATTTGAAAGCACTATATTTCTAAAACTATGAAACATTTCAAAGTTTCCTTTTCAGGCAAACATGTCCACCGTAAGATGAACCTAAGTAGGCTAGAATGGGGTTGCTAGGTGTAAGTATGTAGTTACTAGTGCATGCCAAAGTTTGTGCTATTGCCATAGAGAATGCATTGGGCGTTTAAGTTAGATAACTCATAAACTACAAAACATAAAAATAAAAAAAAGTTCCAGCATGTGTCTCCACAGTAAGCTGAATAATAAAAAGTGTGAATGGAGTTTCTAGGTGAAAGTGACTTTTGACGTGCCTATAGAGCTGCCATTGAGCCCCATGTTAAATGTCTCAAATTTGAAAGCACTATATTTCTAAAACTATGAAACATTTCAAAGTTTCCTTTTCAGGCAAACATGTCCACCGTAAGATTAACCTAAGTGGGCTAGAATGGGGTTGCTAGGTGTAAGTATGTAGTTACTAGTGCATGCCAGAGTTTGTGCTATTGCCATAGAGAATGCATTGGGCGTTTAAGTTGAATAACTCATAAACTACAAAACATAAAAATAAAAAAAGGTTCCAGCATGTGTCTCCACAGTAAGCTGAATAATAAAAAGTGTGAATGGAGTTTCTACGTGAAAGTGACTTTTGACGTGCCTATAGAGCTGCCATTGAGCCCCATGTTAAATGTCTCAAATTTGAAAGCACTATATTTCTAAAACTATGAAACATTTCAAAGTTTCCTTTTCAGGCAAACATGTCCACCGTAAGATGAACCTAAGTAGGCTAGAATGGGGTTGCTAGGTGTAAGTATGTAGTTACTAGTGCATGCCAAAGTTTGTGCTATTGCCATAGAGAATGCATTGGGCGTTTAAGTTAAATAACTCATAAACTACAAAACATAAAAATAAAAAAAAGTTCCAGCATGTGTCTCCACAGTAAGCTGAATAATAAAAAGTGTGAATGGAGTTTCTAGGTGAAAGTGACTTTTGACGTGCCTATAGAGCTGCCATTGAGCCCCATGTTAAATGTCTCAAATTTGAAAGCACTATATTTCTAAAACTATGAAACATTTCAAAGTTTTCTTTTCAGGCAAACATGTCCACCGTAAGATGAACCTAAGTAGGCTAGAATGGGGTTGCTAGGTGTAAGTATGTAGGACTAGTAGCATGCCAAAGTTTGTGCTATTGCCATAGAGAATGCATTGGGCGTTTACAATTTACAATTTACAATTTAGGCATTTAGCAGACGCTCTTAATCCAGAGCGACTTACATTTAAGCAAGAACAAAAGCATGGGAATACATCACATAAAAGCATTTATCATGAAACATGCGTAAGCTAAGAAAGTAACAGTGGAATATCTATATAATGAAACTATACATACATATAATGAAACTATACATACACTATACATATAATACTATATATACATATAAACTATACATATTTACTACTATGCTATACATATGTACTATGGCGTGCTATGACTAAATACAATACAATTATAGTGCTGTCTACATAACATGCTATAAGTCTGTATCAAATGCTATCTAAGGCAACATAAATGCTATCTAAGGGGGTAGGGTAAGTGCTATGGGCCATGATGGAGTCTGAAAAGGTGGGTTTTCAGGCTACGGCGGAAGATTGGGAGTGATGCTGCAGTTCGTTTAAGTTGAATAACTCATAAACTACAAAACATAAAAATAAAAAAAAGTTCCAGCATGTGTCTCCACAGTAAGCTGAATAATAAAAAGTGTGAATGGAGTTTCTAGGTGAAAGTGACTTTTGACGTGCCTATAGAGCTGCCATTGAGCCCCATGTTAAATGTCTCAAATTTGAAAGCACTATATTTCTAAAACTATGAAACATTTCAAAGTTTCCTTTTCAGGCAAACATGTCCACCGTAAGATGAACCTAAGTAGGCTAGAATGGGGTTGCTAGGTGTAAGTATGTAGTTACTAGTGCATGCCAAAGTTTGTGCTATTGCCATAGAGAATGCATTGGGCGTTTAAGTTAAATAACTCATAAACTACAAAACATAAAAATAAAAAAAGGTTCCAGCATGTGTCTCCACAGTAAGCTGAATAATAAAAAGTGTGAATGGAGTTTCTAGGTGAAAGTGACTTTTGACGTGCCTATAGAGCTGCCATTGAGCCCCATGTTAAATGTCTCAAATTTGAAAGTACTATATTTCTAAAACTATGAAACATTTCAAAGTTTCCTTTTCAGGCAAACATGTCCACCGTAAGATGAACCTAAGTAGGCTAGAATGGGGTTGCTAGGTGTAAGTATGTAGTTACTAGTGCATGCCAAAGTTTGTGCTATTGCCATAGAGAATGCATTGGGCGTTTAAGTTAAATAACTCATAAACTACAAAACATAAAAATAAAAAAAAGTTCCAGCATGTGTCTCCACAGTAAGCTGAATAATAAAAAGTGTGAATGGAGTTTCTAGGTGAAAGTGACTTTTGACGTGCCTATAGAGCTGCCATTGAGCCCCATGTTAAATGTCTCAAATTTGAAAGCACTATATTTCTAAAACTATGAAACATTTCAAAGTTTCCTTTTCAGGCAAACATGTCCACCGTAAGATGAACCTAAGTAGGCTAGAATGGGGTTGCTAGGTGTAAGTATGTAGGACTAGTAGCATGCCAAAGTTTGTGCTATTGCCATAGAGAATGCATTGGGCGTATAAGTTGAATAACTCATAAACTACAAAACATAAAAATAAAAAAAAGTTCCAGCATGTGTCTCCACAGTAAGCTGAATAATAAAAAGTGTGAATGGAGTTTCTAGGTGAAAGTGACTTTTGACTTGCCTATAGAGCTGCCATTGAGCCCCATGTTAAATGTCTCAAATTTGAAAGCACTATATTTCTAAAACTATGAAACATTTAAAAGTTTCCTTTTCAGGCAAACATGTCCACCGTAAGATGAACCTAAGTAGGCTAGAATGGGGTTGCTAGGTGTAAGTATGTAGTTACTAGTGCATGCCAAAGTTTGTGCTATTGCCATAGAGAATGCATTGGCCGTTTAAGTTAAATAACTCATAAACTACAAAACATAAAAATAAAAAAAGGTTCCAGCATGTGTCTCCACAGTAAGCTGAATAATAAAAGGTGTGAATGGAGTTTCTAGGTGAAAGTGACTTTTGACGTGCCTATAGAGCTGCCATTGAGCCCCATGTTAAATGTCTCAAATTTGAAAGCACTATATTTCTAAAACTATGAAACATTTCAAAGTTTCCTTTTCAGGCAAACATGTCCACCGTAAGATGAACCTAAGTAGGCTAGAATGGGGTTGCTAGGTGTAAGTATGTAGTTACTAGTGCATGCCAAAGTTTGTGCTATTGCCATAGAGAATGCATTGGGCGTTTAAGTTGAATAACTCATAAACTACAAAACATAAAAATAAAAAAAAGTTCCAGCATGTGTCTCCACAGTAAGCTGAATAATAAAAAGTGTGAATGGAGTTTCTAGGTGAAAGTGACTTTTGACGTGCCTATAGAGCTGCCATTGAGCCCCATGTTAAATGTCTCAAATTTGAAAGCACTATATTTCTAAAACTATGAAACATTTCAAAGTTTCCTTTTCAGGCAAACATGTCCACCGTAAGATGAACCTAAGTAGGCTAGAATGGGGTTGCTAGGTGTAAGTATGTAGTTACTAGTGCATGCCAAAGTTTGTGCTATTGCCATAGAGAATGCATTGGGCGTTTAAGTTAAATAACTCATAAACTACAAAACATAAAAATAAAAAAAAGTTCCAGCATGTGTCTCCACAGTAAGCTGAATAATAAAAAGTGTGAATGGAGTTTCTAGGTGAAAGTGACTTTTGACGTGCCTATAGAGCTGCCATTGAGCCCCATGTTAAATGTCTCAAATTTGAAAGCACTATATTTCTAAAACTATGAAACATTTCAAAGATTCCTTTTCAGGCAAACATGTCCACCGTAAGATGAACCTAAGTAGGCTAGAATGGGGTTGCTAGGTGTAAGTATGTAGTTACTAGTGCATGCCAAAGTTTGTGCTATTGCCATAGAGAATGCATTGGGCGTTTAAGTTAAATAACTCATAAACTACAAAACATAAAAATAAAAAAAGGTTCCAGCATGTGTCTCCACAGTAAGCTGAATAATAAAAAGTGTGAATGAAGTTTCTAGGTGAAAGTGACTTTTGACGTGCCTATAGAGCTGCCATTGAGCCCCATGTTAAATGTCTCAAATTTGAAAGCACTATATTTCTAAAACTATGAAACATTTCAAAGTTTCCTTTTCAGGCAAACATGTCCACCGTAAGATGAACCTAAGTAGGCTAGAATGGGGTTGCTAGGTGTAAGTATGTAGGACTAGTAGCATGCCAAAGTTTGTGCTATTGCCATAGAGAATGCATTGGGCGTATACGTTGAATAACTCATAAACTACAAAACATAAAAATAAAAAAAAGTTCCAGCATGTGTCTCCACAGTAAGCTGAATAATAAAAAGTGTGAATGGAGTTTCTAGGTGAAAGTGACTTTTGACTTGCCTATAGAGCTGCCATTGAGCCCCATGTTAAATGTCTCAAATTTGAAAGCACTATATTTCTAAAACTATGAAACATTTAAAAGTTTCCTTTTCAGGCAAACATGTCCACCTTAAGATGAACCTAAGTAGGCTAGAATGGGGTTGCTAGGTGTAAGTATGTAGTTACTAGTGCATGCCAAAGTTTGTGCTATTGCCATAGAGAATGCATTGGCCGTTTAAGTTAAATAACTCATAAACTACAAAACATAAAAATAAAAAAAGGTTCCAGCATGTGTCTCCACAGTAAGCTGAATAATAAAAAGTGTGAATGGAGTTTCTAGGTGAAAGTGACTTTTGACGTGCCTATAGAGCTGCCATTGAGCCCCATGTTAAATGTCTCAAATTTGAAAGCACTATATTTCTAAAACTATGAAACATTTCAAAGTTTCCTTTTCAGGCAAACATGTCCACCGTAAGATGAACCTAAGTAGGCTAGAATGGGGTTGCTAGGTGTAAGTATGTAGTTACTAGTGCATGCCAAAGTTTGTGCTATTGCCATAGAGAATGCATTGGGCGTTTAAGTTGAATAACTCATAAACTACAAAACATAAAAATAAAAAAAAGTTCCAGCATGTGTCTCCACAGTAAGCTGAATAATAAAAAGTGTGAATGGAGTTTCTAGGTGAAAGTGACTTTTGACGTGCCTATAGAGCTGCCATTGAGCCCCATGTTAAATGTCTCAAATTTGAAAGCACTATATTTCTAAAACTATGAAACATTTCAAAGTTTCCTTTTCAGGCAAACATGTCCACCGTAAGATGAACCTAAGTAGGCTAGAATGGGGTTGCTAGGTGTAAGTATGTAGTTACTAGTGCATGCCAAAGTTTGTGCTATTGCCATAGAGAATGCATTGGGCGTTTAAGTTAGATAACTCATAAACTACAAAACATAAAAATAAAAAAAAGTTCCAGCATGTGTCTCCACAGTAAGCTGAATAATAAAAAGTGTGAATGGAGTTTCTACGTGAAAGTGACTTTTGACGTGCCTATAGAGCTGCCATTGAGCCCCATGTTAAATGTCTCAAATTTGAAAGCACTATATTTCTAAAACTATGAAACATTTCAAAGTTTCCTTTTCAGGCAAACATGTCCACCGTAAGATGAACCTAAGTAGGCTAGAATGGGGTTGCTAGGTGTAAGTATGTAGTTACTAGTGCATGCCAAAGTTTGTGCTATTGCCATAGAGAATGCATTGGGCGTTTAAGTTAAATAACTCATAAACTACAAAACATAAAAATAAAAAAAAGTTCCAGCATGTGTCTCCACAGTAAGCTGAATAATAAAAAGTGTGAATGGAGTTTCTAGGTGAAAGTGACTTTTGACGTGCCTATAGAGCTGCCATTGAGCCCCATGTTAAATGTCTCAAATTTGAAAGCACTATATTTCTAAAACTATGAAACATTTCAAAGTTTTCTTTTCAGGCAAACATGTCCACCGTAAGATGAACCTAAGTAGGCTAGAATGGGGTTGCTAGGTGTAAGTATGTAGGACTAGTAGCATGCCAAAGTTTGTGCTATTGCCATAGAGAATGCATTGGGCGTTTACAATTTACAATTTACAATTTAGGCATTTAGCAGACGCTCTTAATCCAGAGCGACTTACATTTAAGCAAGAACAAAAGCATGGGAATACATCACATAAAAGCATTTATCATGAAACATGCGTAAGCTAAGAAAGTAACAGTGGAATATCTATATAATGAAACTATACATACATATAATGAAACTATACATACACTATACATATAATACTATATATACATATAAACTATACATATTTACTACTATGCTATACATATGTACTATGGCGTGCTATGACTAAATACAATACAATTATAGTGCTGTCTACATAACATGCTATAAGTCTGTATCAAATGCTATCTAAGGCAACATAAATGCTATCTAAGGGGGTAGGGTAAGTGCTATGGGCCATGATGGAGTCTGAAAAGGTGGGTTTTCAGGCTACGGCGGAAGATTGGGAGTGATGCTGCAGTTCGTTTAAGTTGAATAACTCATAAACTACAAAACATAAAAATAAAAAAAAGTTCCAGCATGTGTCTCCACAGTAAGCTGAATAATAAAAAGTGTGAATGGAGTTTCTAGGTGAAAGTGACTTTTGACGTGCCTATAGAGCTGCCATTGAGCCCCATGTTAAATGTCTCAAATTTGAAAGCACTATATTTCTAAAACTATGAAACATTTCAAAGTTTCCTTTTCAGGCAAACATGTCCACCGTAAGATGAACCTAAGTAGGCTAGAATGGGGTTGCTAGGTGTAAGTATGTAGTTACTAGTGCATGCCAAAGTTTGTGCTATTGCCATAGAGAATGCATTGGGCGTTTAAGTTAAATAACTCATAAACTACAAAACATAAAAATAAAAAAAGGTTCCAGCATGTGTCTCCACAGTAAGCTGAATAATAAAAAGTGTGAATGGAGTTTCTAGGTGAAAGTGACTTTTGACGTGCCTATAGAGCTGCCATTGAGCCCCATGTTAAATGTCTCAAATTTGAAAGTACTATATTTCTAAAACTATGAAACATTTCAAAGTTTCCTTTTCAGGCAAACATGTCCACCGTAAGATGAACCTAAGTAGGCTAGAATGGGGTTGCTAGGTGTAAGTATGTAGTTACTAGTGCATGCCAAAGTTTGTGCTATTGCCATAGAGAATGCATTGGGCGTTTAAGTTAAATAACTCATAAACTACAAAACATAAAAATAAAAAAAAGTTCCAGCATGTGTCTCCACAGTAAGCTGAATAATAAAAAGTGTGAATGGAGTTTCTAGGTGAAAGTGACTTTTGACGTGCCTATAGAGCTGCCATTGAGCCCCATGTTAAATGTCTCAAATTTGAAAGCACTATATTTCTAAAACTATGAAACATTTCAAAGTTTCCTTTTCAGGCAAACATGTCCACCGTAAGATGAACCTAAGTAGGCTAGAATGGGGTTGCTAGGTGTAAGTATGTAGGACTAGTAGCATGCCAAAGTTTGTGCTATTGCCATAGAGAATGCATTGGGCGTATAAGTTGAATAACTCATAAACTACAAAACATAAAAATAAAAAAAAGTTCCAGCATGTGTCTCCACAGTAAGCTGAATAATAAAAAGTGTGAATGGAGTTTCTAGGTGAAAGTGACTTTTGACTTGCCTATAGAGCTGCCATTGAGCCCCATGTTAAATGTCTCAAATTTGAAAGCACTATATTTCTAAAACTATGAAACATTTAAAAGTTTCCTTTTCAGGCAAACATGTCCACCGTAAGATGAACCTAAGTAGGCTAGAATGGGGTTGCTAGGTGTAAGTATGTAGTTACTAGTGCATGCCAAAGTTTGTGCTATTGCCATAGAGAATGCATTGGCCGTTTAAGTTAAATAACTCATAAACTACAAAACATAAAAATAAAAAAAGGTTCCAGCATGTGTCTCCACAGTAAGCTGAATAATAAAAGGTGTGAATGGAGTTTCTAGGTGAAAGTGACTTTTGACGTGCCTATAGAGCTGCCATTGAGCCCCATGTTAAATGTCTCAAATTTGAAAGCACTATATTTCTAAAACTATGAAACATTTCAAAGTTTCCTTTTCAGGCAAACATGTCCACCGTAAGATGAACCTAAGTAGGCTAGAATGGGGTTGCTAGGTGTAAGTATGTAGTTACTAGTGCATGCCAAAGTTTGTGCTATTGCCATAGAGAATGCATTGGGCGTTTAAGTTGAATAACTCATAAACTACAAAACATAAAAATAAAAAAAAGTTCCAGCATGTGTCTCCACAGTAAGCTGAATAATAAAAAGTGTGAATGGAGTTTCTAGGTGAAAGTGACTTTTGACGTGCCTATAGAGCTGCCATTGAGCCCCATGTTAAATGTCTCAAATTTGAAAGCACTATATTTCTAAAACTATGAAACATTTCAAAGTTTCCTTTTCAGGCAAACATGTCCACCGTAAGATGAACCTAAGTAGGCTAGAATGGGGTTGCTAGGTGTAAGTATGTAGTTACTAGTGCATGCCAAAGTTTGTGCTATTGCCATAGAGAATGCATTGGGCGTTTAAGTTAAATAACTCATAAACTACAAAACATAAAAATAAAAAAAAGTTCCAGCATGTGTCTCCACAGTAAGCTGAATAATAAAAAGTGTGAATGGAGTTTCTAGGTGAAAGTGACTTTTGACGTGCCTATAGAGCTGCCATTGAGCCCCATGTTAAATGTCTCAAATTTGAAAGCACTATATTTCTAAAACTATGAAACATTTCAAAGATTCCTTTTCAGGCAAACATGTCCACCGTAAGATGAACCTAAGTAGGCTAGAATGGGGTTGCTAGGTGTAAGTATGTAGTTACTAGTGCATGCCAAAGTTTGTGCTATTGCCATAGAGAATGCATTGGGCGTTTAAGTTAAATAACTCATAAACTACAAAACATAAAAATAAAAAAAGGTTCCAGCATGTGTCTCCACAGTAAGCTGAATAATAAAAAGTGTGAATGAAGTTTCTAGGTGAAAGTGACTTTTGACGTGCCTATAGAGCTGCCATTGAGCCCCATGTTAAATGTCTCAAATTTGAAAGCACTATATTTCTAAAACTATGAAACATTTCAAAGTTTCCTTTTCAGGCAAACATGTCCACCGTAAGATGAACCTAAGTAGGCTAGAATGGGGTTGCTAGGTGTAAGTATGTAGGACTAGTAGCATGCCAAAGTTTGTGCTATTGCCATAGAGAATGCATTGGGCGTATACGTTGAATAACTCATAAACTACAAAACATAAAAATAAAAAAAAGTTCCAGCATGTGTCTCCACAGTAAGCTGAATAATAAAAAGTGTGAATGGAGTTTCTAGGTGAAAGTGACTTTTGACTTGCCTATAGAGCTGCCATTGAGCCCCATGTTAAATGTCTCAAATTTGAAAGCACTATATTTCTAAAACTATGAAACATTTAAAAGTTTCCTTTTCAGGCAAACATGTCCACCTTAAGATGAACCTAAGTAGGCTAGAATGGGGTTGCTAGGTGTAAGTATGTAGTTACTAGTGCATGCCAAAGTTTGTGCTATTGCCATAGAGAATGCATTGGCCGTTTAAGTTAAATAACTCATAAACTACAAAACATAAAAATAAAAAAAGGTTCCAGCATGTGTCTCCACAGTAAGCTGAATAATAAAAAGTGTGAATGGAGTTTCTAGGTGAAAGTGACTTTTGACGTGCCTATAGAGCTGCCATTGAGCCCCATGTTAAATGTCTCAAATTTGAAAGCACTATATTTCTAAAACTATGAAACATTTCAAAGTTTCCTTTTCAGGCAAACATGTCCACCGTAAGATGAACCTAAGTAGGCTAGAATGGGGTTGCTAGGTGTAAGTATGTAGTTACTAGTGCATGCCAAAGTTTGTGCTATTGCCATAGAGAATGCATTGGGCGTTTAAGTTGAATAACTCATAAACTACAAAACATAAAAATAAAAAAAAGTTCCAGCATGTGTCTCCACAGTAAGCTGAATAATAAAAAGTGTGAATGGAGTTTCTAGGTGAAAGTGACTTTTGACGTGCCTATAGAGCTGCCATTGAGCCCCATGTTAAATGTCTCAAATTTGAAAGCACTATATTTCTAAAACTATGAAACATTTCAAAGTTTCCTTTTCAGGCAAACATGTCCACCGTAAGATGAACCTAAGTAGGCTAGAATGGGGTTGCTAGGTGTAAGTATGTAGTTACTAGTGCATGCCAAAGTTTGTGCTATTGCCATAGAGAATGCATTGGGCGTTTAAGTTAAATAACTCATAAACTACAAAACATAAAAATAAAAAAAGGTTCCAGCATGTGTCTCCACAGTAAGCTGAATAATAAAAAGTGTGAATGAAGTTTCTAGGTGAAAGTGACTTTTGACGTGCCTATAGAGCTGCCATTGAGCCCCATGTTAAATGTCTCAAATTTGAAAGCACTATATTTCTAAAACTATGAAACATTTCAAAGTTTCCTTTTCAGGCAAACATGTCCACCGTAAGATGAACCTAAGTAGGCTAGAATGGGGTTGCTAGGTGTAAGTATGTAGGACTAGTAGCATGCCAAAGTTTGTGCTATTGCCATAGAGAATGCATTGGGCGTTTACAATTTACAATTTACAATTTAGGCATTTAGCAGACGCTCTTAATCCAGAGCGACTTACATTTAAGCAAGAACAAAAGCATGGGAATACATCACATAAAAGCATTTATCATGAAACATGCGTAAGCTAAGAAAGTAACAGTGGAATATCTATATAATGAAACTATACAAACATATAATGAAACTATACATACACTATACATATAATACTATATATACATATAAACTATACATATTTACTACTATGCTATACATATGTACTATGGCGTGCTATGACTAAATACAATACAATTATAGTGCTGTCTACATAACATGCTATAAGTCTGTATCAAATGCTATCTAAGGCAACATAAATGCTATCTAAGGGGGTAGGTTAAGTGCTATGGGCCATGATGGAGTCTGAAAAGGTGGGTTTTCAGGCTACGGCGGAAGATTGGGAGTGATGCTGCAGTTCGTTTAAGTTGAATAACTCATAAACTACAAAACATAAAAATAAAAAAAAGTTCCAGCATGTGTCTCCACAGTAAGCTGAATAATAAAAAGTGTGAATGGAGTTTCTAGGTGAAAGTGACTTTTGACGTGCCTATAGAGCTGCCATTGAGCCCCATGTTAAATGTCTCAAATTTGAAAGCACTATATTTCTAAAACTATGAAACATTTCAAAGTTTCCTTTTCAGGCAAACATGTCCACCGTAAGATGAACCTAAGTAGGCTAGAATGGGGTTGCTAGGTGTAAGTATGTAGTTACTAGTGCATGCCAAAGTTTGTGCTATTGCCATAGAGAATGCATTGGGCGTTTAAGTTAAATAACTCATAAACTACAAAACATAAAAATAAAAAAAAGTTCCAGCATGTGTCTCCACAGTAAGCTGAATAATAAAAGGTGTGAATGGAGTTTCTAGGTGAAAGTGACTTTTGACGTGCCTATAGAGCTGCCATTGAGCCCCATGTTAAATGTCTCAAATTTGAAAGCACTATATTTCTAAAACTATGAAACATTTCAAAGTTTCCTTTTCAGGCAAACATGTCCACCGTAAGATGAACCTAAGTAGGCTAGAATGGGGTTGCTAGGTGTAAGTATGTAGTTACTAGTGCATGCCAAAGTTTGTGCTATTGCCATAGAGAATGCATTGGGCGTTTAAGTTGAATAACTCATAAACTACAAAACATAAAAATAAAAAAAAGTTCCAGCATGTGTCTCCACAGTAAGCTGAATAATAAAAAGTGTGAATGGAGTTTCTAGGTGAAAGTGACTTTTGACGTGCCTATAGAGCTGCCATTGAGCCCCATGTTAAATGTCTCAAATTTGAAAGCACTATATTTCTAAAACTATGAAACATTTCAAAGTTTCCTTTTCAGGCAAACATGTCCACCGTAAGATGAACCTAAGTAGGCTAGAATGGGGTTGCTAGGTGTAAGTATGTAGTTACTAGTGCATGCCAAAGTTTGTGCTATTGCCATAGAGAATGCATTGGGCGTTTAAGTTAAATAACTCATAAACTACAAAACATAAAAATAAAAAAAAGTTCCAGCATGTGTCTCCACAGTAAGCTGAATAATAAAAAGTGTGAATGGAGTTTCTAGGTGAAAGTGACTTTTGACGTGCCTATAGAGCTGCCATTGAGCCCCATGTTAAATGTCTCAAATTTGAAAGCACTATATTTCTAAAACTATGAAACATTTCAAAGATTCCTTTTCAGGCAAACATGTCCACCGTAAGATGAACCTAAGTAGGCTAGAATTGGGTTGCTAGGTGTAAGTATGTAGTTACTAGTGCATGCCAAAGTTTGAGCTATTGCCATAGAGAATGCATTGGGCGTTTAAGTTAAATAACTCATAAACTACAAAACATAAAAATAAAAAAAGGTTCCAGCATGTGTCTCCACAGTAAGCTGAATAATAAAAAGTGTGAATGAAGTTTCTAGGTGAAAGTGACTTTTGACGTGCCTATAGAGCTGCCATTGAGCCCCATGTTAAATGTCTCAAATTTGAAAGCACTATATTTCTAAAACTATGAAACATTTCAAAGTTTCCTTTTCAGGCAAACATGTCCACCGTAAGATGAACCTAAGTAGGCTAGAATGGGGTTGCTAGGTGTAAGTATGTAGGACTAGTAGCATGCCAAAGTTTGTGCTATTGCCATAGAGAATGCATTGGGCGTATACGTTGAATAACTCATAAACTACAAAACATAAAAATAAAAAAAAGTTCCAGCATGTGTCTCCACAGTAAGCTGAATAATAAAAAGTGTGAATGGAGTTTCTAGGTGAAAGTGACTTTTGACTTGCCTATAGAGCTGCCATTGAGCCCCATGTTAAATGTCTCAAATTTGAAAGCACTATATTTCTAAAACTATGAAACATTTAAAAGTTTCCTTTTCAGGCAAACATGTCCACCTTAAGATGAACCTAAGTAGGCTAGAATGGGGTTGCTAGGTGTAAGTATGTAGTTACTAGTGCATGCCAAAGTTTGTGCTATTGCCATAGAGAATGCATTGGCCGTTTAAGTTAAATAACTCATAAACTACAAAACATAAAAATAAAAAAAGGTTCCAGCATGTGTCTCCACAGTAAGCTGAATAATAAAAAGTGTGAATGGAGTTTCTAGGTGAAAGTGACTTTTGACGTGCCTATAGAGCTGCCATTGAGCCCCATGTTAAATGTCTCAAATTTGAAAGCACTATATTTCTAAAACTATGAAACATTTCAAAGTTTCCTTTTCAGGCAAACATGTCCACCGTAAGATGAACCTAAGTAGGCTAGAATGGGGTTGCTAGGTGTAAGTATGTAGTTACTAGTGCATGCCAAAGTTTGTGCTATTGCCATAGAGAATGCATTGGGCGTTTAAGTTGAATAACTCATAAACTACAAAACATAAAAATAAAAAAAAGTTCCAGCATGTGTCTCCACAGTAAGCTGAATAATAAAAAGTGTGAATGGAGTTTCTAGGTGAAAGTGACTTTTGACGTGCCTATAGAGCTGCCATTGAGCCCCATGTTAAATGTCTCAAATTTGAAAGCACTATATTTCTAAAACTATGAAACATTTCAAAGTTTCCTTTTCAGGCAAACATGTCCACCGTAAGATGAACCTAAGTAGGCTAGAATGGGGTTGCTAGGTGTAAGTATGTAGTTACTAGTGCATGCCAAAGTTTGTGCTATTGCCATAGAGAATGCATTGGGCGTTTAAGTTAAATAACTCATAAACTACAAAACATAAAAATAAAAAAAAGTTCCAGCATGTGTCTCCACAGTAAGCTGAATAATAAAAAGTGTGAATGGAGTTTCTAGGTGAAAGTGACTTTTGACGTGCCTATAGAGCTGCCATTGAGCCCCATGTTAAATGTCTCAAATTTGAAAGCACTATATTTCTAAAACTATGAAACATTTCAAAGATTCCTTTTCAGGCAAACATGTCCACCGTAAGATGAACCTAAGTAGGCTAGAATGGGGTTGCTAGGTGTAAGTATGTAGTTACTAGTGCATGCCAAAGTTTGTGCTATTGCCATAGAGAATGCATTGGGCGTTTAAGTTAAATAACTCATAAACTACAAAACATAAAAATAAAAAAAGGTTCCAGCATGTGTCTCCACAGTAAGCTGAATAATAAAAAGTGTGAATGAAGTTTCTAGGTGAAAGTGACTTTTGACGTGCCTATAGAGCTGCCATTGAGCCCCATGTTAAATGTCTCAAATTTGAAAGCACTATATTTCTAAAACTATGAAACATTTCAAAGTTTCCTTTTCAGGCAAACATGTCCACCGTAAGATGAACCTAAGTAGGCTAGAATGGGGTTGCTAGGTGTAAGTATGTAGGACTAGTAGCATGCCAAAGTTTGTGCTATTGCCATAGAGAATGCATTGGGCGTTTACAATTTACAATTTACAATTTAGGCATTTAGCAGACGCTCTTAATCCAGAGCGACTTACATTTAAGCAAGAACAAAAGCATGGGAATACATCACATAAAAGCATTTATCATGAAACATGCGTAAGCTAAGAAAGTAACAGTGGAATATCTATATAATGAAACTATACAAACATATAATGAAACTATACATACACTATACATATAATACTATATATACATATAAACTATACATATTTACTACTATGCTATACATATGTACTATGGCGTGCTATGACTAAATACAATACAATTATAGTGCTGTCTACATAACATGCTATAAGTCTGTATCAAATGCTATCTAAGGCAACATAAATGCTATCTAAGGGGGTAGGGTAAGTGCTATGGGCCATGATGGAGTCTGAAAAGGTGGGTTTTCAGGCTACGGCGGAAGATTGGGAGTGATGCTGCAGTTCGTTTAAGTTGAATAACTCATAAACTACAAAACATAAAAATAAAAAAAAGTTCCAGCATGTGTCTCCACAGTAAGCTGAATAATAAAAAGTGTGAATGGAGTTTCTAGGTGAAAGTGACTTTTGACGTGCCTATAGAGCTGCCATTGAGCCCCATGTTAAATGTCTCAAATTTGAAAGCACTATATTTCTAAAACTATGAAACATTTCAAAGTTTCCTTTTCAGGCAAACATGTCCACCGTAAGATGAACCTAAGTAGGCTAGAATGGGGTTGCTAGGTGTAAGTATGTAGTTACTAGTGCATGCCAAAGTTTGTGCTATTGCCATAGAGAATGCATTGGGCGTTTAAGTTAAATAACTCATAAACTACAAAACATAAAAATAAAAAAAAGTTCCAGCATGTGTCTCCACAGTAAGCTGAATAATAAAAAGTGTGAATGGAGTTTCTAGGTGAAAGTGACTTTTGACGTGCCTATAGAGCTGCCATTGAGCCCAATGTTAAATGTCTCAAATTTGAAAGCACTATATTTCTAAAACTATGAAACATTTCAAAGATTCCTTTTCAGGCAAACATGTCCACCGTAAGATGAACCTAAGTAGGCTAGAATGGGGTTGCTAGGTGTAAGTATGTAGGACTAGTAGCATGGCAAAGTTTGTGCTATTGCCATAGAGAATGCATTGGGCGTTTAAGTTAAATAACTCATAAACTACAAAACATAAAAATAAAAAAAAGTTCCAGCATGTGTCTCCACAGTAAGCTGAATAATAAAAAGTGTGAATGGAGTTTCTAGGTGAAAGTGACTTTTGACGTGCCTATAGAGCTGCCATTGAGCCCCATGTTAAATGTCTCAAATTTGAAAGCACTATATTTCTAAAACTATGAAACATTTCAAAGTTTTCTTTTCAGGCAAACATGTCCACCGTAAGATGAACCTAAGTAGGCTAGAATGGGGTTGCTAGGTGTAAGTATGTAGGACTAGTAGCATGCCAAAGTTTGTGCTATTGCCATAGAGAATGCATTGGGCGTTTAAGTTGAATAACTCATAAACTACAAAACATAAAAATAAAAAAAAGTTCCAGCATGTGTCTCCACAGTAAGCTGAATAATAAAAAGTGTGAATGGAGTTTCTAGGTGAAAGTGACTTTTGACGTGCCTATAGAGCTGCCATTGAGCCCCATGTTAAATGTCTCAAATTTGAAAGCACTATATTTCTAAAACTATGAAACATTTCAAAGTTTTCTTTTCAGGCAAACATGTCCACCGTAAGATGAACCTAAGTAGGCTAGAATGGGGTTGCTAGGTGTAAGTATGTAGGACTAGTAGCATGCCAAAGTTTGTGCTATTGCCATCGAGAATGCATTGGGCGTTTAAGTTGAATAACTCATAAACTACAAAACATAAAAATAAAAAAAAGTTCCAGCATGTGTCTCCACAGTAAGCTGAATAATAAAAAGTGTGAATGGAGTTTCTAGGTGAAAGTGACTTTTGACGTGCCTATAGAGCTGCCATTCAGCCCCATGTTAAATGTCTCAAATTTGAAAGCACTATATTTCTAAAACTATGAAACATTTCAAAGTTTTCTTTTCAGGCAAACATGTCCACCGTAAGATGAACCTAAGTAGGCTAGAATGGGGTTGCTAGGTGTAAGTATGTAGGACTAGTAGCATGCCAAAGTTTGTGCTATTGCCATAGAGAATGCATTGTGTTGCGGAGGATGAGAGGAATGCTCTCATCCTCCGCAACACCCATTCTCATACACCGCTATACACCGCGAGGATATCGGCTATAGCCCATATCGTACGTCATACTATACTGTAGCACGCAGTTTTTCATCATTTTTGAGGATTTGAAAAAAATGAAAAAATGAAAAAAACAATGGGTTATAGCCCATTGTTTTTTTTTATTAAAAAAAAAAAGAATTATCCTCGTTTTTCATCATTTTGGACTATGGGCTATAGCCCATATCGTACGGCATACTATAGCATGCCGTTTTTCATCATTTTTGAGGATTTGAAAAAAATGAAAAAATGAAAAAAACGATGGGTTATAGCCCATCGTGTTTTGAATTTTTGATTTTTTTTTTAATCCTTGTTTTTCATCATTTTGGACCATGGGCTATAGCCCATATCGTACGGCATACTATAGCACGCCGTTTTTCATCATTTTTGAGGATTTGAAAAAAATGAAAAAATGAAAAAAACGATGGGTTATAGCCCATCGTTTTTTGAATTTTTGAATTATTTTTAAATCCTCGTTTTTCATCATTTTGGACCATGGGCTATAGCCCATATCGTACGGCATACTATAGCACGCGATTTTTCATCATTTTTGAGGATTTGAAAAAAATGAAAAAATGAAAAAAACGATGGGTTATATATAGCCCATCGTTTTTTCGCGATGGAATCGCGCATTATAGCGCGCCGCTCAATGACCTGAGACCATGGACCAATGAACCATGTAAATACAACACATTGAGCAGGGCACTGCAGGGAGTTGAACCCCGTTCCGGCAAACCAGAAGTCCGACACCAGTGCCTTAGTCTTTGTGTTGTTGTTCATTTACAGGTCCAGGTGTGCATACGCATGTGCGTCTGTGCGTGTGTAGGTGCATGTGTGCATGACTGCATGTGTGTGTGCACGCTTCAATGACCACTGTTGGACCCCATTGGGATCAAGGACCTCTGGGAGCCACCCATAATTCACAACGGTCACAGCGAACTCTGTTGCATCACAACTGGTGGCCAACAGTCGTAAACCAACACCGCCGCCGACCCACAGGAGAATGCCATCGCACAGTGGTATCAGACCAACCACAATCAGCCAGCCCTCAAACCAAACCCTTCCACCTAGAAGAACTCAAAACTGCAATGGGAATGTTGAAACCCGGGAAAAGCAGCAGGGATTGATGACATACTGGCAGAAATGATACAGCACCTGGGACCTAACGCAAAGACCTGGCTCGTGGGGATGCTGAACACATGCATGGCACAGAAAACCATCCCTTCTGTCTGGAAAAAAGGCCAAAGTGGTTGCAATCCCCAAACCTGGCAAAGACCCATTATCCCCAAAGAGCTACCGACCCATTTCACTCCTCTGCATCACCTACAAGAGAGGCTGCTACTCCAACGCCTCGTTGCCACTCATAGACACCAAGCTGACTAAAGACCAAGCTGGTTTCCGTCCTGGCCGCTCCTGTGCTGGACAGAGCTCAACCTCACCCAACACATTAGCCGCAATTTGCAACTATAGATTGTTTTATAATGGGATGAATCTAGAGTTGCAATACCCTCCATTGACTCCCCACTCATCTTTTTTGGTTTGTGATCTGCTTGTCTTAAACGACGTTAAACTCACCAACATTGCAGCTGAAGTACAAGCTTGAATTATCCTCTTTCAATCTGCCGAGCTTGTTTTTCATAAAAATCCACTGTAGACATGTTATGAGCTACTTTCTGTCAAGACATCCTCTGCAAGTGATTCTTTTTCTAAGTGTTGCAGTTTGGAAGCACTCGTTTTTATTAACGGGTCGCGCTGCTGCCTCCTGCATTATGTGCAAATTCAAAACAGGTGGAACGCAGGGCCGTTCAGTGACGTACGTCGAGTGCTTCCAAACTCCAGCACTTAGAAAAATAATCACTTGCAGAGGATGTCTTGACAGAAAGTAGCTCATAACATGTCTACGTGGATTTCTATGAAAAACAAGCTCGGCAGATTGAAAGAGGATAATTCAAGCTTGTAAAATTGTAAAGTTATCAACAGGGCTCGAACCCGCAAAGTTACGTAGCTAGGATTGGAAGCCGGAAGTCTAATCCACTGGACCACTGAAGACACCGACAGAGTTAGGTAGACAAGAGATCCAGTATAAGTGAATTTACACTTGGTTGCATGCTGAAAATAGCCAATCTACAAGCTCACAACGCGTCGCAGCATGACGCGTTTTGGGCTTGTAGATCGGCTATTTTCAGCAAGTGTAAAATCTGTCATTTCGATGGCATCAAGGCCCGACAAAATACATTTTAGTCGACTAAATCAACTGTAGACTTTTTTCCCCCTTTTTTTAGGGGGCTAGTGAATCATGGTGTGTGTGATATGAAATGTCCAGTGCCTCCACAGTGCCACCCCAGTGGCTCCCCAGTACCTCTGAGTGCCTCCCCAGTGCCACCCCAGTGTCCACTGAGTGCCTCCCCAGTGCCTCCCCAGTACCTCCCCAGTGTCCACTGAGTGCCTCCCCAGTGCCACCCTCAGTGCCACCCCCAGTGCCTCCCCAGTGCCTCCCCAGTGTCCACTGAGTGCCTCCCCAGTGCCTCCCCAGTGCCTCCCCAGTGCCACCCTAGTATACCTCCCCAGTACCTCCCCAGTGTCCACTGAGTGCCTCCCCAGTACCTCCCCAGTGCCACCCCCAGTACCTCCCCATGCAGTGTCCACTGAGTGCCTCCCCAGTACCTCCCCAGTGTCCACTGAGTGCCTCCCCAGTACCTCCCCAGTGTCCACTGAGTGCCTCCCCAGTGCCTCCCCAGTGTCCACTGAGTGGCTCCCCAGTGCCTCCCCAGTGCCACCCCCAGTATACCTCCCCAGTGCCTCCCCAGTGTCCACTGAGTGCCTCCCCAGTGCCTCCCCAGTGCCACCCCCAGTATCTCCCCAGCACCTCCCCAGTGTCCACTGAGTGCCTCCCCAGTGCCTCCCCAGTGCCACCCCCAGTATCTCCCCAGCACCTCCCCAGTGTCCTGCACTGAGTGCCTCCCCAGTGCCTCCCCAGTACCTCCCCAGTGCCTCCCCAGTGCCTCCCCAGTATCTCCCCAGCACCTCCCCAGTGTCCACTGAGTGCCTCCCCAGTGCCTCCCCAGTGCCCCACCCCCAGTATCTCCCCAGTGCCTCCCCAGTATCTCCCCAGCACCTCCCCAGTGTCCACTGAGTGCCTCCCCAGTGCCTCCCCAATGGCTCCCCAGTGGCTGCAGTTTCTCCCCAGTGCCACCCCAGATGACCATAGGTGAGAGTATAGGAAGGAATTAAGGCTGCTCGTTGGACAGAGAGCGTTGCCTTCTCTTCGCTACAGTGAGTGCAGACCAAGCTGCGTACACACTGGCATCGCTGAACTGCACTGGTCATTGGGGTCGAACAGCATGTCTGCTCAGGCACAGCGTCAACAGTGACCACATATAGGCTGTTGTTTGACCAAACAAACGCAGGCCAAATACAACAACAAACACTACAAATATACACGCGGCTGTGCAACAAACAAGACAAACAAAAGAAAAAATAATGTGAATGATCGAGGTCCTTGAATAGCTGGGGGTCACTTTTGGTGTTAGCATCATGTTATGCTTTATAGCTATTGAAAAATAGCAGATCTACAAGCTCATAGCGCGCCACCGAGTGGCACGCTACGAGCTTGTAGGTCTGCTATTTTTTATAAAATCGAAGAACGACTGACATAGAAACATAGCTTTTTCAGAAAACTGTCAGGATGTTAGAAGACATTTATAGAATCTGATCCCAGGTCAGAATGGGTTAAAATAACTCACAACCCCTTGCGGCATGCATCCCGTTGTTCAACTTGTTAGTTCATGTTCGGCTCAAGACCGTCGTCCCAACTTTTGCTTCATTATTTCTGATACTTTGACAGCTTTGAACGGCCAGCGAAACTACTGCTGTTTTCGCTTGTTTTTAAACGTGTGTCTGGCGGGCAGCCGCCTTAAACGCATCGAGAAGTTATAAGGGGGTGGGATGCCATGTTTGTCAAATTACTGTCACTCACGGACAAGTGGACTTTCTTATCTTTCTGACAGTAATACAATAGTTCCAACGGCTTTCCTCTGATATATTTTCCTTGTTAGAGGCAACTCTTAAATACACGCATATTAGATGTCACTGTTACTGTTTAGCTTATATATATATATATATATATATATATATATATATATATATATATAAGAGAAAAACCTTCCAAGGAAGGGACTGCACACTCCAGGGAACAGAGACGGACTACTTACTGCATCAAACTTATTTAAACCTGCCAGTCTCCAGTGCTATAATGGTAATGTTCCTGACCTTATTTGAGCACAAAGAGATCGTTGCCTTTTCGTTTAAATTATACTTCACATAAGGTTCTACAGTGTATATGTCCTTTATAGGGCAGTAGGGTTCGCAACTTAGGTTTGTACCATAGGTTGTTTTATAATAATATTTTAAACCTGCAAATTAACTAGTGTAATTTGTGATGGACCCCATAGCCATAATTGAATAAATGCACCATAATTCAATCTTAAACTGTTTAAACTATAACTACAGCTGTCTGTCACAAGGCTCTTGGGGTGGTCGGATGTCCTGACTGTCTCTGCAATAAAATGGACCTGGAGAACATCTCCGCTCTACTTGAACGCACTACAGCGTCACACAAAAGCATCAAACGTAGCAGATGTGATGCCCTTCAAACTTGCTATTTTTTTTTAATCTGAATTCTGAAAAGTAACAGTTTTGAACATGACCTTGGAAGGTTTTTCTCTTTTTTGATGTGTGCTTGTGTGTATGCGTGTGCGTGCGCGTGCGCGTCAGCACCAACGAGAAAGGAAATATAGTGCTATATGTGATTTAAAACAGAATTGATTCTGTGTTATTGTATGACTTTGGAAGAAAAGAAGACAAAACTAAAAAAACAAACATCTGATCTTTTAAGCGTTTTTTCCCGAAAATCAACACTCACAGCTTGAGCTATTCTGAACCCCACTGTGAGGGAGAAAGCATCTCCTTGACTCCCCTCTCTCTCTATCTCTCGCTCTCTCTCTCTCTCTCTCTCTCACCCCCTTTTGGTGTCAGCATTATGTTATGCTTTAGCTATCGAAAAATAGCAGATCTACAAGCTCATAGCTCGCCACCGAGTGGCGCGCTACGAGCTTGTAGGTCTGCTATTTTTTTTTTTAATCGGAGAACGACTGACATAGAAACATAGCTTTTTCAGAAAACTGTCATGATTTCGAAAAACTTTTTTTTTTACATAATATTATTTCACCAGCGAACCTTTTTAACTCAAATATTTGCTATCTGGGGGAGGGGGGGGGGGGGGGGGGGGGGGTCCCTGGAACAACATATTTTGAGATGGCGGTCCGCAAGGTCCAATTAAATATAATTCTGGGGGTCCTTGTAACATGTAATTGGTTGAGAACCGCTGATATACAGAAACATAGGGTTTTTCAGAAAACTGTCATGATTTAGAGAAGACATACATTTTGGTAGAATTAGTTCTGCAGGTCTGAATGGGTTAACCAATTTTGAGCGGAAACTCCTTTTGGTGCAGGTTACATACATTATGTTATAATTTAGCTATTGAAAAACAGCAGATCTACAAGCTCATGGCGCGCCACGAGCTTGTAGGTCTGCTGTTTTTAGAAAAATCGTTAAAATGTGCCTCAAATTTTGAATATATTCTTTCAGAGTGAGCGATTTTAACTCAAATCTTTGCTTCTGAGGGGGTTCCTGGAACAACATATTTTCAGATGGGGGGTCGGCGGCCAATTACATATAGTTTTTGGGGGTCCTTGACATGAAATATTGAGCACCACTGATACAGAAACATGAGGTATTTCAGAAAACTGTCAGGATTTAGAAATTTCGATGTCAGGCCTAAATGGGTTAAAAATATCTTTTTGACAGATATTGATGTTTTTCCATTTGATGCTTCCGCTGCGTTTCCGTGAAAACCGGGGGCGAGACTGGGGTGTGTGTGTGTGGGGAGGGGGGGGGGGGAGGGGGGGGGGGGGTGGGGTGTTGAATTAGCATTACTAACTGTGGCTCGTTTCAACCTTCAAAAGACTGGCGGGCGGAACGCACGTCATGTGACGCTTAATCCACAGGTGGACCGTGGCGTCTATAATGGAGGGCGTACGAGGGATTAAGAGAGGGCCGCGTGCGGCGCGCGGCGCGGGGATGAAATAACCGCGCCACACGCTGCGCGCTTTAACCCATTAACCCATTCTGACCTGAGATCAGATTCTATAAAAATGTCTTCTACATCCTGACAGTTTTCCATTCTGACCTGAGATCAGATTAAAAAAAATGTCTTCTACATCCTGACAGTTTTCCATTCTGACCTGAGATCAGATTCAAAAAAATGTTCTTCTACATCCTGAGAGTTTTCCATTCTGACCCGAGATCAGATTAAAAAAAATGTCTTCTATGTCAGTCGCTCTTCGATCTTTTCAAAAAATAGCAGACCTACAAGCTCGTAGCGCGCCACCGAGTGGCGCGCTACGAGCTTGTAGATCTGCTATCTTTCGATAGCTAAAGCACGACATGATGCTATAACACCAAAATGTGTTCCCGACCAGAATGGGTTAAAGACCGCGGGATTAACGCGTCTCCGGCTGCCATGCCACCGTATAGCTGTTTTAACAAACTTTAACCGTTATTTTATATGTTTAGCTATGTGGAAAAATAGCAGATCTATACAAGGTCGTATATAAGCGCGGCAGTGAGTGCCGCGCTTTGACCTTTTTGTAGATCCGCTGTTTTTCGTAAAATCTTGAAATTGTGGCGCAAATCTTTGATATATATATATTCTTGCACAGCGAACGGGGATAGCTAAAATCTCATGCTTCTCGGTGGTCCCTGGAACAACGTGTTTTCAGATGGGTGTCTCTGAGGCCAAATTCATGTCATTTTCGGGGGTCCTTGACACGAAAAAAAACATTGAGAACCTGCACTGACACATAGAAACATCGGTTTTTCAGAAAGGATTTAGAGGACACATATTGTTGTAGAATCGGAATCCTCAGGTCTTAGTGGACTAACTACAAATGAGAGGCAACATGAGGGTATATCCGTGCCATCATTAGCCAGCGTTCACAGCATCTCTCCTCCTGTGATGCAGAGAACAAAAGAGCGTCTGGCACACACCGAGGGGCTAACGCGAGGCACTCCGCACCCCCCCCCCCCCCCCCCACACACACACACACACACACACACACATACACACACATCTTCAATAACAATGCCTATGTTCCCCGTCGCGCAACGCTTATAATCGCGCGCCAGAAATAGCTAGATCAAACACAATGGACCGTATCACCGTTGATGTGCGTCCAAGGTCCATTCCTGCTATACTTCACGCTGTGATGGATGTCATGCAGCGTCGCTCCGTTTTGTTATAGCGAGGTCATATAGCCATCCATCCATCCATCCATCTTCAACCGCTTATCCGTAGTCGGGTCGCGGGGGGCAACAGCTCCACCAGAGTTTTCCAGACTTCCCTCTCCTCCAGAGCAACATTTTTAGTGACTTCCTCCTGGGGGGGGGATCCCGAGACGTTCCAAGGGCCAGTGAGTCGACGTGTTCCCTCAAACTGCGCCTTAATTGGTCTGCCCCGGGGGTCTCCTCCCAGTGGGACGTGGTCCTTGGTCTGCCCCGGGGTCTCCTCCCAGTGGGACGTGGTCCTTGGTCTGCCCCCTGGGGGTCTCCTCCCAGTGGGACGTGGTCCTTGGTCTGCCCCGGGGTCTCCTCCCAGTGGGACGTGATCCTTGGTCTGCCCCAGGGGGTCTCCTCCCAGTGGGACGTGGTCCTTGGTCTGCCCCAGGGGGTCTTCTCCCAGGGGGACGTGGTCCTTGGTCTGCCCCGGGGGGGGTCTCCCCCCAGTGGGACCTCCCTATAGGGAGACGCCCGAAAGGCACTTTCAAAACTATACCAGGGTGTGTGTGTTGAGTGACAATGTGAATATGCTGTATTATGTCCTCAGTTGATACACTGCAGTGTGCAATAACTATACTGTTGATATGCAATATTGTGTCTGTGCCACAGTGAGGTCTTTATACAGTAGGGAGGATTATCACAAAAAAAAGAAGAAAAAAAAGTGATATTTGAATTAAGTTAAATCACTGAATATAATACCTTTAAAAGCTGCAGAGCATAACTTGACACCGTGCTCTCGATAGACAGCTCACAGGTCTGCGTACACATCGGCCTATAGGACGTGATGAAAACCAGTCGTGGTTAACAGTGGCGTGCACAGACATTTAGAGGGGCAGCAGGTGCTCAAGTGAAAAAAGGGGCACCTTGTGCAGCGCGTGGAACCGGCCGGTTGCCTTAATAGTGTGAGATTTATATATTGTGGGGCCTAAATAATATATTAGAAGCCTTTTTATCAAGAATTAATCAATGTCACCATGGTCTATACATACTGTACAGTACACTGTTAAAAAAAAAGAAGAAAAAAACCTTTATTTTCTTTTTCAAATGGGCACATTGCTGTCCATAGGGAAAAGGGCAGGGGTGCTCTATAGCACCCCCTAGTGTCTATCTGTGCACGCCACTGGTGGTTAATTGGCCGACGGGTCTGCGGCTTCATCAGCGCTACCAATGGGAATATATTAGAGGACAAACACCGCTATAGGCAAACCGCTAGACATTTATTTACTTGGCCGGTGAAAACACAAACGCGGCTAAAAGTCCCGTGGCCCCGGGATGCCTCAGGGGTTTGGAGAGCGTTGAAAAGGAAGGGCAGGGCCCGGCCCGGCCCGGCCCGGCCCGGCCCGGCCCAGCCCAGCCCAGCCCAGCCCAGCCCAGCCCAGCCCAGCCCGGCAGCAGCAGCTGCCATGCATTAACAACATTCTGACCTGAGATCAGATTCATACGAGGTTTCCACTGGACACACACTGGTCTATGATTAACAACATTGTCAATACACCGAGTACAAACATGCACTTGCAAAATAGTAAATAGTAAATAGTAAATAGTAGATAGTAAATAGTAAATAGTAGATAGTAAATTTGCCGCATGATGTAAGGAAAGAGAGAACAATCAGAACAATCGTAGGCATTTAGAAACAGGAGCATGGTGTTTGGAGATGAGTAATGATAGACACTTATAAAAAATATTGAAGTTAATTAATGGATCTGAGGGAACTGGGGGAGATTGTTCCAGTCGACAGGATGCTTTAAATTTAAAAGCACGCGCCGACCAAGGGTCGTAACAAAGAGTCAACGACAAATGAAACCCTGGTGTATATCTGGTGTTAATCTCTTATAATAACCCATTCTGAACGGGGACCCATTTTGGTGATAGCACTATGTTATGCTTCAGCTATTGAAAAATAGCAGATCTACAAGCTCATAGCGCGCCACCGAGTGGCGCGCTACGAGCTTGTAGGTCTGCTATTTTTTTGAAAAATCGAAGAACGACTGACATTTTTTTTTAGAATCTGATCTCAGGTCAGAATGGGTTCATCAGACCAGTGTGTTGTCCAGTGGAAACCTCGTATGAATCTGATCTCGGGTCAGAATGGGATAAAGTTCACCAGCAGCTGTGGAGGGGGTCGTTCTAGTCTAATTAAAACAGTGTACAGTGGGTTCGCCACTGTTATGACCTTTCCTCCGGGGGGCGAGGTGTTGACAGCTTCATGAGAGCTTTTCTCACCAATGTGAACACAAGAGGGAAAAACGTGAAGCTTGAGAGAGAGAGAGAGAGAGAGCAGAGAATAGCTCATGTCTACAGGGCTCAGCCCTGTGACAGCTAGAGGTGAGAAAACGTGATGATGATGATGAAAAATATTAATTATTATTATTAAGTCTTGAGAGCATTAGAAATTTCATTTCATTTTACGCTTTTCATTTTATACGCTCATGTTCAAATGAAACATGATCAATGAGCAAAGCTTAAATATACACCGTACCTTCTCTATCGTGCTTCAGAGTGAAGTTCTCATCTTCGAACTTCTCTCCATAGATAGACATTCCTCCAGTTCCGTCACCTCTGGTGAAATCCCCGCCCTTTAAAACATGAAAAACAACACGTTGACTCCATTCTAGCATTCTGTGTGCTGGTTTAGTTTCCACTTATTGATGAGGAATAATCAAATCATGTCAGCTTACCTGCAACATGAACCCAGGAATCACTCTGTGAAAACTTGATCCCTTGTAACCAAAACCCTGCTCTCCAGTGCACAGGGCTCTGAAGTTCTCTGTGAGTAAAACAATAGTTAAGACACTCACATGTGTTAAGATGTGTGAACTGTGAAGTCATACAAGGTTGCAGCCTGCTTGGTATGGTATGTGATGCAGGCATTGTAAGACCTTTTTCCCCACAGCCAATTTGACATGAAATAAATACAGATTAGATTGATGCCCTGCATTTGATTATTTTTCTAAGTGTCAGAGTTTGGAAGTGCTTGTTTTCAATAACACAACATTTTGCTGCCTCCTGCATTATGTGACATTTAGAAACAGGTGGTACGGCAGGACGGTGGAGTGATTTCCAACGAGCGCTTCCAAACCCCAACACTCCATGCTGCTCAATGTGTTGCCACTCAGTCTAGATGAGGGGGGGGGGGGGGGTGTCCTGATGGGAGAATCATGCCTGTGCATACTCTCTATACATGTGGAAGTTGTCTTTGTACTATGGGTAAGGCAGAGAGGTGGAAGTTGTCTTTGTACTATGGGTAAGGCAGAGAGGTGGAAGTTGTGGGGAAATAGAAAAGGTTGAGTAGGTTTTATTGAACTGTCATAGGTAGGCTACATAGAGGAAAGAGCACAATTGAAGGACAAAGTTAACCCTGAAACAGCATTGCAATACTACAACATATTTTAATTAATTAATTAAAATATATATTTAATATGTTTTACCTAGAGTAAAAGTCATCAGTGATGTTCATTGCAATGCAATGCCATTGGTCCTGCTATTTGCGTATAAATAAAATACCCCCCACAGAGGCTGAAATTAACACAACATTTTTTTTTAACCTATGGCCTTTAAACTTAAAAGTAAAATAACTGTAATATATGTTTTAGTGATCATTAGAATGTCTAGAACATGTTTTATTCATTATTGTGAAAGATATCCCCCAAATGTAAAGTATTAATTCATTATTATAATTATTATAAATGTGCAAAAATATAAATATTTATATAGTAGTAAAAAGTAGTAAGGTTGAAATCGTATTCTTTTTGCAAGTAGAAATGAATCCGGGTTTTACAGGGTTAATGATGCAGGACGGGAATGGGATTTGTCAGGGATTCTTGGAGCAGAGGGAAAGAGCTTGTAGATCTGATTATTTTGCGGCTTACGCCTTTTATTGGTTTTTGAAGGGACAGACAGTAGGCTGACAGGAAACGGGAGAGAGATGGGGGGATGACATGCAGTAAAGGCCGTGTCAAGCTCGGGAGTCGAACCCGCGGCACACTGCGACTGGATTACCAGTCGGGTGCCCAGACGGTTGCGCCACCGCCTGGGCCTAGATCTGCTATTTTTGAGGGGAAAATATTTGCTTCCGAGGCAGGGGGGGGGGGGGGGGGGGGGGGGTCCCTGGAACAACATAATTTTAAATGGGGGTCCGTGACCAAATAGAGATAATTCTGGGGGTCCTTGACATGAAATACTTTAAGAACGACTGACATAGAAACATATGTTTTTCAGAAGACATTTTGTAGAATCGACCTCGGGTCTAAATGGGTTCAAACACGACCTGTACATTCTACCCAAGAATCCACTAGGCAAAGCAAAGTGAAAAGAACAAAAGTACTGACATCGTCTCAAGGTCAACTTTATTAGTATGTGTCCCAAACGGGTCAATTCATTGTTTTTACATGCATGTCCCTGTTAGGTAACATTACTGTCAACCACCACCAGGGGGTGCTGCAGTGCACCCTGACCAAACAGTAGAGCCGCATTGAAGTCACATTAGGGGGTGATATGAGGCCTCACATTAGGGGGTGATATGAAGTCTCACATTAGGGGGTGATATGAGGACCAGACCATGGAGGCTCTCCATCAGCTCAAGATCTCCTTTATCTCTCCACAATCTGCTATATTTCTCCACAATATGCGATAATTATCTCCATGGAGGTCTTCCCAGACATAGACCCATAAGACCCAATAGTCTTGATCACATCCATTCCTTCGTCGACTTGGCCAAACACAACATGCTTTCCATCCAGCCTATGGGAAGAATGAAGCAGAAGATCAATGACCTTTCTCTATAAAGTTTTTTTTTTTCATTAGAATTAAAAATGAGGCAGCAATCAAACACAAAATGTTTGGTCAAACCATGGACTCCCATTGGAATTGCATTGTGGCAGCCATTAATCACAGCACAGTCGTTTGCTATATGAGGCCTGAGTCTACATACCAGGGTGTTTTCATAAGGTGATCATGAACTGAGATTGATTGGTGTCCGTTCCGGAGTTGGCCATGGACAAGAGTCCTGAGACAGAGAGATAAGCAACCGTCAGTGGTGAAAAGTAACCAAATAAATGTGCTCATGTAATGTATACTAAGCAACACATTCAAATACAAAATTAACCCATTCTGACCTGAGATCAGATTCTAAAAATGTCTTATACATCCTGACAGTTTTCTGAAAAAGCTATGTTTTCAGTCGTTCAGTCCTCAGTCGTCCTTCGATTTTTCAAAAATAGCAGACCTACAAGCTCCTAAGACCTACAAATGAATTAATTCCGAACAGAGAATCATACGCAACTGTTTACATGGAACCTGAATACAAGTATTCCTATTCCTCAATTGCTTACATGACCAAAGCATTCAGAATATAACTTTGGACTATAGAGATGGCCAACCCATAACCGTTATCCCTTAAGAAATGAATAACCGACAAAACGCGTCTATAGAGCGTCGCAGTCCCTCCCCCTCTCAGAACAACGAGTGGCCCAGGAAATGAATCTCAATGTATTTTTCCCACAGGCTTTTCTTAAAGTATTTATGTAAAGACGGTTACGCCGCGGACAAAGCCAACTCTGATCGTGACAAATCATGAGAATGAACACAATATTTTGGTCCGATCAAATCATTAGAAGAAAATAAAGGCAGGAGAAAACACCATTTGTTTTGTTTTTCTTCTTATAAATTAAATCTTCAAGTGGAATGCTACACCAGGAGAACAGTGAGTGAGGGAGAACAGCCTTCATCTACCACTGAGCAAAGCTTAAATATACACCGTACCTTCTCTATCGTGCTTTAGATGGAAGTTCTCATCTTTGAAATGATGTCCATAGATGGACTTTGGTCCAGTTCCGTCACCGCTGGTGATATACCCGCCCTTTAACCCATTCTGACCTGAGATCAGATTCATACAAGGTTTCCGCCGGACACACACTGGTCTGATGAACCCATTCTGACCTGAGATCAGATTCTAAAAATGTCAGTCGTTCTTCGATTTTTCAAAAATAGCAGACCTACAAGCTCGTATCACGCCACTCGGTGGCGCGATATGAGCTTGTAGATCTGCTATTTTTAAATAGCTAAAGCATAACATGATGCTGACACCAAAATGGGTGCCCGGTCAGAATGGGTTAAAACATGAAAAACAACACGTTGACTCCATATCCACACTAGCATTCTGTGTGCTGTAGTTTCCACTTATTGATGAGGAATAATCAAATCATGTCAGCTTACCTCCAACACGAACCCAGGAAGCACCCTGTGAATACTTGATCCCTTGTAACCAAAACCCTGCTCTCCAGTGCACAGCTGTCTGAAGTTCTCTGCGAGTAAAACAATAGTTAAAGGGATTGTGACATTTAAAACACATTTTTGTAGATTTTTTTGGCTTTTTTGGCTTTTCTTGACATCAATTTCACCAAAAAAAAAACGAAGTTTGAACATTCAGTGTATTCTCTGCTGTCTGGACTTTTGTGAATAATTATGCAAAAATGTCTCATCTGGTTGGACGGCAGAGATATACATAGATCACCGCTAAACCTCCGCCCCCTCCCCTCTGCTCCCTGCCTAGTGCCTACCCTCTCTTCTCCGCTTCCTCATTGTGACCGCAACTTTGTTTCTTTGTAATACTTGGCTATATAATAATGGCTTCTAGAGAAAAATCAATCTGCTCTGTTGTTGGCTGTGTCAATCAACACAAGTCCTTACACTGGATACCAACTTGCCTAGATGACTCTTTTATTTTTGACCCTACCAAGTTGTCAAAGTAGCGCATCTTGGGTTGACAGGAAAGGGGGAATTACCGACATCTACAGGCTAAAATAATGTGTTTTTCCATGGCTTCTCAGGATGAACTTTACACATGCACAAAATTCGTGTCAAGAAATACTGGAGTGGAGTTGAGTGTTCAAACTTTAGACACATTTGAAGGACCATGGCCAAGACTTTTAATGTTTTTAAAATTATGTTATAAATCATGTCATAATACCTTTAAGACACTCACATGTGTTAAGATGTGTGAACTGTGAAGTCATACAAGGTTGCAGCCTGCTTGGTATGGTATGTGATGCAGGCATTGTAAGACCTTTTTCCCCACAGCCAATTTGACATGAAATAAATACAGATTAGATGTGTGTCCAATGCTAAAAAACAGTTGCTATTGAGCTTGTTGTTCTCAGTGGAAAGATTCTACAACACCAAATGCAACTGAATCTCCAATTATAAGCATCTGTTTAGCAACTCTCTCATGCAGTGGCGTGCACAGACATTTAGAGGGGCAGGTGCTCAAGTGAAAAAAGGGCACATTGTGCAGCGCATGGAACCGTCCGGTTGCCTTAATAGTGAGATTTATAGATTTTTGGGGCCTAAATAATATATTGGATATTTTTTATCAAGAATTGATCAATGTCACCATGGTCCACATACTATACAATGTACTGTACACTGTACAAAAAACAAAAAACAAAAAAAATCCCAAAAAGGCACATTGCCAAAAGGGCACCCCTAGTGTCTATCTGTGCACGCCACTGCTCTCATGTCAACATGATTGCCATGTAGCAACAGCGTAGCCTAGTAGGATTACCTGCCGTTCTGGGCATGCCATCCACAAACAACTGCAAGAATAAGAATAAAGATAAATTACAGAAAGTAGGAAGAAATACTGAAATTACTTTTTATTCCTACTGCCTATACTTTGGACCGTAACAATATGTTAAGCTTGTTTAGATTATTATGCAAGACTAAGAACTGAAGACATACTCACTGACCTCAAAGGTTACTCTTCGTAATGGCTCGCCTTTCACAGCAATGTCAAAGTAAACCTTTGGCCTTTTAATGTTGGCGTGATCGTTGGCCAGGTGCTCAATGTTGGCCAGGTGTTCACTGCTGGCCGGGATCTCAATGTGGACCGGGATCTCAAGCAGGTTCTCAATCCTGGTCTGGTTCTCAAACCTGGTCAGGTTCTCCATCCTGGTCAGGTTCTCAGGACTGGTCGAGTTCTCAATGCTGGCCAGGTGTTCACTGCTGGCCGGGACGCTGACCGCCGGGATCCCAATGAGGGCCGCTACAGGACCACAGCTGCACATCATCAGTGTGGCGGTGAACGCCAACAAACATAGTTTGATCCGGTTTGATACGGAAAGCATATCTGAACTAAAACAGACTGTGTAGAAGTTATTAAACTGCAACAGAAAAAAGGTCATGTGTGTTAATCTCTACGCATGGAAGAATGCAAGCAGCCCATAGAGTTATAGATGTAGTCCTGTTAGAATGTTAGCCACCTGTTTCCTAAGGAGCATATTATATACTGGGAGGGAAACCACACCCCCTTTATGTGGGGTTCACTTCCTCCACACAGCTGATTGGAATCACTTAACGAGCACCATGTGATCCCCATCCCCCCCCCCCCCCCCCACGCAGAGGTTGAGGGTTGAAACGGTATAGCCACTAAGGAGTATAATGTAATATAAACAGTAGCCACTAAGGAGTATAATGTAATATAAACAGTAGCCACTAAGGAGTATAATGTAATATAAACAGTAGCCACTAAGGAGTATAATGTAATATAAACAGTAGCCACTAAGGAGTATAATGTAATATAAACAGTAGCCACTAAGGATTATAATGAAAGGAGTAGAAGTGAAGAACGATTCATTACAAGGCTAAGGGTCTGGCCACACTGGGTTAGACAGAACCCTTTTTACTATGGGTAAGGCAGAGAGCAACACATGTGGAAGTTGTCTTTTTACTATGGGTAAGGCAGAGAGCAACACATGTGGAAGTTGTCTTTTTACTATGGGTAAGGCAGAGAGCAACACATGTGGAAGTTGTCTTTTTACTATGGGTAAGGCAGAGAGCAACACATGTGGAAGTTGTCTTTTTACTATGGGTAAGGCAGAGAGCAACACGTGTGGAAGTTGTCTTTTTACTATGGGTAAGGCAGAGAGCAACACATGTGGAAGTTGTCTTTTTACTATGGGTAAGGCAGAGAGCAACACAATGTGGAAGTTGTCTTTTTACTATGGGTAAGGCAGAGAGCAACACAATGTGGAAGTTGTCTTTTTACTATGGGTAAGGCAGAGAGCAACACATGTGGAAGTTGTCTTTTTACTATGGGTAAGGCAGAGAGCAACACAATGTGGAAGTTGTCTTTTTACTATGGGTAAGGCAGAGAGCAATACATGTGGAAGTTGTCTTTTTACTATGGGTAAGGCAGAGAGCAATACATGTGGAAGTTGTGGGGAAATGGAAAAGGTTGAGCAGGTTTTATTGAACTGTCATAGGTACATAGAGGAAAGAGCACAATTGAAGGACAAAGTTAACCCTGAAACAACAGCGTTGCAATACTACATATTTTAATTAATTAATAATATATATATTTAATATTTTTTACCTAGAGCAAACCTCATCAGTGATGTTCATTGCAATGCAATTGCAATGCCATTGGTCCTGATATTTGCGTATAAATAAAATACCCCCACAGAGGCTGAAATTCACACATTTGTTTTTAACAGTTTGACTGTTTTTTACGATTAACCCGCATTTTAATCAACCCCCCTTCACTGCCGAGATTGTTGTATTACCTTTAGAGCATACGCTGAATTATTTGGGCTTTTAATCCGCGAAAATCCATCAAAAAAAGCTCCCGTGGTTTGTTATGATCTGTGTGTAGCATCCACCATCTTGGTGCACCCGGAAGACGCACACAAGATTGGTTTCAATGAGGCGTTGCAACCAATGCATTTCCATTGGCCTCAATTTCCCAGAAGCCCTAGCAGCCCACAGCATGTGACGATTTCCGGTTTCGTCATCAAAGCGAAGCCATCCAGTCTCATACTCCGCGACGAAGACGGATTTTCTTTTGATTCATTACATTACGGCGGATTAAACAGTCATAAAACAAAAGGCGGGTATGTCCGATACGGCAGCGACATTAACCTGGAGTAATCCATTCGCGGCACGGAAACTGTTAACCTATGGCCTTTAACCTTAAAAGTTAAAAAAAACTAATGTTTTTTTGTGATCATTGGAATGTCTAGAACATGTTTTATTCATTATTGTGAAAGATATCCCCCAAATGTAAAGTATTAATTCATTATTATAATTATTATAAATGTGCATACAATTTGCAAAAAATATATATAATTTATATATTTTTTTTTTACATAATTTCCTCTGATAAGTCCTAGTAGTAAAAAGTAGTAGTAAGGTTGAAATCGTATTTTTTTTTAGTAATGAATCTGGGTTTTACAGGGTTAATGATGCAGGACGGGAATGGGATTTGTCAGGGATTCTTGGAGCAGAGGGAAAGAGCTTGTAGATCTGTTTTTTTTTTTTTCGGTTTACGCCTTTTATTGGTTTTTTGAAGGGACAGACAGGCTGACAGGAAACGGGAGAGAGATGGGGAAAGACATGCAGTAAAGGCCGTGTCGGGCTCGGGAGTCGAACCCGCGGCACACTGCGACTGGATTACCAGTCGGGTGCCCAGACGGTTACGCCACCGCCTGGGCCTAGATCTGCTATTTTCTAGGGTTGAAAATATTTGCTTCTGAGGCAGGGGGGGGGGGGTCCCTGGAACAACATATTTTTAGATGGGGGTCCGTGACCAAATACAGATAATTCTGGGGGTCCTTGACATGAAATACTTTAAGAACGACTGACATATAGAAACATATGTTTTTCAGAAGACATTTTGTAGAATCGACCTCAGGTCTAAATGGGTTCAAACACGACCTGTACATTCTACCCAAGAATCCACTAGGCAAAGCAAAGTGAAAAGAACAAAAGTACTGACATCGTCTCAAGGTCAACTTTATTTAGTATGTGTCCCAAACGGGTCAATTCATTCTTTTTACATGCACGTCCCTGTTAGGTAACATTACTGTCAACCACCACCAGGGGGGGGCTGCAGTGCACCCTGAGTAAACAGTAGAGCCACATTGAAGTCTCACATTAGGGGGTGATATGAGGACCAGACCATGGAGGCTCTCCATCAGCTCAAGATCTCCTTTATTTCTCCACAATCTGCTATATTTCTCCACAATCTGCGATAATGATCTTCTTGGAGGTCTTCCCAGACCTAGACCCATAAGACCCAATCGTCTTGATCACATGCATTCCTTCGACGATTTCGCCAAACACAACATGCTTTCCATCCAGCCTATGGGAAGAATGAAGCAGAAGATCAGTGGAAAAACTACTCCAACCTCTATAAAGTTTTAATTTTTTCTTTCATTAGAATTAAAAATGAGGCAGCAATCAAACACAAATGTTTGGTCAAACCATGTGACTCCCATTGGAATTGCATTGTGGCAGCCATTAATCACAGCACAGTAGTTTGCTATGTGAGGCCTGAGTCTACATACCAGGGTGTTGGCCCTAAGGTGATGAAGAACTGAGATCCATTGGTGTCCGGTCCGGAGTTGGCCATGGACAAGAGTCCTGAGACACAGAGATAAGCAACTGTCAGTGGTGAAAAATGTATTCAGAATGAATTCATTCCGAACAGAGAATCATACCCAACTGTTTACATGGAACCGGAATACAAGTATTCCTATTCCTCAATTGTTTACATGACCATTCATGACCAAGCATTCAGAATATAACATAACATAACAGAAAATAAAGGCAGGATATACACCACTATTTGTTTTGTTTTTCTTCTTACTATAATTATTTGATCGGCCCAAAACATCGTAATTATTGTCATGATTTATATTAAAAAATACTTTTTTGAAATGCCTATGGAGAGAAATTAACGGAGAATCATTTCCTGGGCCACTCGTCGTTCTGAAAGGGGGAGGGACTGCGACGCTCTATTATGGCTATATTATGGCAATTACAAATACATGCTACACTAATGGTTAAAAAATATACTATACAGTAGGTCTGAACTACAGTGTGGGACAAAGGAGATAAAACACACAAATAAGTTACTGTATTTTAATGTGCTGAAATGTAGCCCTGAATGAAATGCACGATGAAGTGTACACTTCACGTTCACATTTAAAAATTCATTTATTCATTCATTTCATTTACATACAGTTGTAAAATGCAACTTATAAATAAATACATTTCCTAACTGAACAATTCCAACCCTTCCCCGACCCTTCCTATAGTACAAGAAACTATCAAATGGCATGATTATCTTTTTGACCATGATTATCTGTGCTACAACACGAATAAAATAAACAGGACAAGAAGACTGATAGGACAACATCAACAATCTCCGTTATGCTTCAATTAGCTCTCTCCAGTTCTTGTCCTGTAATATTTGGTATGTAATCCATCGCCCGACCCCAGATCTTCTGAAAGTGCAATATTTTTCCTTTCACATTATACATGATTATTTTCCGGTGTGCAATAGGTATGAAAATTCTACCCAAGTAGTGACTGACACTATGTCAAGGTCAAGATTATTAAATGTCCCAAACTGGTCAATTAATTAAAAGAAAAATTGGGTCTTGAGCGACAACATTGGGAACCACATATACTGCTCTAGACGTTGAAAACACTGATGTGCATGTCTGTGTTTTCCAAAGACAATAAATGCTAATAGTTCAAAATGTAGGCTACTATATACATCCGTATAATCCTACTATAACAGATAAGACTGAATGAAAACACTGCGTTCACATTTTAACCACATTCAGGACGGGAACCCCTTTGCGTTTTAAGCATTGTTATTCTTTAGCTATTGAGAAATAGCAGATCAATGAGCTTGTAGATCTGCTATTTGAGGGGAAAATATGTGAAAATATTTGCTTCTGAGGCAGGGGGGTCCCTGGAACAACATATTTTTAGATGGGGGTCCGCGACCAAATACAGATAATTCTGGGGGTCCTTGACATGAAATACTTTAAGAACGACTGACATATAAACATGTTTTTCAGACAACTGACATAGAAACATGATTTCAGAAGACATTTTGCAGAACAACTGACATAGAAACATATGTTTTTCAGAACAGACATTTTGTAGAATCGACCTCAGGTCTAAATGGGTTCAACACGACCTGTACATTCTACCCAAGAATCCACTAGGCAAAGCAAAGTAAAAAGAACAAAAGTACTGACATCGTCTCAAGGTCAACTTTATTTAGTATGTGTCCCAAACGGGTCAATTCATTTTTTTACATGCACGTCCCTGTTAGGTAACATTACTGTAAACCACCACCAGGGGGGGCTGCAGTGCACCCTGAGCAAACAGTAGAGCCGCATTGAAGTCACATTAGGGGGTGATATGAAGTCTCACATTAGGGGTGATATGAGGCCTCACATTAGGGGGTGATATGAAGTCTCACATTAGGGGGTGATATGAGGACCAGGCCATGGAGGCTCTCCATCAGCTCAAGATCTCCTTTATCTCTCCACAATCTAATATATTTCTCCACAATCTGCGATAATGATCTGCTTGTAGATCGGCCTCCCAGACTTAGTCCCATGAGACTCAATCTTCCTGATCACATGAGACTCAATCTTCCTGATCACATCCATTCCTTCGATGACTTCGCCAAACACAACATGCCTTCCATCCAGCCTATGGGAAGAATGAATCAGAAGATCAATGAAAAACTATTCCAACCTTTTTCTATAAAGTATTTTTTTTAATGATATGCTTTAGTTATTGAAAAATCTAACAACTGACATAGAAACATAGCTTTTTCAGAAAACTGTCAGGATGTAGAAGACATTTTTTGAATCTGATCTCAGCTCAAAATGGTTTAATCACAGCACAGTCGTTTGCTGTGAGGCCTGAGTCTACATACCATGATGAGGGTGTTAAGGTGATGAAGAACTGAGATCCATTGGTGTCCGGTCCGGAGTTGGCCATGGACAAGAGTCCTGAGACAGAGATAAGCAACAGTCAGTGGTGAAAAATGTATTCAGAATGAATTCATTCCGAACAGAGAATCATACCCAACTGTTTACATGGAACCTGAATACAAGTATTCCTATTCCTCAATTGTTTACATGACCAAAGCATTCAGAATATAACTTTGGACTATAGAGATGGCCAACCCATAACCGTTATCCCTTAAGAAATGAATAACCGACAAAACGCGTCTATAGAGCGTCGCAGTCCCTCCCCCTCTCAGAACAACGAGTGGCCCAGGAAATGAATCTCAATGTATTTTTCCCACAGGCTTTTCTTAAAGTATTTGCCGCGGACAAAGCCAACTCTGATCGTGACAAATCATGACAATGAACACAATATTTTGGGCCGATCAAATCATTAGAAAGAAAATAAAGGCAGGAGACAACACCATTTGTTTTGTTTTTCTTCTTATAAATTAAATCTTCAAGTGGAATGCTACCCCAGGAGAACAGTGAGTGAGGGAGAACAGCCTTCATCTACCACTGAGCAAAGCTTAAATATACACCGTACCTTCTCTATCGTGCTTCAGAATGAAGTTCTCATCTTTGAACTTCTCTCCATAGATGGACTTTCCTCCAGTTCCGTCACCGTCGGTGAAATCCCCGCCCTTTAAAACATGAAAAACAACACGTTGACTCCATGATATCCACACTAGCATTCTGTGTGCTGGTTTAGTTTCCACTTATTGATGAGGAATAATCAAATCATGTCAGCTTACCTCCAACATGAACCCAGGAATCACCCTGTGAATACTTGATCCCTTGTAACCAAAATCCCTCTCTCCAGTGCACAGGGCTCTGAAGTTCTCTGTGAGTGAAACAATAGTTAAGACACTCACATGTGTTAAGATGTGTGAACTGTGAAGTCATACAAGGTTGCAGCCTGCTTGGTATGGTATGTGATGCAGGCATTGTAAGACCTTTTTCCCCACAGCCAATTTGACATGAAATAAATACAGATTAGATGTGTGTCCAATGCTAAAAAACAGTTGCTATTGAGCTTGTTGTTCTCAGTGGAAAGATTCTACAACACCAAATGCAACTGAATCTCCAATTATTATAAGCATCTGTTTAGCAACTCTCTCATGCAGTGGCGTGCACAGACATTTAGAGGGGCAGGTGCTCAAGTGAAAAAAGGGCACATTGTGCAGCGCATGGAACCGTCCGGTTGCCTTAATAGTGAGATTTATAGATTTTTGGGGCCTAAATAATATATTGGATATTTTTTATCAAGAATTGATCAATGTCACCATGGTCCACATACTATACAATGTACTGTACACTGTACAAAAAAAAAAAAAAAAAAAAATCCCAAAAAGGCACATTGCCAAAAGGGCACCCCTAGTGTCTATCTGTGCACGCCACTGCTCTCATGTCAACAAGATTGCCATGTAGCAACAGCGTAGCCTAGTAGGATTACCTGCTGTCTTGGGCACGACATCCGCAAACAACTGCAAGAACAAGAATAAAGATAAATTACAGAAAGTAGGAAGAAATACTGAAATTACTTTGTATTCCTACTGCCTATACTTTGGACCGAAACAATATGTTAAGCTTGTTTAGATTATTATGTAAGACTAAGAACTGAAGACATACTCACTGACCTTAAAGTTTACTCTTCCAAATGGATCGCCATCTACAGTAATGTCAAAGTAAACCCATGGGTTTGGTCCGGTTCTCATCGCCGGGTTCTCATCGTTGGCCAGGTGCTCAAAGTTGGCCAGGTGTTCACTGCTGGCCGGGATCTCAATGTGGACCGGGATCTCAAGCAGGTTCTCAATCCTGGTCAGGTTCTCAGGCCTGGTCAGGTTCTCAGGCCTGGTCAGGTTCTCAGGCCTGGTCAGGTTCTCAGGCCTGGTCAGGTTCTCAATGTTGGTCAGGTTCTCAGGCCTGGTCAGGTTCTCAATGTTGGACGCTACAGGAGCACAGCTGCACATCATCAGTGTGGCGGTGAACGCCAACAAACAGTTTGATACGGAAAGCATCTCTGAACTGAAACAGACTTTACTTTAGTTATTAAACTGCAACAGAAAAAAAAGGTCACGTGTGTTAATCTCTACACATGGAAGAATGCAAGCAGCCCTTAGAGTTATAGATTAGAATGTGTCCTGTTAGAATGTTAGCCACCTGTTTCCTAAGGAGCATATTATAATATACTGGGAGGGAAACCACACCCCCTTTATGTGGGGTTAACTTCCTCCATACAGCTGATTGTAATCACTTAACGAGCACCATGTGATCCCCATCCCCCCCCCCCCCCCCCCCCCCCCACGCAGAGGTTGAGGGTTGAAACGGTATAGCCACTAAGGAGTATAATGTAATATAAACAGTAGCCACTAAGGAGTATAATGTAATATAAACAGTAGCCACTAAGGAGTATAATGTAATATAAACAGTAGCCACTAAGGAGTGTAATGTAATATAAACAGTAGCCACTAAGGAGTATAAAGTAATATAAACAGTAGCCACTAAGGAGTATAATGAAAGGAGTAGAAGTGAAGAACGATTCATTACAAGGCTAAGGGTCTGGCCACACTGGGTTAGACAGCACCCTTTTTACTATGGGTAAGGCAGAGAGCAACACATGTGGAAGTTGTCTTTTTACTATGGGTAAGGCAGAGAGCAACACATGTGGAAGTTGTCTTTTTACTATGGGTAAGGCAGAGAGCAACACATGTGGAAGTTGTCTTTTTACTATGGGTAAGGCAGAGAGCAACACATGTGGAAGTTGTCTTTTTACTATGGGTAAGGCAGAGAGCAACACATGTGGAAGTTGTCTTTTTACTATGGGTAAGGCAGAG
The DNA here is from genome assembly GCF_964188405.1 of Protomyctophum parallelum. Taxonomy (NCBI): domain Eukaryota; kingdom Metazoa; phylum Chordata; class Actinopteri; order Myctophiformes; family Myctophidae; genus Protomyctophum; species Protomyctophum parallelum. Next base: position 10,278,303 of record NC_139712.1, on the reverse strand, counting down.
AGCAACACATGTGGAAGTTGTCTTTTTACTATGGGTAAGGCAGAGAGTGAGCTTGTAGATCTGCGCTGTTTAAAATGAATTGAAATCTTGCTCAGCTGTTGAATCATCTGTATATTATTTAACATAAACGTTAAAATGTCAAGGTTTCTCAGCTGCTTCTCAAGACGTTTATTTTTTTTTAAATATGACACTGCATGCAGAATAAATAAATACATGGCAGCGCTATCCTGTATGAATATAGGATAGAAAAGCAGACACATTACTGTGGGTTTCAAATTGGATTAGTGGGGGGGGGGGGGGGAGTCCCAACTGTTGCTGTCTATTGCAGCAGCACAGAAGACTATGGGCTGTATTTTGCGTGTCTTAAGTACCAGGTCTTATTCCCTAACTTGAGTAAACTAAAGACCTGGAGGCGTGATCGATGCTCTTTGGACACTCAGAATAGCCAAATGGCATTGATCACGCCTCCAGGTCTTTAGTTTACTCAAGTTAGGGAATAAGACCTGGTACTTAAGACACGCAAAATACAGCCCAATTTATCTTCTGTGGTGTTTTACCCTTTGTGTGTGTGAGAGAGAGAGAGAGAGAGAGAGAGAGAGAGAGAGATGGCACTGGGAACTATAAAATGACTGTTGGTCACGGATGAATAAATGAGACAAAAACACAAACCAAAAATAAGCCCCTGAATGTTGTATCCCTTCCGGCGCCGACATAAGAAAGTATAGCGTTACAAAGCATTCGATGATAACATTAACCCATTTAGGCCTGAGGTCGATTAAAGAAAGGCTACTAAATCCTAACAATTTTCAGAAAAAAACCATGTTTCTATTGGTGCTCAACCTTTTTCATCTCAAGGACCCCCAGAATTATCTCTATCGGGCCACACGGACCCCCCCCCCCCCCCCCCCCCCCTCCCCTATCTCAAAATATGTAGTTCCAGGGACCCCCCCCCCCCCCCCCCTCCCCAGAAGCAAACATTTTCGTAAAAAACGTTCGCTCTGAAATATATATTCAATGATTTGCTCCACCTTTTCACGACTTTTCAAAAAATAGCAGACCTACAAGCTCGTAGCGCGCCACTCGGTGGCGCGCTATGAGCTTGTAGATCTGCTATTTTTTCAATAGCTAAAGCATGACATAAAGCTTGAAACACCAAAATGGGTTAAGAAAAGCATGCAGTTCAGACGACAGTATACGATGCAGAAAATAAATAATGATGTACAGTATTAAAGCACGTTGTCAAGCTGTGAATGAAACAGTTCATCTGCTGTCAGCTCCGCTCCACCGGCATGGAGCAACGCCTCGTTGGACATCTCATCATCCGGGAAGGATTTCTCATGCTTGACGAGAAGTGATGAAAAATGTACTCACATCTTTTTATCTTTTAATATATTTTTTATCCCACGATTGTGTAACCCATTTTTCACCCCTGTGTCAATCATCTAATAATGTGATCCTGGGCTCTACACACCCTCCGCCAACCTAGTCCCCATATATGGGGGACAAGGGGAGAGCAACGGACTTGAACTCATGCTTCCTTCATGCCTGAGTGTCCAAGTTGCTCCTTTTACACCTGACAGGGGGGGGGTTTCCCTGGTTGGACGTCGTAGCGCGTGGAAGGAACACGTTATTACAACCAGTTCCTTTCCCCCTCCATCAGGCGCCCCGGCTGGCCAGGGGGAGGCAGTTTAGTGACCAGGATTACTGCATTTTTTTTGTGAGGGTACCTACCCTAGGGGGACACGGGGAGAACATGCAAACTCCACACAGAAAGGCCCTTTTGCCAACCCCGCCTTCGGGTATGGGCACTGATTGTTGTGCCACAAGCTCCTCCTCAGCCAGCAGCCAGCACAGGTGGGGCTGATTCCAATCAGCCCAGCTGCTCCACAATCACCATCAAGGACTGCCAATATAAGCTGCTGAGAGCCGGCGCCCGATGCTTAGACGTTGCCTACTGTGGTTAGTGTTGCCTGCAGTTAGAACCAGTGTCATAGCATACCTAGCTTTGTGCATATTGTAGATCGTCTGTTTTTGTTCTAATTTTGTTCCTCTGTTTTTGTTCCAGGCTCCCTCCACAAAACCAGTGTCTCCCAGCTCCACCCCTCCTTCCAGGACTCCCCTCATGCTCCTACCAATCAAAGTTTGCAATAAATCTCCTTTTGTTCACTCCTGTCTCATTGTCTTGCCTTTGGGGTCCCCGGCACATTTTGGCTACTTAACACTTTGAGCGCAACACTGATGCACAGTCTTTTTAAGTAAAAGTACTAATAATACTGCAATATGGAAATGCTCCGTTGCAAAATGTAAAAGTCCGGAAAACAAAATGTACTTGAGTAAAAATGTACTTGAGTAAAAGTAGAATTAGTATTGCCAACAAAATTTACTTAATCAGACCAGTGTGTGTCCAGTGGAAACCTCGTATGAATCTGATCTCAGGTCAGAATGGGTTAAAGTACCAAAAGTAAAAAGTTGTCATTGTGCAGAATGCCTCATTTTAAGATTTAAAATGTATACAAATCTTTAGAAAAATAGCCGATCTAAATTCTAAATCTACAAAGTAACTATAGTTATATAAGTTTTCAAATAAATGTAGTGCAGTAAAAGTACAATATTTGCCTCTGAGATGTAGTGGAGTAGATAGTATAGTATTGAGAAATTGGAAGTACAAATACCTCACAGTTATTTGTACAGTACAGTATTAGTACAGAATTATTTGTACAGTACTTATACCTGGACCTGGTGAGACGTGGGAGGGGCCCGGAAAGGAGTCAACCCACAGAGCCTATCCCATTCTGACCGGGCACCCATTTTGGTGTTATAGCATCATGTTATGCTTTAGCTATTGAAAAATAGCAGATCTACAAGCTCATAGCGCGCCACCGAGTGGCGCGCTACGAGCTTGTAGGTCTGCTATTTTTGAAAAATCGAAGAACGACTGACATTTTTAGAATCTGATCTCAGGTCAGAATGGGTTCATCAGATCAGTGTGTGTCCAGTGGAAACCTCGTATGAATCTGATCTCAGGTCAGAATGGGCTATATAGTCCTTCCACGCACCAGAATGGTACCTCCCAGCCCCGGCAGAGTATAGCTCTGGAGGAAAGCATGTGTGGCCCTGGTTCTTCCCTAATGGGACTGATCGAGGGCATAGGAGGCCTTAAATATGTTTCACCAGTTTCAATTGAAACGGGCCTCCACCCTCAGGGGGGCCTCAACAAAATAATGATGTCATAGATATATGGGGGCCTCATATTTTGGTCTTGAAACGGGCCTCCAGATGCCTAAGGCCGCCCCTGAGAACACACAAACACATCAAACTGGCCATAGGGGGCGCTAGCTCCCCTCAAAGAGCCAGCATGCAAAATGCTTGTCATTCAGCCTCACTTTGAGTTGCTCAGTGGACTGTCTCACACAGCGATATGGAGAAAAATATCACACCCGCGTGACGTGAGCGGCACTGTTATCACCATACATCACATTCCGTGCTCAGCCAGTCAGCTTGAGCACATTCCGCGCACGTGCGCACGCACGCACGCACAACACACACACACACACACACACACACACACACACACACACACACACACACACACACACACACACACACACAGCCTCAAAATACAACACAGCTCAGTGTTAGGGAACGCTGTAGCAATTTACAATTTAGGCATTTAGCAGACGCTCTTAATCCATACGTGTGGGAGACCCATAGATCCATAGACCCACAGATCCATAGACCCCAACGTAGCCGCAATAAAGTAATAAATATAGCAATAGAGTTCAAAGGGTGCAGATGAAGAACAGCTGCACTAATTGACGTCGTTAAGGCGTGCATGGCAACAGTTTGTGTCGTGTGTGATTTCACACCAGAAGATATAAGATGATGCACCGTGTTGAAAATGACTGTAGACGTCGAGAGAGAGAAGAGAGACAGACAGACAGACAGACAGACAGACAGACAGACAGACAGACAGACAGACAGACAGACAGACAGACAGACAGACAGACAGACAGTCGGAGTGATGTTGTCTTGGACCGTTTCCAAAGCAGGAGGACCAAAGCGAGTCTATCATGCTGCTGTAGCAGTGAGGAACCAACTGTATTCCTTTGGAGGCAACTATGATGGAGAGAACGACATGGAACAGATGGGTGTCCATGTCTTCAACACAGTGTCTTTATGCTGGAAGAACTTACCTCCAGTGGAACCAGGAAGAGGAGACGGTCACCTTGAGGTTCCATCCAAGCGCTGGGGCCACACAGCTGTGTTGGTAGAAGATACCGTCTACATCTGGGGAGGCTATCCTTGTGACTGCAATGTGCTTTATGCATTTGATGTTGACGCCCACAGATGGTTCCAACCCAGGGTTTCTGGAACTGTTCCAGGGGAGAGGAGGTTCCACTCAGCCTGTGTGTTGGAGAAGGTCATGTTTATCCATGGAGGAAACACCAAGCTGACTGGATATACTAATGACATGTACAAGTTGGACACCAGCACAATGGTCTGGACTTTAATTAACACCAGAGGAACTCCACCTCCTGCTTCACACGGTCACTCTGCCACCATCGTCAGGAAAAAGATGTTTGTATTTGGGGGTACACCCCAAACCGGCTACAACACCATCAGAGTGTTTGACACAGAGACAAACGCATGGCTGGACACACCTTCTGCACAACTTCTACCAGAAGGACGCTGTTGTCATTCAGCATTTACCTACAATGGAGAGCTGTACATATTTGGTGGCTGCAAAGGTAACCAGAACTTCAATGATGTGTGGAAATTCAGTCCAGAGACCTTTTCCTGGAAGAAGGTTGAGCCCAAGGGGAAAGGACCATGTCCAATGTATGGTATGTGCTGTTGCATTGTCGGAGATCGTATCATCCTCTTTGGAGGAAGGAAAGGAGATTACACTATCTCTGATGAGCTGTTCATCTTAGACTTCAGTCCTTGTCTTAAGACGTTATGTAAGCTAGAAGTTATTCAGTACGCTCTGGACCAATCAGAACTCCCACACGACATCAGGTGGGAACTGGCAGCCATGGCAACCAACGACAGCAGATGACAACAACAACAACAACCGAGACCACATTCCAGACGAAGGAACAGCAGAAAGATCAAGAAATGATGGATCAACATCTCATCCCACCTGATGGTGAGCCACCTCTCAGCATCACTTACTGAGATTCAAACCTCAGGAGCCTCCTTCTCTCCAGACAGGCTCTCTAACCATTCAGGCATCAAACAATGACAAATGTTCCGTCCAACACAATGCAGTGGAAACACAAACCTGTGTCTGTATGTTCCAAACTGAACACGGTGGAACTCTCTTTATTGTATATTTATTTTTTTATTTAAAGGATCAAGCAGTCCTGAAAGGACTTGGTCCTTTATTGTTATTGTTAGTTTTTTTTCCCTTCTCCTTCTGCCAAAAAAATAATAATCGCAAAACTCGGCCTACAGAAAAAACAAAACTCTTAAGGGCGACTGTGGCTCAAGAGGTAGAGCAGGTCGTCCAATGATCCATGGGTCGGCGGTTTGAATCCCGGCTCCTCCTGTCTACATGTCGAAGTGTCCTTGGGCAAGACACTGAACCCCAAATTGCTCCCGATGTGCTGGTTGGTACTTTGCATGGCTTCCGCCGCAATTGGTGTATGAGTGTGTGTGTGAGTGGTTGAATGTAATGCACAATCTATGTAAAGCGCTTTGGATAAAGGCCCTATATAAATGCACCATTTACCATTCTATCTGGTACACAGCAAGCTAAAAGAAATCAACACACCAGCACGCCAGAGACCAGAATACTTCAAACCCAAACAAATAGTTAAAAATAGAACTACAAACGCATGTTGGAGATTAAACAACAGCCAGCACCAGCAACTGTGTTTATTTAATCACATCTGAAAAATGTGGCTTACAATATGTCGGAGAAACGAGTAAAACAATAGCTGCAAGGCTGAGACAACACAAATACAACATTAACAATGCAAAAAAGACAACTACAAGGATTGTTCAACATTACATGACTCACGGCATTTAAGCTCTAAAAGTATCTGGACTTCAACACAATCCCAACTGGACAGTAGGACAAAGACGCTTTAATGGAAAACAGTGGATTAGGAACCTCAACACGGATTTTCCTGGAGGTTTAAACATGCCAAAATATTAGACAAGTTTTGATTATCCTCTCACAGAGACCCGAAACCCCGATGACCTTGGGATACATCACTGAGGATACGTCCCAGGTGATGACCTCAGGATACATCACTGAGGAAACGTCCCAGGTGATGACCTCAGGATACATCACTGAGGATACGTCCCAGGTGATGACCTCAGGATACATCACTGAGGATACGTCCCAGGTGATGACCTCAGGATACATCACTGAGGATACGTCCCAGGTGCATCCACCTATTTTAGTTTTAACCCATTCTGAACGGGAACCCATTTTGGTGTTAGCATCATGTTATGCTTTAGCTGTTGAAAAATAGCAGATCTACAAGCTCATAGCGCGCCACCGAGTGGCGTGCTATGAGCTTGTAGGTCTGCTATTTTTTGAAAAATCGAAGAACGACTGACATTTTTAGAATCTAATCTCAGGTCAGAATGGGTTCATCAGACCAGTGTACGTCCAGTGGAAACCTCGTATGAATCTGATCTCAGGTCAGAATGGGTTAAGTAAATGTACTTCGTCCTTGAAATGAAAATGGTTGAAAATCACTGCCAGAGCCGTATACAGATATTCTCTTATGTTGGGGGTCCTTGGCATGTTGTTTTCAAATGGGGGTCCGTGGGTATCATATTGGGGGGTGAAGAAGTTTGTGAACCACTGTATTAATATTAGGGGGTCCAGAGTCTTGTTCGGGGACCCACATGGACACTTTTGCTGACCTGGTGGTTATAAATATAAACCTGGAAGACGATGATGAATACATAGTGTGGTGATTAACCAATTCTGAACGGGAACCCATTTTGGTGTTAGCATCATGTTATGCTTTAGCTATTGAAAAATAGCAGATCTACAAGCTCATAGCGCGCCACCGAGTGGCGCGCTACGAGCTTGTAGGTCTGCTATTTTTGGAAAAATCGAAGAACGACTGACATTTTTTAGAATCTGATCTCAGGTCAGAATGGGTTAATCAGACCAGTGTGTGTCCAGTGGAAACCTCGTATGAATCTGATCTCAGGTCAGAATGGGTTAATCCATTTCCTTGGAACTATATAGTGTCCAAGCGATTGAACATGTTCCGTTTCCCCTGTAGCTCGGTCCCGTTGATGATGAGCAAACTGCACGCCGGCCTGGATGTAACCTAGATTAATTTCTACCGGGGAGAACTTCATTAATAAGGAAATATAGTCTATGAGCACAAGAAAAAGCCTTTTTTTTTGCATTGGTCCATTCCCAAGGGCCCAAACAGGTGTATAACTAATTAAATTATTCCTCCCTATTTCTTTTCTTTTTTTTCTCACGCTCCAGTCCTCTGCATCGGATGTTCCGTGGCATAGTAAGATTTAACCCAATTAGACCCGAGAGCAAGATTCTACAAAATGTTTTCTGAAAAACGTATGTGTCAGTGGTTCTCAATCTATTTCATGTCAAGGACCCCCAAACATTATATGTATTTGGCCACCGACTCCCATCTGAAAATAAATGGTAAATGGTGCATGTATACAGCGCCTTTATCCAAGGCGCTTTACGTAGATTGTGCATTACATTCACCCATTCACAATTTCACACACTATACATTCATACACCGATTGTGGCAGAAGCCATGCAAGGCACCAACCAGCACATCGGGAGCAATTTGGGGTTCAGAGTCTTGCCCAAGGACACTTCGACATGTAGACAGGAGGAGGAGGAGCCGGGATTCGAACCGCTGACCCATATGGATCATTGGACGACCTTGCTCTACCTCCTGAGTCACAGTAATAAAATATTGTTCCAGGGACCTCCCAGAAGCAAAGATATGCACGTGTTAAAAATGTTTGCTGTGAAAGGAAATGGGTTATATTCAAAGATTTGCGCACGTTTACACGATTTTTCCAAGAAATTGCAGATCTACAAGCTCATAGTGCGGCACTATGAGCTTGTATATGTTATTTTCAATAACTAAAGTTTAAAATAAAGACACAGATGCATTCCAGGTTTTAATGTCTTAACAGCAGGTTTCCTATATACGGTAATGCTGCTTCTCTTCCTATTTCTAAAGGATTTATCCTATTCATTCTTTTTTCAGCTAAAAAGCCAGGACATATGGCTGCGTAACACCGTGAAAGATATAACTCTTAGTCAAGCATGCAAGCTAGCCGCGCCAGATCTAATGACTTATTCATGGGTTGTCGTGATTCATGGGGAAATGTGTGGGGTTTTTTGTCGAATGTGGGTCAAGTCAAGGCAGGCCTTCGTGTGGTGAGATGGCCTTCAGTTCCATTCACACACAGTGGCGTGCACAGATAGACACTAGGGGGTGCTAGAGCACCCCCTGCCCTTTTGGCAATGTGCTCTAAAAAAAATATAAATTTAAACGTTTTTTTTTTTTTCTTAATTTGTAGTGTGTGGACCAGGCGGTGACATTGATCAAATCTTGATAAAAAACACTTCTACTATATTATTTAGGCCCCCCACAATCTAAAGCTATGTTTCTATGTCAGTGGTTCTTCGATAAATAAATAAAAATAGCAGACCTACAAGCTCGTAGCGCGCCACTCGGTGGCGCGCTATGAGCTTGTAGATCTGTTATTTTTCAATAGCTAAAGCACCAAAATGGGTGCACCAAAATGCGCTGCACAAGTGTGCCCTTTTTTTTCACTTGAGCACCTGCCCCTCTAAATGTCTGTGCACGCCATTGTTCACACATACAGTATAGGCATGTATGTACTGACTGTATGTACAGACCTTCAGTTCACATTCACACACACAGGCTGTGAATGTATACGATTGTTTGTGAAAGTATTAGGGCTGTCAAAGTTAACGCACTATTAACTAGTTAACTCACAATCCTTTTAACGGCACTATTTTTTTAAACGCGCGATTAACGCACTGTGAAGTTTGACAGAATGGTTGAGAGACGCATGGCAATTTTACACTGAAGAGTTGAATAATTGTTAAACAGCTGCATTACTTAAGTTAATTTAAGTCTACACAATTAGAAAACTTAGAAAACATGTTATTTTGATCAACATAGGCCTGTTATCTCTCGTAATGGTACCATTGGCCAACATCAATACAGTTCTTTAGTTTGGGTCTGGAAGACTAAATGTCATCAAATGGTGGTTCCGTGGCTCAAATGCAGAATAAATAATGGACCTTGATATGAAAAATCTTGAAAACCACTGATTTAAGGTATATTTAGAACGGATAAAAAAATATGCGATTAATTTGCGATTAATCACAGTTAACTATGGACAATCATGCGATTAATCAGATTAAATATTTTTAATCGATTGACAGCCCTAGAAAGTATATAACCTCCACATTTTCTTTTCGCTTTTTCTCTTTTATAGAACCATGTCCTATAAAAACCTATTTTGGTTACAGTGCTAATATAATATATGTGCATCTCTTTTGCCTTTGAAAATATTTAAAAAGCTCGCGTTAGAAAAACACGCACTCAGCTGGTGCAGAAATATCATCTTAATGCTGTGTGTGTGTGTGTGTGTGTGTGTGTGTGTGTGTGTGTGTGTGTGTGTGTGTGTGTGTGTGTGTGTGTGTGTGTGTGTGTGTGTGTGTGTGTATGGCATGTCTTTGTGTAGTGCGTGTGCGCGTGCGTGTGCGTCAGTGTTGTTTTTGGCAGCAAATCTCTATTTTAGTTTAGTCATAGTCTTTGGGACTGAAACTTCATTTAGTTTTAGTCACATTTTAGTCACCTGGAATGTCTTAGTGTTAGTCTAGTTTTAGTCGACTAAATGTCATAGGATTTTAGTCGACTAAATCTGCAGTTGATTTAGTCGATTAAAATGTATTTTGGCGGGTCTTGATGCCGTCGTAATGAGTGTTTTTACACTTGCTGAAAATAGCCGATCTACAAGCTTGTAGATCGGCTATTTTCAGCATGCAACCAAGTGTAAAATGACTTATACTGGATCTCTTGTCCACTAGTCCCTTCCTAACATTTTAGTCTAGTTTTTATTTGTTGACGAAATTGTCAGTATATTTAGTCTTAGTTTTAGTCATCATAGCTTAGTTTTCATTTAGTTTTAGTTTTTGTCAGTGAAAAAAGGTAGTCGACGAACATTTTTCGTCTTAGTTTTAGTCGACGAAAACAACACTAGTGTGCGTGCGTGCATGTGTATCTTGTCTTCATCGTTTTAGGCGGATGGCTCATGGTTGTGAATATTGCCCACCATAACAAACAGTCCTATATTTTATGTCTAGACATCTTCATTATGTAATTCACAAGAAGTCTACACAATAATTAGAGCATGTAGAAGAATTGTCTTTTTGCTCCTAACGGTACCAACATCAATACAGCATGAAATTGTGGACACAATCTTTTCCACTAACGAGTAGCGACAAGTGTTGGGTCTGAGACGCTAAATCTCATCAAATGATGGTATACGTGGCTCAAATGCTGAATCAATAATGGACCTCGATATGAAAATGGTTGAAAACAATTGATTGAATAGATAGAAAAGATGTGTGTTCGTGTTTTTTTTCCTCCTTGGAGTGGTGCAAACCACTCCAAGGAACAGCAATGTCCGTCCTAACCCATGTGACTATATATGTGACTATGTTTAGAGTACCAGTAGGGATAAAAGTGGCGCTGTTGTGAAAGAAACAGAGCGATAGAGAGAGAGATAGTGTTGCACTGTTGCCTGCTAATTACAGAGAGAGAGAGAGAGAGAGAGAGAGAGAGAGAGAGAGAGAGAGAGAGAGAGAGAGAGAGAGAGAGAGATATTGTTGCACTGTTGCCTGCTAATTACAGAGAGAGAGAGAGAGAGAGAGAGAGAGAGAGGCAAGGGGGAGAGGGGAGAGGGGAGTTGCACCACTCAGTTTACACGTGTGTGATTTTGTTTAAATTCAGCTTGGCTACATTCTGCTTCCCGGGTCCCTCGGGGGTCTCTGGTCCTGCTTGATCAGCTTGGACACCTCCTTGAAACACAAGGATTTCACACCGCTTAATTAGACACAGATTACTGGCCAGTGCAAACGCTATACCACAACCCTCCAGGCACCAGAACCAATGAGCCTTTGGTAATGGCTTGGCACTAAGTGGCTCTCTGCTCTGCTGTGTGTGAAGACCAACGCCTGGCACCATGTCAGCAAGCCTTACTGTCATTGGCCCAACGCCTGACACCGTGTCAGCAAGCCTTACTGTCATTGGCCCAACGCCTGGCACCATGTCAGCAAGCCTTACTGTCATTGGCCAACGCTTGACACCACCATGTCAGCAAGCCTTACTGTCATTGGCCCAACGCCTGGCACCATGTCAGCAAGCCTTACTGTCATTGGCCCAACGCCTGGCACCATGTCAGCAAGCCTTACTGTCATTGGCCCAACGCCTGGCACCATGTCAGCAAGCCTTACTGTCATTGGCCTGGACTAGAAGCATGCTCCTGTAGCCTTGTTGTATGTATGTGTTGACGCCAGGCTGTCACGAGTATACACATTTAACACATTTTGTGGGTGGCGGTGGCTCAGGGGGTAGAGTGGCCGGATGGTAACCGCAAGGTTGCCTAGATACAGTTCAAACCCTGTGGGCTCCTCCCCCAGAGTCAGTATGGAAGTGTCCTTGAGCCAGACACTGAACCCCTGATTGCTCCTGATGTGCTGGCGCAACCCAGCACTACTTTTAGCCAGTAGAGATGTGGTGTAACGACATGGATCAACGCAAAATGCTGTGTTCAAGTTCAGGAGACTCAGGAGGCATTTATATCGTGCCTGCTTTACATATTGTGCATTACATTACATTCACACATTCATACACCGATTGCAGCAGAAGCCATGCAAGGTATACCAACCAGCACATCGGGAGCAATTTGGGGTTCAGTGTCTTTGCTCAAGGACACTTCCACATGTAGACAGGAGGAGGAGGAGCCGGGATTCAAACCGCCGACCCATATGGATCATTGGACGACCTGCTCTACCCAGTGGCGTGCACAGACATTTAGAGGGGCAGGTGCTCAAGTGAAAAAAAGGGCACCTTGTGCAGCGCATTTTGGGGCGGGAACCCATTTTGGTGCTTTAGCTATTGAAAAATAGCAGATCTACAAGCTCATAGCGCGCCACCGAGTGGCGCGCTACGAGCTTGTAGGTCTGCTATTTTATTTATTTATCGAAGAACCACTGACATAGAAACATATAGCTTTAGATTGTGGGGGGCCTAAATAATATAGTAGAAGCGTTTTTTATCAAGATTTGATCAATGTCACCGCATGGTCCACACTACAAATTAGGGAAAAAAAAAATATATATATATATATATATATTTTTTTAGCACATTGCCAAAAGGGCAGGGGGTGCTCTAGCACCCCCTAGTGTCTATCTGTGCACGCCACTGGCTCTACCTGGCTCTACAGCCGCATTTTGCATATCTTTCACCATGTAGTAAATGTTGCATTCGTTGGTCTGGAGAGGGCAGTTGTTTTACAGACGGGTAAAAGGGCAGTTGTTTTACAGACGGGTAAAAGGGCAGTTGTTTTACAGACGGGTAAAAGGGCAGTTGTTTTACAGACGGGTAAAAGGGCAGTTGTTTTACAGACGGGGTAAAAGGGGCAGTTGTTTTACAGACGGGTAAAAGGGCAGTTGTTTTACAGACGGGTAAAAGGGCAGTTGTTTTACAGACGGGGTAAAAGGGCAGTTGTTTTACAGACGGGGTAAAAGGGCAGTTGTTTTACAGATGGGTAAAAGGGCAGTTGTTTTACAGACGGGGTAAAAGGGCAGTTGTTTTACAGACGGGGTAAAAGGGCAGTTGTTTTACAGACGGGTAAAAGGGGCAGTTGTTTTACAGACGGGTAAAAGGG
>NC_139712.1:10212846-10262846 GCF_964188405.1 Protomyctophum parallelum | reverse complement strand
GGGAATCACATACACTATACGTTTAAACAATAAGTCACTTGGATCCATTTTGAAGGTCTTGTTTGGACATACAAGGTTTTCCGTCCGACAGCGCCCTCCGGTGTCTAAAGACCGACGGGTGTGGATGTAAAAATAGGCCGCGGCGGCCACGGCCGCGGTGAATGAGCGACAGCGACTTCTCCACCTCCGGTCCCACGGCGGCCTTAATTGCCTCGTTTATAATCCCCCCCCCCCCCCCGCGCGGTACAGGGGTGGGGGGGATGACTAATTGTTTGGGATACGTATGGCTATCACAAAGACCTTCGTTAAACTCTGGAATTATGCTAAACGCGGTGATTAATGTAATTAATTTAGCTTAATTAATTAGACGGGTTCTGTGCATGCTACACGCTAACACGCAGCCACTGGCACTGCAGGAAGCAGGAAGCTAACACGCAGCCACTGGCACTGCAGGAAGCAGGAAGTCACCAGGAACAGGGTTGCCGGCTCTTGTAACCTTGTAAGTCCCAAGTTTGGGAAAATCTCAAGTTTGTGAAAATCCCAAGTCTGAGGTTTCCCAAAATCCCAAATTTGGGAAAATCTCAAGTTTCTTGGTAAAATCCCAAATTTGGGGAAATCCCAAATTTTGGGTTTGGGAAAATCCCACGTTTTGGGAAAATCCCAAGTTTGGGAAAATCCCAAGTTTTTTGGTAAAATCCCAAGTTTTGGGTTTGGGAAAATCCCAAGTTTTGGGTTTGGGAAAATCCAAAGTATTGGGTTTGGGAAAATCCAAAGTTTTGGGAAAAGCCCAAATTTGGGAAAAGCCCAAGTTTTGGGTTTGGGAAAATCCCAAAATCCTATTAGTGGAGGGGTCAGCATAAAAATTGAACTTATAAACAGTTTTTCGTCTGTAGTAGGCTACTCAATTAACTATACTTCTCCAGAGTGAGACCTTCTAGGGGAGTCGCGGTGAGGCGCTACCTTCTGCACCGCCTTGCCGTTAATATTTCTGACTAATAATAAAGGCAATCACTCAAAACACACACATGCATGCAGGAAGGATGAGGCCATATATATATATATATATATATATATATATATAAATTACTTTTTGAATGATCTTTTTATCCTGCAGTCCAGCCCTGGTTTGCCGTCAAATACTGAAAACACACTGAATCACACATGTGTATAAAGACCATTCCCCTGTGTGTGCGTGTGTGTGTGCGCGGGCACGCACACACACACACACAGAGGAATGGTCACAAACCCAGCTTTTTTATGGGGTGTATATTTACCTTATGTCGAGCATGCCACAAACTAGATAAATAATTGATGTGCAGCTTGCCGAAAATACACCGTTATCTGGCTTTTAAACAAGCTACACGGGGACATGTGAGTACACGCATGCACGCACACACGCACACACACAGTCACACACACACGCACACACACACACACACACAGTCACACACACACACACAGTCACACACACACACATGCAAGCACACACACAGTCACACACACACACACACGCACGCAGGCAAATATTCCAGCTGAGCAAATAGTAATGACCTCGACGGTCTGTTGACAACGTTGCTGGAAACCAGTGGGCGTAAAGTAACCTAGTACATTTACTCAGGTACTGTAAGTGTGTACTGTACAAGTACAATGTTGAGGTATTTATACACTGTACTGGAGCATTTCCTATATTTTCAATACTTTTTACTCCGTTGAATTTCAGAAGCAAATATCGTAGGCTGCCTACTTTTTTTATCCACTATGGACCTCGTACCTCCTACCTGATGGCTTTAGCCCATACTCAGGGTATAGAACATGGGAGGGGTCAGACACAATGTTCTTAACCCATTCTGACCTGAGATCAGATTTATACGAGGTTTCCGCCGGACACACACTGGTCTGATGAACCCATTCTGACCTGAGATCAGATTCTAAAACTGTCAGTCGTTCTTCGATTTTTCAAAAAATAGCAGACCTACAAGCGATATGAGCTTGTAGATCTGCTATTTTTCAATAGCTAAAGCATAACATGATGCCGACACCAAAATGGGTGCCCGGTCAGAATGGGTTAAAGGGAGACATTAAAAAAAAGGTTTTGGAATTGTTCTTGTTTTTTTTAGGTTTTCTAATCTCAATTGCACCCAAAAAACATGAACTTTTAACATTCAGTAGATTTTCTGTGATCTGGGGTTTTCTGGCTCAAACAGGTGCTCTGATTTGCAGGCAGTAAGTGATGTAAGACCCTGCAAATCCCCATATATGTCAATGGGATTTGCCAGCAGATGTCACTGTTTTCACTGTGTTGCCTGTTTTCATTGTAGCTCAAAAACTTCAGACCACAGAAAATCCACTGAATGTTCAAAGTTCAGGTTTTTTTGGGTGTAATTGAGGTCATAAAACCTAAAAGAAAAAAAGAAAAAGAAAAATGAATGAAAATGAATGTCATAAAACCTTTAACCTGTCCAATGGTGGCCTGCTCACCTGGGGGGTGATCGGAGGGGTAGACATGACCCATGATCTTCGCTGCCATTTTGGCTAATCTAAGGGTCTCAGATTTGTATGTTATACCTTAGCCCATTCTGAACGGGCACCCATTTTGGTGTCAGCATCATGTTATGCTTTAGCTATTGAAAAATAGCAGATCTACAAGCTCATATCGCGCCACCGAGTGGCGCGATACGAGCTTGTAGGTCTGCTATTTTTTGAAAAAATCGAAGAACGACTGACATTTTTAGAATCTGATCTCAGGTCAGAATGGGTTAATCAGACCAGTGTGTGTCCAGTGGAAACCTCGTATGAATCTGATCTCAGGTCAGAATGGGTTAGAACTGACTCTATACTAGATCCATCGACGAACATTTCTTTTGTCATAGTTTTACAGTCGACGATAACAACACTGACACAAAAAGTTACAATCATGAAGATAGGAGGCTTTTCTTTTCCTCCCCCGACAGACTCTGAGGATACGTAAGACAGGAACAAAATGAAACAGCAGGGATAGATAGATAGATATAGCAGCTTAACATGAAGGTTGTTATATATCTCCCTCGCCTCTCTCTCTCTCTCTCTCTCTCTCTGCCAACTAAAGTCAGCTAGAGTGGATCAGTGGTGGGATCTCTCTCTCTGCCTGCACAGCGCACGCGCGCGCGCGCGCACACACACACACACACACACACACACACACACACACACACACACACACACACACACACACACACACACACACACACACACACACACACACACACACACACACACACACACACACACACACACACACACACACACACACACACACACACACACACACACACACACACACACACACACACACACACACACACAGGCCTTATCTCATCATGGTTCAAGTGGCGCTGATAAGTTCTGCGTGCGTGAGTGCATTGAAGACACCAGTCGATGTGTGTGTGTGTGCGCGCGCGTGCATGCGTGTGCGTGCGTGCATGCGTGTGCGTGCGCGTGCGTGCGTGCGTGCGTGCGTGTGTGTGTGCGTGGATAGTACAAGGCAGTTCTCCAGAAAATGTCACCCTTAATAAAAGATAACTTAAAGTGAAAGAGCCTGGAAGAAGAAGAACAAAACCAGAACAATTTAAATGAATCCGTTTCATTCAAAACCTCATGAATAAACAATAGAATAATCCACACAGTATATTAATTTCCGATTTGATTAAAAATGTACTTTAGAAAGGCTAATAAAAAATAAAATAAAATAAATAAAGAACAGGTGGGCTATGCGTACCAATCCAGTCTCTGCAATAGGTATACAGTTTAGAAATAGTGGTTCCCAAAGTGGGGTCCGGGGACCCCCAGGGGTCCTTGAGGGAGTTCCAGGGGGTCCCCAGCTAAATTATAGTTTGTAACCAAATGGACCCTTATGGGTCTGTAACTCTGAGAGAGTGTACAAATGGAACCAAATGGACCCTTATGGGTCTGTAACTCAGAGAGTGTACAAATGGAACCAAATGGACCCTTACGGGTCTGTAACTCTGAGAGTGTACAAATGGAACCAAATGTCAATCTTGTCTCATATGGGGGTCCGTTCATGCATATCTTTTCAAATGGGGGTCCACAAGGCTAATTATTTACAGTGCCAATTCGGGGGTCCTTGACATGAAAAAAAAAACAGGTTTGGGGAATCATGCCCTGCGTTAGCCTATACAGCAAAAGGTCAAATGTGTTAAACCATAGCTGGCAATAATAATAATATGCAGAGAACAGCAAATTGGATGAAATAAATCCTCCCTTCCACCTGCCATGTTATTCCATTCTGACCTGAGATCAGATTCTATAAAAATGTCTTCTCTACATCCTGACAGTTTTCTGAAAAAGCCATGTTTCTATGTCAGTCGTTGTTCGATTTTTCAAATAATAGCAGACCTACAAGCTCGTAGCGCGCCACTCGGTGGCGCGCTACGAGCTTGTAGGTCTGCTATTTTTTCAATAGCTAAAGCATAGCATAATGCTAACACCAAAAGGGGTTTCCGCCCAAAATGGGTTATTCTTCTTAGTGTAAATACAGTACGTGCCAAGCAGTAATTGGCATTAGCCTGCATAGCATGCATATACGCACCAGCAAGTTACGTGCTGCACGGCTGCACGCTAGCAGCTTTAGGTTTGTTTGCGGTGCATGCCGCGGCCCGCGAGGCGCACATGCCATGAAGCATGTTCTTCTGTGTACATTGTGTTTTGTTATCGTGCGGTGACGTGCAATGGCGCGTATACACGTGCGAGAATTCTCCCGTTAGCCACGGCGATGGAGAAGCAAGGCAGCATAACCCCTTTTGGGCGCCAACCCCTTGTTGGCGTTATTGCATCATGTCATGCTTTATATAGCTATTGAAAAATAGCAGATCTACAAGCTCGTAGCGCGCCACCGAGTGGCACGCTACAAGCTTGTAGGTCTGCTATTTTTTAGAGAAATCGAAGAACGACTGACATAGAAACATAGCTTTTTCAGGAAAACTGTCAGGATGTAGAAGACATTTCTTTAATCCGATCTTTCAGGTCAAAATATGTTATGCTTTAGCTATTGAAAAATAGCAGATCTACAAGCTCATAGCGCGCCACCGAGTGGCGCGCTATGAGCTTGTAGGTCTGCTATTTATTTATTTTTTGGGAAAATCGAAGAACGACTGACATAGAAACATAGCATTTTTTCAGAAAACTGTCAGGATGTGTATAGAAGACATTTTGTAGAATTTGATCTCAGGTCAGAATGGGATAAATAGCGTTGTGTTTACAGTACCAGTCAGACAGTACGGTACGGTCACGGGGGTGGGGGGGAGGGGGGGGGGGGAATCTGATCTCAGGTCAGAATGGGTTAATCAGTCCAGTGTGTTGTCCAGTGGAAACCTCGCATGAATCTGATCTCGGGTCAGAATGGGATAAAGCACAGTCTGGCACCGTTGGAAATATCACAGGTTTTATGAGAGATCCGGTGATTTGGAGAGAGGGTAAGGTTAGGTAAGGAAAGGTAAGGAAAGGATGGGGAAATGTGGAGGAGTCTGAGCGAAAACTACTGGTATTATTAGAAACATGTGGTCATCTGTCATCTCTGTACCAGGGGGGAGGGGGGGGGGGTCTGTACCAGGGCCGGGAGTGGGGAGGGAGGGAGGAAGGGAGGCAGCTGGCCCAACCCAAACCCGAGTGGAATAGTTTAAGAGAGTGGCGACACGCTTTGATCTCGCTGCAAAGCGTGGTGCTATCGGCTATAGTTGCAGACATTAATTGGAACTATCCCATTGAGACAAAGCGGGGTGCCTATGGGCTATAGTTACAGACATTGGAACTATCCTATTGAGACAAAGCGGGGTGCTATGTGGGCTATAGTTCCAAGCATTGGAACTAAACCATTGAGACAAAGTAAATGCTATGGGCTATAGTTCCAAACATTGGAACTATCCCATTGAGACAAAGCGGGGTGCCTATGGGCTATAGTTCCAAACATTGGAACTATCCCATTGAGACAAAGTGGGGTGCCTATGGGCTATAGTTACAGTCATTGGAACTATCCCATTGAGACAAAGCGGGTGCCTATATGGGCTATAGTTCCAAACAATGGAACTATCCCATTTAGACAAAGCGGGGTGCTATGGGCTATAGTTCCAAACATTTGAACTATCCCATTTAGACAAAGCGGGGTGCCTATGGGCTATAGTTCCACACATTGGAACTATCCCATTGAGACAAAGCGGGGTGCCTATGGGCTATAGTTCCAAACATTGGAACTATCCCATTGAGACAAAGCAGGGTGCCTATGGGCTATAGTTCCAGACATTGGAACTATCCCATTGAGACAAAGCGGGGTGCTATGGGCTATAGTTCCAGACATTGGAACTATCCCATTGAGACAAAGCAGGGTGCCTATGGGCTATAGTTCCACACATTGGAACTATCCCATTGAGACAAAGTGGGGTGCTATGGGCTATAGTTCCAGACATTGGAACTATCCCATTGAGACAAAGCGGGGTGCTATGGGCTATAGTTCCAGACATTGGAACTATCCCATTGAGACAAAGCGGGGTAACTATGGGCTATAGTTCCAGACATTGGAACTATCCCATTGAGATAGAATGAGCACTTCCGCATTCCATTGTTATGATGGGAGTCAACGCTCCTACTAGATTACTCTGAGGCAAAAAATCTGGCATTAGGACAGCATCAAGGCCTGCCAAAATCAACTGCAGATTTAGTCGACTAAAATCTTATATTTAGTCGACCAAAACTATACTATGACTAGAACATTTCAGGTGTCTAAAAATATGACAAAAACTATAAATAAAAATGAATGTGCCGTCGAAATCAACACAGCTATATGGTCGTACCCAGTTTACCAAATAATTGAAGATGTCGAGTCGTCATTTGGATCCGATTTAACCCATTCTGATCGGGAACCAATTTTGGTGTTAGCATCATGTCGTGCTTTAGCTATTTAAAAATATCAGATCTACAAGCTCGTAGCGCGCCACCGAGTGGCGCGCTAAGAGCTTGTAGGTCTGCTATTTTTAGAAAAATCGAACGACTGACATTTTTAGAATCTGATCTCAGGTCAGAATGGGGTTAATCAGACCAGTGTGTGTCCAGTGGAAACCTCGTATGAATCTGATCTCAGGTCAGAATGGGTTAAAAATATGAGGCAGTTCCATTATAAAGACATTATAAAGACGAGGCAGCTCCATATGCTTCACCGTTAATCCCTCATCATGAGCTATATTTGAAATTAATGGCCGTCCATTACGATAAATTATTCCACCGCCACTTCTCGGGGGAGGAGGACGTCGTCGACATAGATTTAACTCGATCTAAAGACACAGTGGAGGAGGGGGGGGGGGGAAGGAAATGTAAGCTTCGGAAAACACATCATCGGGAACCCCTTTTGGTGTTTTAACCCATTCTGACCTGAGATCAGATTCATACGCGGTTTCCACTGGACACACACTGGTCTGATTAACCCATTCTGACCTGAGATCAGATTAAAAAAAAATGTCAGTCGTTCTTCGATTTTTCAAAAATAGCAGACCTACAGAATCGTAGCGCGCCACTCGGTGGCGCGCTATGAGCTTGTAGATCTGCTATTTTTCAATAGCTAAAGCATAACATTATGCTAACACCAAAATGGGTTCCCGTTCAGAATGGGTTAATTCATTACGTTATACTCAGGGGCGGCATTAGGAATCTGGAGGCCCGTTTCAAGACCAAAATATGAGGCCCCCCATATACCTATGACATCATTATGTTGTTGATACAGCCGTATATTGATACGAATAGTTTGACTGTTCAATATCACACGCAGCCATTACTCTCGACAATTAGCAACAACAACCTTTCCTCATCCTGTCGTCCCTTCACAATTAAAGTGTCTCCCCTTTACCTCCCAATGCTGCACATTTTACCATGTTATTTACATAGAATAGGTGTAACTTTACTAACTTAACATCAGTGTTGGGCAAGTTACTTTGAAAGCGTAGCTTGTAAAGCTACAAGTAGCTCACCATGGCAGTAGCTTGATCAAGCTACATAGCTACCCCTGGAGAGATGTAGCTTGTAAAGCTACAGCTACATGGAAAAAGTAGCTCAAAGTAGCTCAGCTACTTTTTATTTTTCAGCGTTAAATTGAGAATGTACATGCGGGAGACCCCTCCTCCCCTCTGGGAGACCCCTCCTCCCCTCTGGGAGACCCCCCCACCCTGCTCCCCTCGGGGAGACCCCTCCTCCCCCTGCTCCCCTCTGGGATTCCCCTCCCACCCTGCTCCCCTCTGGGAGACCCCTCCTCCCCCTGCTCCCCTCTGGGAGACCCCCCCACCCTGCTCCCCTCTGGGAGACCCCCCCACCCTGCTCCCCTCTGGGAGACCCCCCCACCCTGCTCCCCTCTGGGAGACCCCCCCACCCTGCTCCCCTCTGGGAGACCCCTCCTCCCCCTGCTCCCCTCTGGGAGACCCCTCCTCCCCCTGCTCCCCTCTGGGAGACCCCCCCACCCTGCTCCCCTCTGGGAGACCCCCCCACCCTGCTCCCCTCTGGGAGACCCCTCCTCCCCCTGCTCCCCTCTGGGAGACCCCCCCACCCTGCTCCCCTCTGGGAGACCCCTCCTCCCCCTGCCCCCCTCTGGGAGACCCCCCCCACCCTGCTCCCCTCTGGGAGACCCCTCCTCCCCCTGCTCCCCTCTGGGAGACCCCTCCTCCCCTCTAGGAGACCCCTGCTCCCCCCTGGGAGACCCCTCCCACCCTGTGATACCAGGGCCAATCAGAGGCCAATTAGAGGCAGCTGTCAAGTGCTGATATGCCCTCAAAGCAATCAGAAAAAGGAACAGTCCTTGATTTTTCAAAGGGGGTTCTAGTACAAGAATTAACACAGCAACCAATGGTCAAAATTAATATATTTCTTTCATGTTATTGCCCAAAATTGTAGCTTGTAACTTGAGTAGCTAAGCTACAAAAAATGACCCAAAAGGTAGCTGAGCTACTTGACGAGGTACACAAATATGAATGTAGCTAAAATACCACAAGCTACAGCAAAATGTAGCTCAGCTACGTAGCTCAGCTACATGTAGCTTAATACTCCCCAACACTGCTTAACATTAACATTGTGGGAGAGAGCAAGGCAGTGAGTGAGCGAGAGAGAGAGAGAGAGAGAGAGAGAGAGAGGGCCAAGAGTGGCGGCGGTTGACTGAGGGGACTTCAGTCCACTGTACACTCTTGCTTCGTGTCCCAGGTTGGCTTGGTGTGGAATGTGCTAATTTGTCCCCTATATTCAAAGTCTGATTTCCATTGATTGTTGGCTGTGTTTAGTATATGTAGCCTATATGACTGTGGAGTTTTGGTACAAAATCAAAACAACTTAATATTTTGGCATGTTTAAACCTCCAGGAAAATCCGTGTTGAGGTTCTTAATCCACTGTTTTTCATTGAAACGTCTTTGTCCTACTGTCCAGTTGGGATTGTGTTGAAGTCCAGATACTTTTAGAGCTTCAATGCCGTGAGTCATGTAATGTTGAACAATCCTTTTACTCGTCTTTTTTGCATTGTTAATATTGTATCTGTGTTGTCTCAGCCTTGTAGCTATTGTTTTACTCGTTTCTCCGACATATTGTAAGCCACATTTTTCACATGTGATTAAATAAACACAGTTGCTGGTGCTGGCTGTTATCTGTTGTTTAATCTCCAACATGCGTTTGTAGTTCTATTTATTTTTAACTATTTTTTTGAAGTATTCTGGTCTCTGGCGTGCTGGTGTGTTGAATCCTTTTAGCTTGCTGTGTACCAGATAGTCTTTAAGATTTTAGTTTTTTCTGTAGGCCGATATAATCTTTTTATTTTTTTATTTTTTTAAGTTTAGCGAAAACCGACTGCACGGTTCAGCCAAAACTGCCATTTTTTGGCAGAAGGAGAAGGGGGGAAAACTAACAATAACAATAAAGGACCTTTCAGGACTGCTTGGTCCTTTGAATAAAAAAAGATCATATAAATAAATACACAATAAGGAGAGTTCCACCGTGTTCAGTTTGGAACACACAGACACAGGTTTGTGTTTCCACCGCATTGTGTTGGACGGAACAATTGTCATTGTTTGATGCCTAGCTGAATGGTTAGAGAGCCTGTCTGGAGAGAAGGAGTCTCCTGAGGTTTGAATCTCAGTAAGTGATGCTGAGAGGTGGCTCACCATCAGGTGGGATGAGATGTTGATCCATCATTTCTTGATCTTTCTGCTGTTCCTTCGCCTGGAATGTGGTCTCGGTTGTTATTGCTGTTGTCGTCTGTTGTCGTTGGTTGCCATGGCTGCCAGTTCCCACCTGATGTCGTGTGGGAGTTCTGATTGGTCCAGAGCGTACTGAATAACTGCTAGCTTACATAACGTCTTCAGAGAAGGACTCAAGTCTAAGATGAACAGCTCATCAGAGATAGTGTAATCTCCTTTCCTTCCTCCAAAGAGGATGATACGATCTCCCACAATGCAACAGCACATACCATACATTGGACATGGTCCTTTCCCCTTGGGCTCAACCTTCTTCCAGGAGAAGGTCTCTGGACTGCATTTCCACACATCATTAAAGGTCTGCTTACTGTTCCAGCCACCAAATATGTACAGCTCTCCATTGTAGATAAATGCTGTATGACAACAGCGTCCTTCTGTTAGAAGTTGTGCAGATGGCGTGTCCAGCCAGGAGTCTGTCTCTGTGTCAAACACTCTGATGGTGTTGTAGTACTGACCCCCCAAGTAGCCCCCGAATACAAACATCTTTTTCCTGACGATGGTGGAAGAGTGACGGCGTGAAGCAGGAGGTGGAGTTCCTCTGGTGTTAATTAAAGTCCAGACCATTGTGCTGGTGTCCAACTTGTA
This sequence comes from Protomyctophum parallelum, assembly GCF_964188405.1. Classification (NCBI taxonomy): domain Eukaryota; kingdom Metazoa; phylum Chordata; class Actinopteri; order Myctophiformes; family Myctophidae; genus Protomyctophum; species Protomyctophum parallelum. The sequence goes on along the minus strand of NC_139712.1, from coordinate 10,251,998 downwards.
CATGTCATTAGTGTATTCAGTCAGCCTGGTGTGTCCTCCATAGATAAACATGGCCTTCTCCAACACACAGGCTGAGTGGAAGCTCCGCTCCTCTGGAACAGTCCCAGAAACCCTGTGTTGGGACCATCTGTGGGAGTCAACATCAAATGCAGAAAGCACATTGTAGAACTCCCCACTCCAGTATCCTCCCCAGATGTAGACTGTATATTCAACCAACACAGCTGTGTGGCCGAAGCGCTTGGATGGAACCTCAAGGTGACCGTCTCCTCTTCCTGGTTCCACTGGAGGTAACTTCTTCCAGCATAAAGACACCGTGTTGAAGACATGGACATCCATCTGTTCCATGTTTTTGAATCTACCACAGTAGCCTCCAAAGGAATACAGTTGGTTCCTCACTGCTACAGCAGCATGATAGACTCGCTTTGGTCCTCCTGCTTTGGAAACGGTCCAAGACAACATCACTCTGTCTGTCTGTCTGTCTGTCTGTCTGTCTGTCTGTCTGTCTCTCTTCTCTCGCTCGACGTCTACAGTCATTTTCTTTTTTTTTTCACTTAGTTTTTATTGAAGGAAAAAACATACACAACTGACAAGACAATACGGAAAGAAAAAAGACAAAAAGTAAACGAAAAAAAAAAAAAAGGCTGCATTTCTCATATTACAAAAAAAACTTTCAATGAAATCCAATTGCAATATCGCTAGGCTGAGAGAAGAAATTCCACTTTTCCCACTTTTTATAGAATTTATCCTCTTGTAGTCTAAGTATGAATGTTAGTTTTTCCATAGAATACAGTTCCTCAATAATGTCCATCCATTGATCTTTCGTTGGTGGGTCCTGCTGGCACCAGCGTCGTGTGATTGCTTTTTTACTTGCTGCTAAGAGGATCTTGATTAAATATTTATCATGTGTTAGAAACTCTTCAGGGATATTTCCCAACAGTAGAAAAGAAACAGACAGAGGTATCTCAAAACACAGAATGGTCTCCAAGGTGGAATGGATGTCCTGCCAGTATTTCTGAATTTTAGGACAAGACCAGAAAATATGAGCGTGGCCCGCTCCCTTGTGGCCACACTGTCTCCAGCAAGGCTGATCTGTTTTCAGTTGTCTCGATTTAATTTTGGGGGTAATAAAAAATCTCATTAGGTTCTTCCAACTGAATTCTCTCCACATTCTTGAATTGGTGGATGTAATTTGTGTATTGCACATGTTTGCCCATTCTTCTGATGTGATGGTAATCTCCAACTCTTTTTCCCAATTAGTTTTAATGTACTCTGTGGAGTTGACCCTAGCTGAAACCAGGGCATTATAAATACTGGATACTACTCTTTTGGACTCATGCTTATATGCCTGAATAAAAACCTGTATGAGATCGTTTGAGGCCACCGGCTCGGATGCTTTCACCTCCCCCATGAAGTACTCTCGTATTTGGAGGTATCTAAAAAAGTCCTTGTTATCTATGCACATACACATATCTTTCAATTGTTCAAAGTTCAATAACACATTGCCTTTCATGGCAGTACTGTAAGAGGAAAAACCATACCGAGCCCATCGCCTGAAAGTTTGATCATACACACCAGGCTTAAAATCTGGATCGTAAGCGGGCCACCTCAACACCCTGATTGTCCTCTCCATTTTGAACTGTTTCACGACTTTGAACCAAGTATTTAAAGTAAATATTGTGAATGGGTCTAAAAAGTCATAGTATGACTTAGCCTGGTCTTTGTTCCCAATTAAAGACTGAATAGGGATGTTGATTGATTTAATTTCCAAAGCTTTCCATTTTGCCTCGCATTTATCATCACACCAACATATTAAAGGTCTTAATTGTGACGCATAATAGTAATCCCTCAAATTTGGAAGGGATAGTCCCCCTCTTTCTTTAGGGAGTTGTAAAGTTTGGAATCTGATTCTCGGTTTTTTTCCGTTCCAGATAAATCTAGATATCATTTTGTCCCATTCACAAAACTGTTTGGCAGGCACCTCCACTGGTAGAGACTGAAAGAAATATAATATCCTAGGTATAACATTCATCTTGACTGCTTCTATTCTAGAACTTAAGTCCAAGGGTGACAGAGACCATCTCTCAATATCTTTTTTAATTTGTGTGATTATGGGTTGATAATTTGCTTCATAGAGTTTAGATAGGTCCTTAGTCAACCTTATTCCCAGATATTTAATTGATTTAGAGTTCCAATTGAAAGGGTAAAGCTCTTTTGTTTCCTTTGAGGGCTTATAATTATAAGAGAGTATCTGAGTTTTATCCACATTGAGTTCATAGCCTGAGAACCGACCATACATTTCCAAGGAGCTCATTAATTTGGGGAGGCATCTATCCGGATTTTTTAAATAAATTAACAAATCATCTGCATATAAAGCCAGCTTCTGCTCCTCATCATTTATAGGGATCCCTTGTATTTGAGGGTCTTCTCTGATTGCCTGGGCCAGGGGTTCTATAAAAATGGCGAACAGTCCTGGACTGCAGACGCAGCCTTGACGGACGCCACGTGACAGAGTGAATTGGTTCGATAGGTGTCCATTTATTTTAACTCTTGCTGTGGGTTTTGTGTACAAAGTTTTGAAACACTTAATTGATTCTTCAGTAAAGCCAAATTTTTTAAGTATCAGGAACAGGAAGTCCCACGAAACAGTGTCGTATGCTTTAAAAGCATCGAGGCTTACTAAAATAGAGCTTATTTTATGTTGTTTTATGTGGTTCATGACATGTAAAGTCCGCCTTATATTGTCTTGTGTTTGGCGGCCACGTATGAAGCCAGTCTGGCAAGTTTCGATGATCTCGGACAGAAAGGTGTTCATGCGTTGGGCCATGATTGAGGCATATAGTTTATAATCAACATTCAGAATAGATATTGGCCTATATGAGCCACATAGGGCCTTATCTTTGCCCTCCTTAGGAATCACTGTTATAATTGCTTCGCTCCATGAGGGAGGGATTACTCCCTCCTTAAGAGTAAAATTAAAAGATGTCAGGAGTAAAGGCAAGATCTCAATCCGAAAGGTTTTAAACCATTCTGCTGGTAGGCCATCACTGCCTGGAGATTTATTTGTTTTGAGATTAGAAATTGCCTTATCTATTTCCTCTATTGTTATTTTGGCAGTCATGATTTTGTTTTCGCCTTCTCCAATACAGGGGAGGTCTAAGGAATCCAGGAAAGATGTTGCTGCTTCCTTATTCACTTGAAATGGTTGCGTATACAGATTTTTATAATATGTCTCAAAGGCTCCCTCGATATCATCCAGATTACTATAAGTTTCTCCTGTTTGAGGATCTTTAATTTTATGGATTGCGTTATGAGTCTGTTGTTTACGTAGCCGCCTGGCCAATATTTTCGTAGCCTTTGGGCCTGATTCATAAAAAGTTTGTTTAATAAATCTGCATTTTTTCTCATAGTCATTCTTATAGACATCGTCAATTTCCTTTCTAATACCCTTAATCTGATGTAGTAACTGATTATCTTGTTTGTCCTTATGTTGTTGTTCCAATTGTTTTAATTTTGTGGTTAATTGTTGATGTTTGTAATCCTTTGCCTTCTTCAAAGTTGAAGCAATGGCAATCATCTTTCCTCTAAGTACTGCTTTAGCAGCATCCCATAGCATCACTGGGTTCACCTCACCATTATCATTGTCCTGTATATAAGTTTTAATATCGGATTTGATGCTCTCCGTGAGTAATTTGTTATTTAGAATACCTGTATTGAGTCTCCATAGCGTATTTCTTGGTCTACTGTCCAGATGTAAAGTCAAATAAACAGCAGCATGGTCAGATATATCAGTTGAACCCAATGAGCAATCTCTTATTCTATGTCTGTCACCCTTGAACATGAAAAAATAGTCAATTCTCCTGTGTACAGAATGAGGCACTGAAAAGTGTGTGTAGTCTCTCTCGGACGGATGGAATTCTCGCCACACATCAAACATACCTGATTCCTCCAGTAGAGCATTTATTGTTCTTGTTTGTGGAGATGTAGTTACCGTTTTATTTGTTGTGTCCAATTTACTAAGTATATTATTTGCATCTGTTGCACAAATCAATATTCCTTCTGACTCTGTTATTATCAAATCGAAAATATGTTTAAAAAAAAGCTTATTACTCCCTGGAGGGGCATAGATATTCAGTAAAGTTACTACACAGCCCTCAAGTTTACATTTCACCATGACATATCGTCCTTCTTTGTCATTATATTCTTTAATAATTTCTACATTTAAAGAGTTTGGGATTAATACAGCCACACCACGCCTATTTTCCGATTTAAAAGAGCTGTAGAAAGTATTTCTAAACCCAAACTTTTTCAGTTTCTCATGTTCCGTCCGAGAGAGATGTGTTTCCTGTAAAAATGTTATTTGTGCCTTTTCACGTTTCATCTTACTGATGACTTTGCTCCGTTTAACTGGATTATTCAGCCCGTTTACATTGAGGGATATCACGTTAAAATTTCTATTAGCCATTGTACATTGTTTTCACAGTAATAATGATGTATACAGCCCACAAAAAACACATAAAAGCAACAAAAAAACCATATAGAAAAACACATAAAACACGACGCGCCAGGTGGCTTCCAAGAAAGGAAAAAAGCTCTTGCCACCTCATGTTGTATCCCGATGGGAGGGTGGGGGGGAAAAAACTACACTCAAGGTGAAGGCCCCCGCTTTATGTGGAAAAAAAACTAAGCTAAAATCCACACAAGCTGTGTCCACTATGACATGCCTGCTCAAAACTCCTTCGGTATATATATGATCTACAGGAGTCAGTTTAAATCTGACGAGAAAAATAATGATTATATATACGGGAAAAAAGGCCACGGAAAAAATTATAAAAAATAAAATGACCAAATCCAATGGTCCAGATATGAGACGATATACTATGCCTAGAGAATCCTTTGCATTCCAGCACTTAACTCCAATTATTGGTCACTCATTTCACGAGTGGACAGAAATAGAATATATAGGCTAAAAGAAAAAAAGAAAGTTCTGACCGAGTTCAGACAAGACTGTTCCGTAAATGTCTCTATGCTCCAGCCTTTACTCAGACTAAGCCCGCTCGCCTAGACCCACAAAACAAAAGAAAAAGCCTATAATCAAAAACATAGGCTTAGCAGGAGGGAGGGTGAGATAGCCAAACATCTTCTCGATGTTTAAATTATGTTAGTTTCCTTCTATACTCCCCTCCTCAACGATAACCTAAACCTGCCTCGTCCCAACAGCTTATTCAACGGTGCGTTAATCAAATGGTTTATCATCCGCCGCGCGTGCAAGCCACGCGTAATTGAAAACAATTAGGTGTGGTAAGAAAAAAAGGGAGAAAACCGTAAAGAAAAGAAAAAAGCCTATATACATACACAGTACTCGTATATATACACATGCAATACACCCGCATGATTGCATATACATAACCAGGCCATACATACGAATATATATAGCCCATATATATACATACACTAAATAAAAAGCCAAATCTTACGTCTACCTCTGTCAGCAATGGAAAAAATAACCAATAAACTACACCACTCAGTAAAACCTCTATGAAAAAATTAAAGAAAAGAGACTCAGCCCAAGGTCCCTCCTAGAAAGTAAGGAAAAATAAAAAACCAAAAGACTCAGCAACCACATGGGAAATCTATGCTAAAATACCCTAAGTGCGCTCTGGATTCATTCGTTACTTATCTTTCTTCTCTTATTTAGTTTGGCCGGATTGGCCCCACTGGAAAGCTTTAAGTTTTTCTTTTGCTCGTTGAACTGCTTCGTTGCGGCCCGGCTTCCCCCCAGTGCGTTGCCACGGCATTCTCCGCTGTAGGCGAGCTGTCATCTCCTCTGCGGGGGAGCTGGCCACTGGTTGTCTCGGTTCCTCCACGGCGATTCCTCTCTTCACGAGCTCCTCCGTGGCTTCTTTTGCGCTGCCGTATGTGCGTTTGCCTTCGACCCATTTGATGCAAATCATGGCGCCCGGTGATTGGAACTTTATGCCCTTTTTCAGCAAAGCCGCTTTGATTCCGCGATATTCACGTCTCTTCTGCATCACCGCATTCGGGTAGTCATGGTCAAAATTAAGGCGTTTATCTGCGACTTCAATCTTCGTTTGCCATGCTTTCCTGAGGATCATCTCCTTGGTACTGAACTGAAGAAAGTTTATCACGATGGATCTCGGTGGGAACTCTGGACCTCGCTTTTGGGCTAGGGATCTGTGAGCCCTCTGAATCTGTAGGTCGGTGTCTGGTGGGAGGGAGAGTTCTGAAATCAGCAACTTGCCAATAAACTCCTGGACAGTACTGTCTTTTTCACTGTCCTCTACTACGTTATAGACACGCATGTTGTTCCTCCTTGATCTTCCTTCTAATTCAACCAGGGATTCTTGCAGAACTCGCTGTTGTTCCAGAGACCAGAGCAGAGCTTCTTTTACTTCGCCGTTCCACCTTTCCGTCTCTTCGATGCGGGCCTCTGCCTCGGCGACTCTTGCGTCTTGCTTCTGGGCTTCTTTCGCGGTGTCCTCAAATCTCTTCGTTACATCTTGTCTGAGGTCTTTAAGGTCTGCCATCAGTTCTTTTTTTAAATCTTCTTTAAAAGAGGTTAGCTCACTGGTCAAGTCCTTTTTAAAGTCTCTTATTTCTTTGGTGATGTTTTCGAGGGCCTTCTGGAGTAAGTCACCTGTTGCTCCCTCGTTGCCAGCAGCGTGTCCTGCTTCGTCCATTTCGTTGAATTCGGTGGTTTTTTCCCGTATATTTTTCACTGTATGACTCCTTGTTTGTCTCCTCTCGTTCATTCCAAAAAAAAATTTGTAATTAAAACATTTAAATTCGATTTAGAGAGATTTATGCATTTTACCGGAGAGAGCTGAAAAGTCAAGCGGCCATGTGTTTAGCCACTCCTACCGGAATGCAGAAAGCACATTGTAGAACTCCCCACTCCAGTATCCTCCCCAGATGTAGACTGTATATTCAACCAACACAGCTGTGTGGCCGAAGCGCTTGGATGGAACCTCAAGGTGACCGTCTCCTCTTCCTGGTTCCACTGGAGGTAACTTCTTCCAGCATAAAGACACCGTGTTGAAGACATGGACATCCATCTGTTCCATGTTTTTGAATCTACCACAGTAGCCTCCAAAGGAATACAGTTGGTTCCTCACTGCTACAGCAGCATGATAGACTCGCTTTGGTCCTCCTGCTTTGGAAACGGTCCAAGACAACATCACTCTGTCTGTCTGTCTGTCTGTCTGTCTGTCTGTCTGTCTGTCTGTCTCTCTTCTCTCGCTCGACGTCTACAGTCATTTTCAACACGGTGCATCATCTTATATCTTCTGGTGTGACATCACACGAGACAAACTGTTGCCATGCACACCTTAACGACACCAATTAGTGCAGCTGTTCTTCATCTGCACCCTTTGAACTCTATTGCTATTTTTATTACTTCATTGCGGCTACCTTGGGGTCTATGGATATGTGGGTCTATGTATCTATGGGTCTTCCACGCGTATAGCATAGTATAGTATTATGTATAGTTTATAATATAGTTTCATTATATAGATATTCCACTGTTACTTTCTTAGCTTACATAAGTTTCATGATAAATGCTTTTTATGTGATGTATTCCCATGCTTTTCTGTTCTTGCTTAATGTAAATCACTTTGGATTAAGAGCGTCTGCTAAATGCCTAAATTGTAAATTGCTACAGCGTTCCCTAACACTGAGCTGTGTTGTATTTTGAGGCTGTGTGTGTGTGTGTGTGTGTGTGTGTGTGTGTGTGTGTGTGTGTGTGTGTGTGCGTGCGCACGTGCGCGGAATGTGCTCAAGCTGACTGGCTGAGCACGGAATGTGATGTATGGTGATAACAGTGCCGCTCACGTCACACGGGTGTGATATTTTTCTCCATATCGCTGTGTAAGAGACAGTCCACTGAGCAACTCAAAGTTAGGCTGAATGACAAGCATTTTGCATTCTGGCTCTTTGAGGGGAGCTAGCGCCCCCTATGGCCAGCTTGGTGTGTTTGTGTGTTCTCAGGGGCGGCCTTAGGAATCTGGAGGCCCGTTTCAAGACCAAATATGAGGCCCCCATATACCTATGACATCATTATTTTGTTGAGGCCCCTGTGAGGGTGGAGACCCCCCCTGAGGGTGGAGCCCCCCCCTGAGGGTGGAGACCCCCCCTGAGGGTGGAGACCCCCCTGAGGGTGGAGGCCCGTTTCAATAGAAACTGGTGAAACATACTTAAGGCCTCCTATGGACTTTAGCTGTTGAAAAATAGAAGATCTACAAGCTCGTAGCGCGTCACCGAGTGCCGCGCTACGAGCTTGTAGTTCTGCTATTTTTGAAAAATCGAAGAGCGACTGACGTAGAAGACATTTTTTTCATCTGATCTCAGGTCAGAATGGAAAACTGTCAGGATGTAGAAGACATTTTTTTAATCTGATCTCAGGTCAGAATGGGTTAAAAATACGAGGCAGTTCCATTATACAGACGAGGCAGCTCCATATGCTTCCCTGTTCATCCCTCATCATGAGCTATATTTGAAATTAATGGCCGTCCATTACGATAAATTATTCCACCGCCTCTTCTCGGGGGAGGAGGACGTCGTCGACATTGATTTAACTCGATCTAAAGACACAGTGGAGGAGGGGGGGGGGATGTAAGCTTCGGAACACATCATCGGGAACCCCTTTCGGTGTTTTAAGCATTACGTTATAATCAGGGGCGGCCTTAGGAATCTGGAGGCCCGTTTCAAGACCAAAATATGAGGCCCCCCATATACCTATGACATCATTATTTTGTTGATACAGCCGTATATTGATACGAATAGTTTGACTGTTCAATATCACACGCAGCCATTACTCTCGACAATTAGCAACAACAACCTTTCCTCATCCTGTCGTCGCTTCACAATTAAAGTGTCTCCCCTTTACCTCCCAATGCTGCACATTTTACCATGTTATTTTAGGTGTAACTTTACTAACTTAACATTAACTGAGGGGACTTCAGTGCACTGTACACTCTTGCTTCGTGTCCCAGGTTGGCTTGGTGTGGAATGTGCTAATTTGTTCCCTATATTCAAAGTCTGATTCCCATTGATTGTTGGCTGTGTTTAGCATGTATATGGCTGTGGAGTTTTGGTACAAAATCTAAACAACTTGTCTAATATTTTGGCATGTTTAAACCTCCAGGAAAATCCGTGTTGAGGTTCTTAATCCACAGTTTTTCATTGAAACGTCTTTGTCCTACTGTCCAGTTGGGATTGTGTTGAAGTCCAGATACTTTTAGAGCTTCAATGCCGTGAGCCATGTAATGTTGAACAATCCTTTTACTCGTCTTTTTTGCATTGTTAATATTGTATCTGTGTTGTCCCAGCCTTGCAGCTATTGTTTTACTCGTTTCTCCGACATATTGTAAGCCACATTTTTCACATGTGATTAAATAAACACAGTTGCTGGTGCTGGCTGTTATCTGTTGTTTAATCTCCAACATGCGTTTGTAGTTCTATTTTTAACTATTTTTTTGAAGTATTCTGGTCTCTGGCGTGCTGGTGTGTTGAATCATTTTAGCTTGCTGTGTACCAGATAGTCTTTAAGATTTTAGTTTTTTCTGTAGGCAGATATAATCTTTTTATTTTTTTAAGTTTCGCGAAAACCGACTGCACGGTTCAGCCAAAGCTGCCATTCTTTGGCAGAAGGAGAAGGGGGGAAAACTAACAATAACAATAAAGGACCAAGTCCTTTCAGGACTGTTTGGTTCTTTAAAAAAAAAAAACACCGTGTTCAGTTTGGAACACACAGACACAGGTTTGTGTTTCCACCACATTGTGTTGGACGGAACAATTGTCATTGTTTGATGCCTAGCTGAATGGTTAGAGAGCCTGCCTGGAGAGAAGGAGTCTCCTGAGGTTTGAATCTCAGTAAGTGATGCTGAGAGGTGGCTCACCATCAGGTGGGATGAGATGTTGATCCATCATTTCTTGATCTTTCTGCTGTTCCTTCGTCTGGAATGTGGTCTCGGTTGTTATTGCTGTCGTCGTCTGTTGTCGTTGGTTGCCATGGCTGCCAGTTCCCACCTGATGTCGTGTGTGAGTTCTGATTGGTCCAGAGCGTACTGAATAACTTCTAGCTTACATAACGTCTTGAGACGAGGACTCAAGTCTAAGATGAACAGCTCATCAGAGATAGTCTGATCTCCTTTCCTTCCTCCAAAGAGGATGATACGATCTCCCACAATGCAACAGCACATACCACGCATTGGACATGGTCCTTTCCTCTTGGGCTCAACCTTCTTCCAGGAAAAGGTCTCTGGACTGAATTTCCACACATCATTGAAGTTCTTGTTACCGTAGAAGCCACCAAATATGTACAGCTCTCCATTGTAGATAGATGCTGAATGACTCCAGCGTCCTTCTGGTAGAAGTTGTGCAGAAGGTGTGTCCAGCCAGGCGTTTGTCTCTGTGTCAAACACTCTGATGCTGTTGTAGTACTGACCCCCCCTCCAGCCCCCAAATACAAACATCTTTTTCCTGACGATGGTGGCAGAGTGAAAGTGTGAATCAGGAGGTGGAGTTCCTCTGGTGTTAATTAAAGTCCAGACCATTGTGCTGGTGTCCAACTTGTACATGTCATTAGTGTATTCAGTCAGCTTGGTGTGTCCTCCATGGATAAACATGACCTTCTCCAACAAACAGGCTGAGTGGAGGCTCCTCTCCTCTGGAACAGTCCCAGAAACCCTGGGTTGGAACCATCTGTGGGCGTCAACATCAAATGCATAAAGCACATTGTAATACTGCCCTTCCCAAAACCCTCCCCAGATGTAGACTGTATCTTCAACCAACACAGCTGTGTGGCCCCAGCGCCTGGAGGGAACCTCAAGGTGACCGTCTCCTCTTCCTGGTTCCACTGGAGGTAACTTCTTCCAGCATAAAGACACTGTGTTAAAGACATGAACACCCATCTGTTCCATGTTTTTGAATCTACCACAGTAGCCTCCAAAGGAATACAGTTGGTTCCTCACTGCTACAGCACCATGATAGACTCGCTTTGGTCCTCCTGCTTTGGAAACGGTCCAAGACAACATCACTCTGTCTGTCTGTCTGTCTGTCTGTCTTCTCTCTCGACGTCTGCAGTCATTTTCAACACGGTGCATCATCTTATATCGTCTGGTGTGAAATCACACGAGACACAAACTGTTTCCATGCACGCCTTAACGACGCCAATTAGTGCAGCTGTCCTTCAACTGCAGCCTTTGAACTCTATTGCTATATGTATTACTTCATTGCGGCTAACCCAGGGAGGGGGAGAGAGAGAGAGAGAGAGAGAGAGAGAGAGAGAGAGCTAGAGAGAGAGAGAGACTGGATGAAAGATAGATGGATGAGATGAGAGAGAGAGGGAGATGTACAGGGATATATAAAGCAGTCTGGCACCGGTTTTTGAGATCCGGTGATTTGGAGAGAGGCTAAGGTTAGGTAAGGTAAGGAAAGGAAAGGATGGGGAAATGTGGAGGAGTCTGAGTGAAAACTACTGGTATTATTAGAAACATGTGGTCATCTGTCATCTCTGTACCAGTGGGGAGGGGGGGCTCTGTACCAGGGCCGGGAGGGGGGAGGGAGGCAGGCCCAACCCAAACCCGAGTGGAATAGTTTAAGAGAGTGGCGACACGCTTTGATCTCGCTGCAAAGCGTGGTGCTATCGGCTATAGTTATACACATTGGAACTATCCCATTGAGACAAAGCGGGGTGCTATCGGCTATAGTTCCACACATTGGAACTATCCCATTGAGACAAAGTGGGGTGCCTATATGGGCTATAGTTCCAAACATTGGAACTATCCCATTGAGACAAAGTGGGTGCCTATGGGCTATAGTTCCAAACATTGGAACTATCCCATTGAGACAAAGCGGGTGCCTATGGGCTATAGTTCCAAACATTGGAACTATCCCATTGAGACAAAGCGGGGTGCCTATGGGCTATAGTTCCAACCATTGGAACTATCCCATTGAGACAAAGCGGGTGCCTATGGGCTATAGTTCCAAACATTGGAACTATCCCATTGAGACAAAGCGGGTGCCTATGGGCTATAGTTCCAAACATTGGAACTATCCCATTGAGACAAAGCGGGTGCCTATATGGGCTATAGTTCCAAACATTGGAACTATCCCATTGAGACAAAGCGGGTGCCTATGGGCTATAGTTCCAAACATTGGAACTATCCCATTGAGACAAAGCGGGTGCCTATGGGCTATAGTTCCAAACATTGGAACTATCCCATTGAGACAAAGCGGGTGCCTATGGGCTATAGTTCCAAACATTGGAACTATCCCATTGAGACAAAGCGGGGTGCCTATAGCGGGCTATAGTTCCAAACATTGGAACTATCCCATTGAGACAAAGCGGGGTGCTATGGGCTATAGTTCCAAACATTGGAACTATCCCATTGAGACAAAGCGGGGTGCCTATGGGCTATAGTTCCAAACATTGGAACTATCCATCCAAATATTGGAACTATCCCATTGAGACAAAGCGGTGTGCCTATGGGCTATAGTTCCAAACATTGGAACTATCCCATTGAGACAAAGTGGGGTGCTATGGGCTATAGTTCCAAACATTGGAACTATCCCATTGAGACAAAGCGGGGTGCCTATGGGCTATAGTTTCAAACATTGGAACTATCCATCCAAATATTGGAACTATCCCATTGAGACAAAGCGGGGTGCCTATGGGATATAGTTCCACACATTGGAACTATCCCATTGAGACAAAGTGGGGTGCTATGGGCTATAGTTCCAAACATTGGAACTATCCCATTGAGACAAAGTGGGGTGCTATGGGCTATAGTTGCAGACATTGGAACTATCCCATTGAGACAAAGCAGGGTGCTATGTGGGCTATAGTTCAACACATTGGAACTATCCCATTGAGATAGAATGAGCACTTCCGCATTCCATTGTTATGATGGGAGTCAACGCTCTTACTAGATTACTCCGAGGCTATAATGCAACCAAGTGAAAAATCTGGCATTAGGACAGCATCAAGGCCCGCCAAAATCAACTGCAGATTTAGTCGACTAAAATCTTATATTTAGTCGACCAAAACTATACTATGACTAAAACATTTCAGGTGTCTAAAAATATGACAAAAACTATAAATAAAAATGAATGTGCCGTCGAAATCAACACAGCTATATGGTCGTACCCAGTGTACCAAATAATTGAAGATGTCGACTCGTCATTTGGATCCGATTTAACCCATTCTGATCGGGAACCAATTTTGGTGTTAGCATCATGTCGTGCTTTAGCTATTTAAAAATAGCAGATCTACAAGCTCATATCGCGCCACCGAGTGGCGCGCTACGAGCTTGTAGGTCTGCTATTTTTTGAAAAATCGAAGAACGACTGACATTTTTTGAATCTGATCTCAGGTCAGAATGGGGTTAATCAGACCAGTGTGTGTCCAGTGGAAACCTCGTATGAATCTGATCTCAGGTCAGAATGGGTTAAAAATATGAGGCAGTTCCATTATAAAGACATTATAAAGACGAGGCAGCTCCATATGCTTCACCGTTAATCCCTCATCATGAGCTATATTTGAAATTAATGGCCGTCCATTACGATAAATTATTCCACCGCCTCTCCTCGGGGGAGGAGGACGTCGTCGACATTGATTTAACTCGATCTAAAGACACAGCGGAGGAGGAGGGGGGGGAATGTAAGCTTCGGAACACATCATCGGGAACCCCTTTTGGTGTTTTAAGCATTACGTTATACTCAGGGGCGGCCTTAGGAATCTGGAGGCCCGTTTCAAGACCAAAATATGAGGCCCCCCATATACCTATGACATCATTATTTTGTTGATACAGCCGTATATTGATACGAATAGTTTGACTGTTCAATATCACACGCAGCCATTACTCTCGACAATTAGCAACAACACCTTTCCTCATCCTGTCGTCCCTTCACAATTAAAGTGTCTCCCCTTTACCTCCCAATGCTGCACATTTTACCATGTTATTTACATAAAATAGGTGTAACTTTACTAACTTAACACATTGATTGCTAGAGTTTTCTATTTGCTCAGGCTTGGTGGTGCTGAGCGATTAACATTGGGACTTCTGAACTTTTTCGGGGCCCACAGCGAGGGGCCTCTTATAGTGAGAATCACACCGCATAAATCAAAAGGAAGCCAAACTAGTCCACTTCAATTTAAAAAAAAAATTATGATTCTACCATCTTCCATTCTGGAGATATTGACCTTTTTCTAACACCTGCTTTTCGCAGCACGCTGCTCTTTTGAAAAAACAGCAGAGATATGGAAGGTTGAAGTTGACAGACATTGACAGACAGATATAAAAATGAACACAAATAATATCATATACATACTACACACTGAATGAAAGCCCTGAATGTCTACTTTTAGGAGGAAAACAAATACACATGGTCCCATGTATAGTTTGTCAGTAATTGGCTATTGAATGCAGCTTGCGCCCACCAGAGAGGATTTCAGAAAATGCATGGACCAGAAGAACTATTATTCACAAAATAAGGCCTATAGCGAAATGTACATACTATATACCGTATGAAAATCACACCCCTGTGAAGTGAGCAGTGCAATGTTGCGCAACATTGCACTGCTCACTTCACAGGGGTGTGATTTTCATTATTATTACAGTAGAAGTATTTTTCTTATGAAAGCAGAGAGTCTTCTGTTTCATACGGTATATAGTATGTACATTTCGCTATAGGCCTTATTTTGTGAATAATAGTTCTTCTGGTCCATGCATTTTCTGAAATCCTCTCTGGTGGGCGCAAGCTGCATTCAATAGCCAATTACTGACAAACTATATTTGTATATATTTGTATATTTGTTTTCCTCCTAAAAGTAGACATTCAGGGCTTTCATTCAGTGTGTAGTATGTATATGATAATAATTTATTTATGTTTATATCTGCCTGTCAATCTCTGTGACTTTAAACCTTTATAACTCGCTATGATGACTTCATGAGGAAATGCTCACTTCACAGGGGTGTGATTTTTATTATTATTACAGTATTAGTTTTTTTCTTATGAAAGCAGAGGGTCTTCTGTTTCATACGGTATATAATATGTACATGTCGCTATAGGCCTTATTTTGTGAATAATAGTTGGACCTGAACAACTGCATTCAATAGCCTACTGACAAACTGTACATGGGATCAATATTATGTATTTGTTTTCCTCCTAAAAGTAGACAATTAGGGCTTTCATTCAGTGTGTAGTATGTATATGACAATAATTTATTTATGTTTATTTTTATTTTTATATCTGCCTTCAGAACGATAGTATAACGGTGAGATGCGTTACTGGATCGGTGAGTTTAGTGGTTGAGGTTGACATGTCTGGACATGTTTGAGGAAAGAAGCACAGGAGAGAGAGATGATCAAATAACTGGCCGCTTTGTTGGACAACGCTATCTTCACTTTGTTTGGGCAAAGAAGCACGTATAGTAGAGATCAGCGATGGAAAAGAGTTTTATCCACGGCAGATAAGTAATGACGTATTATCGAGGGACCGCCATGATCAACTAACTGCCTGGGACCGAGGCTACGTTGTCACCAGCCAATGCAGCCATCGCTATCCGTTGTGTGATTGTAGCCTTTTTATTCATTATAATTGCAGTGATAAGACCTATATCACAGCCGGGCGTCTCTCTCGATACCGTGGATATAGCCTACATCCACAATCACACAACGGATAGCGATGATGGCTGCATTGGCTGACGAAGACGTAGGCAGTAAGTTGATCATGGCGGTCCTTCGATAATACGTCATTACTTATCTGCCGTGGATATAAAGCTCTTTTCCATCGCTGATCGTGCTTCTTGCCCAAACAAACAAAGTGAAGACGCGATGGCGATGCACACAACGGATAGCGATGGCTGGTGAAGACTGAAGACGTAGCCAGGCAGTTAGTTGATCATGGCGTGTGCCGTGTGCGTGTTGAAAACGTTATGAAATGGCGATCGTTGAAGATTATTCTTGGTTTATATACTGGCAGAGGGCAAATCGACACGACTGCGTTATATCTTTTTCCGAGAATGAGAGAGCGGTGCAAGGCGATTGCAAGGCGCAGTGTGGCCTGGGGCCAGTGGGGGGGGAACTCAAACTGCAATGCGATCCGGGCAGAAGAGACTCCCCCCACAAAGATTCCTCGGGAGAAACCATGTAGAAACAGGAGGGGAGGGGGAATCGAGTGTATTCACAGACACTAGACTACTACTAGAGTATGGGTAACTCCATTTTAGATGCCCTGACATCTGCGTTGGTCTATGCCGTTGCCGTGCAGACCCATACGTGTAATGGAGGCATTGGAGGAGGGAGCGTCTTCGCCACAGACAGACCTCTTTTCAGGAGGGAGGGGCTTTTTACTCCCGGATCACATATTGGACCTTCCTGGAGAGGATCGCTGTTAGTTTCTTCGGTGTCCTGGAGCATAGGACGTTGATGTACAGTAAGCAATAAAAAAACGTATAAAACGTATAGATACGCTTCGCGCGTACGGCGTTCGATATTAATAAAGCGTATGGATACGTTTCCAGCATTTTTTGTGTTAACATTAACATTGTGGGAGAGAGCAAGGCAGTGAGTGAGCGAGAGAGAGAGAGAGAGAGAGAGAGAGAGAGAGAGAGAGAGAGAGAGAGAGGGCCAAGAGTGGCGGGGGTTGACTGAGGGGACTTCAGTGCACTGTACACTCTTGCTTCGTGTCCCAGGTTGGCTTGGTGTGGAATGTGCTAATTTGTCCCCTATATTCAAAGTCTGATTCCCATTGATTGTTGGTTGTGTTTAGCATGTATATGGCTGTGGAGTTTTGGTACAAAATCAAAACAACTTGTCTAATATTTTGGCATGTTTAAACCTCCAGGGAAATCCGTGTTGAGGTTCTTAATCCACTGTTTTTCATTGAAACATCTTTGTCCTACTGTCCAGTTGGGATTGTGTTGAAGTCCAGATATTTTTAGAGCTTCAATGCCGTGAGTCATGTAATGTTGAACAATCCTTTTACTCGTCTTTTTTGCATTGTTAATATTGTATCTGTGTTGTCCCAGCCTTGCAGCTATTGTTTTACTCGTTTCTCCGACATATTGTAAGCCACATTTTTCACATGTGATTAAATAAACACAGTTGCTGGTGCTGGCTGTTATCTGTTGTTTAATCTCCAACATTTTTTTTAACTATTTTTTTTTAAGTATTCTGGTCTCTGGCGTGCTGGTGTGTTGAATCCTTTTAGCTTGCTGTGTACCAGATAGTCTTTAAGATTTTAGTTTTTTCTGTAGGCCGATATAATCTTTTTATTTTTTTATTTTTTTAAGTTTTGCGAAAACCGACGGTTCAGCCAAAACTGCCATTTTTTGGCAGAAGGAGAAGGGGGAAAAACTAACAATAACAATAAAGGACCAAGTCCTTTCAGGACTGTTTGGTTCTTTAAAAAAAAAAAGAATCATATAAATAAATATACAATAAAGAGAGTTCCACCGTGTTCAGTTTGGAACACACAGACACAGGTTTGTGTTTCCACCGCATTGTGTTGGACGGAACAATTGTCATTGTTTGATGCCTAGCTGAATGGTTAGAGAGCCTGCCTGGAGAGAAGGAGTCTCCTGAGGTTTGAATCTCAGTAAGTGATGCTGAGAGGTGGCACACCATCAGGTGGGATGAGATGTTGATCCATCATTTCTTGATCTTTCTGCTGTTCCTTCGTCTGGAATGTGGTCTCGGTTGTTATTGCTGTTGTCGTCTGTTGTCGTTTGTTGCCATGGCTGCCAGTTCCCACCTGATGTCGTGTGTGAGTTCTGATTGGTCCAGAGCGTACTGAATAACTGCTAGCTTACATAACGTCTTAAGACGAGGACTCAAGTCTAAGATGAACAGCTCATTAGAGATAGTGTAATCTCCTTTCCTTCCTCCAAAGAGGATGATACGATCTCCCACAATGCAACAGCACATACCACGCATTGGACATGGTCCTTTCCCCTTGGGCTCAACCTTCTTCCAGGAAAAGGTCTCTGGACTGAATTTCCACACACCATTGAAGTTCTTGTTACCGTTCCAGCCACCAAATATGTACAGCTCTCCATTGTAGATAGATGCTGTATGACAACAGCGTCCTTCTGGTAGAAGTTGTGCAGAAGGTGTGTCCAGCCAGGAGTTTGTCTCTGTGTCAAACACTCTGATGGTGTTGTAGTACTGATCCTCCCTCCAGCCCCCGAATACAAACATATTTTTCCTGATGATGGTGGCAGAGTGACGTTGTGAATCAGGAGGTGGAGTTCCTCTGGTGTTAATTAAAGTCCAGACCATTGTGCTGGTGTCCAACTTGTACTTGTCATTAGTGTATTCAGTCAGCTTGGTGTTTCCTCCATGGATAAACATGACTTTCCCCAACACACAGGCTGAGTGGAAGCTCCTCTCCTCTGGAACAGTCCCAGAAACCCTGGGTTGGAACCATCTGTGGGAGTCAACATCAAATGCATAAAGCACATTGCAGTAAGGCTCCCCTCCCCAGATGTAGACTGTATCTTCAACCAAGACAGCTGTGTGGCCGTAGCCCTTGGATGGAACCTCAAGGTGACCGTCTCCTCTTCCTGGTTCCACTGGAGGTAACTTCTTCCAGCATAAAGACACTGTGTTGAAGACATGTACATCCACCTGTTCCATGTTTTTGAATCTACCACAGTAGCCTCCAAAGGAATACAGTTGGTTCCTCACTGCTACAGCAGCATGATAGACTCGCTTTGGTCCTCCTGTTTTGGAAACGGTCCAAGACAACATCACCCTGTCTGTCAGTCTGTCTGTCTGTCTGTCTGTCTCTCTCTCTTCTCTCTCTCTCTCTCGACGTCTACAGTCATTTTCAACACGGTGCATCATCTTATATCTTCTGGTGTGAAATCACACGAAACACAAACTGTTGCCATGCACGCCTTAACGACGCCAATTAGTGCAGCTGTTCTTCATCTGCACCCTTTGAACTCTATTGCTATATTTATTACTTCATTGCGGCTTCCTTGGGGTCTATGGATCTATGGGTCTTCCACACGTATAGCATAGTATAGTATATATGTATAGTTTATAATATAGTTTCATTATATAGATATTCCACTGTTACGTTCTTAGCTTTTAAGCTTAGCTTTTTGCCGTCAAAATCAACACAGCTATACGGTCATACCCCGTTCACCAAATAATTTAAGATGTCGAGTCGTCGTTTGGATCCGATTTAAAAATATGAGGCATTTCCATTATAAAGACGAGGCTTCACTGTTCATCCCTCATCATGAGCTATATTTGAAATGAATGGCCGTCCATTACGATAAATTATTCCACCGCCTCTTCTCGGGGGAGGAGGACGTCGTCGACATTGATTTAATTCGATCTAAAGACACAGTGGAGGAGGGGGGGGGGGGGGGAATGTAAGCTTTGGAACACATCATCGGGAACCCCTTTTGGTGTTTTAACCCATTCTGACCTGAGATCAGATTCATACGAGGTTTCCACTGGACACACACTGGTCTGATGAACCCATTCTGACCTGAGATCAGATTCTAAAAAATGTCAGTCGTTCTTCGATTTTTCAAAAATAGCAGACCTACAAGCTCGTAGCGCGCCACTCGGTGGCACGCTATGAGCTATTTTTCAATAGCTAAAGCATAACACCAAAATGGGTTCCCGTTCAGAATGGGTTAATTCATTACGTTATACTCAGGGGCGGCCTTAGGAATCTGGAGGCCCGTTTCAAGACCAAAATATGAGGCCCCCCATATACCTATGACATCATTATTTTGTTGATACAGCCGTATATTGATAAGAATAGTTTGACTGTTAAATATCACACGAAGCCATTACTCTCGACAATTAGCAACAACAACCTTTCCTCATCCTGTCGTCGCTTCACAATTAAAGTGTCTCCCCTTTACCTCCCAATGCTGCACATTTTACCATGTTATTTTAGGTGTAACTTTACTAACTTAACATTAACTGAGGGGACTTCAGTGCACTGTACACTCTTGCTTCGTGTCGCAGGTTGGCTTGGTGTGGAATGTGCTAATTTGTTCCCTATATTCAAAGTCTGATTCCCATTGATTGTTGGCTGTGTTTAGCATGTATATGGCTGTGGAGTTTTGGTACAAAATCAAAACAACTTGTCTAATATTTTGGCATGTTTAAACCTCCAGGAAAATCCGTGTTGAGGTTCTTAATCCACTGTTTTTCATTGAAACGTCTTTGTCCTACTGTCCAGTTGGGATTGTGTTGAAGTCCAGATACTTTTAGAGCTTCAATGCCGTGAGTCATGTAATGTTGAACAATCCTTTTACTCGTCTTTTTTGCATTGTTAATATTGTATCTGTGTTGTCCCAGCCTTGCAGCTATTGTTTTACTCGTTTCTCCGACATATTGTAAGACACATTTTTCACATGTGATTAAATAAACACAGTTGCTGGTGCTGGCTGTTATCCGTCGTTTAATCTCCAACATGCGTTTGTAGTTCTATTTTTAACTATTAAAAAAAAAAAGTATTCTGGTCTCTGGCATGCTGGTGTGTTGAATCCTTTTAGCTTGCTGTGTACCAGATAGTCTTTAAGATTTTAGTTTTTTCTGTAGGCCGATATAATCTTTTTATTTTTTAATTTTTTTAAGTTTCGCGAAAACCGACTGCACGGTTCAGCCAAAACTGCCATTTTTTGGCAGAAGGAGAAGGGGGAAAAACTAACAATAACAATAAAGGACCAAGTCCTTTCAGGACTGCTTGGTTCTTTAAAAAAATATATATCATAGAAATGAATATACAATAAAGAGAGTTCCACCGTGTTCAATTTGGAACACACAGACACAGGTTTGTGTTTCCACCGCATTGTGTTGGACGGAACAATTGTCATTGTTTGATGCCTAGCTGAATGGTTAGAGAGCCTGTCTGGAGAGAAGGAGTCTCCTGAGGTTTGAATCTCAGTAAGTGATGCTGAGAGGTGGCTCACCATCAGGTGGGATGAGATGTTGATCCATCATTTCTTGATCTTTCTGCTGTTCCTTCGCCTGGAATGTGGTCTCGGTTGTTATTGCTGTTGTCGTCTGTTGTCGTTGGTTGCCATGGCTGCCAGTTCCCACCTGATGTCGTGTGGGAGTTCTGATTGGTCCAGAGCGTACTGAATAACTGCTAGCTTACATAACGTCTTCAGAGAAGGACTCAAGTCTAAGATGAACAGCTCATCAGAGATAGTGTAATCTCCTTTCCTTCCTCCAAAGAGGATGATACGATCTCCCACAATGCAACAGCACATACCACGCATTGGACATGGTCCTTTCCCCTTGGGCTCAACCTTCTTCCAGGAAAAGGTCTCTGGACTGAATTTCCACACACCATTGAAGTTCTTGTTACCGTTCAAGCCACCAAATATGTACAGCTCTCCATTGTAGATAGATGCTGAATGACCCCAGCGTCCCTCTGGTAGAAGTTGTGCAGAAGGTGTGTCCAGCCAGGAGTTTGTCTCTGTGTCAAACACTCTGATGGTGTTGTAGTACTGATCCTCCCTCCAGCCCCCGAATACAAAGATCTTTTTCCTGACGATGGTGGCAGAGTGATGGCGTGAAGCAGGAGGTGGAGTTCCTCTGGTGTTAATTAAAGTCCAGACCATTGTGCTGGTGTCCAACTTGTACATGTCATTAGTGTATTCAGTCAGCTCGGTGTGTCCTCCATGGATAAACATGGCCTTCTCCAACACACAGGCTGAGTGGTAGATCCTCTCCTCTGGAACAGTCCCAGAAACCCTGGGTTGGGACCATCTGTGGGAGTCAACATCAAATGCATAAAGCACATTGCAGTAAGGATAGCCTCCCCAGATGTAGACTGTATCTTCAACCAACACAGCTGTGTGGCCGAAGCGCTTGGATGGAACCTCAAGGTGACCGTCTCCTCTTCCTGGTTCCACTGGAGGTAACTTCTTCCAGCATAAAGACACTGTGTTGAAGACATGGACATCCATCTGTTCCATGTTTTTTAATCTATCACAGCAGCCTCCAAAGGAATACAGTTGGTTCCTCACTGCTACAGCAGCATGATAGACTCGCTTTGGTCCTCCTGCTTTGGAAACGGTCCAAGACAACATCACCCTGTCTGTCTGTCTGTCTGTCTGTCTGCCTGTCTGTCTGTCTTCTCTCTCTCGACGTCTGCAGTCATTTTCAACACGGTGCATCATCTTATATCGTCTGGTGTGAAGTCACACGAGACACAAACTGTTTCCATGCACCCCTTAACGACGCCAATTAGTGCAGCTGTTCTTCATCTGCACCCTTTGAACTCTATTGCTATATTTATTACTTCATTGCGGCTACCTTGGGGTCTATGGATCTATGGGTCTATGGGTCTTCCACACGTATAGCATTGTATAGTATATATGTATAGTTTATAATATAGTTTCATTATATAGATATTCCACTGTTACGTTCTTAGCTTTTAAGCTTAGCTTTTTGCCGTCGAAATCAACACAGCTATATGGTCATACCCCGTTCACCAAATAATTTAAGATGTCGAGTCGTCGTTTGGATCCGATTTAAAAATATGAGGCAGTTCCATTATAAAGACGAGGCTTCACTGTTCATCCCTCATCATCAGCTATATTTGAAATTAATGGCCGTCCATTACGATAAATTATTCCACCACCTCTCCTCGGGGGAGGAGGACGTCGTCGACATTGATTTAATTCGATCTAAAGACACAGTGGAGGAGGGGGGGAAATGTAAGCTTCGGAACACATCATCGGGAACCCCTTTTGGTGTTTTAACCCATTCTGACCTGAGATCAGATTCATACGCGGTTTCCACTGGACACACACTGGTCTGATTAACCCATTCTGACCTGAGATCAGATTCTAAAAATGTCAGTCGTTCTTCGATATTTCAAAAATAGCAGACCTACAAGCTCATAGCGCGCCACTCGGTGGCGCGCTATGAGCTTGTAGATCTGCTATTTTTCAATAGCTAAAGCATAACATCATGCTAACACCAAAATGGGTTCCCGTTCAGAATGGGTTAATTCATTACGTTATACTCAGGGGCGGCCTTAGGAATCTGGAGGCCCGTTTCAAGACCAAAATATGAGGCCCCCCATATACCTATGACATCATTATTTTGTTGATACAGCCGTATATTGATAAGAATAGTTTGACTGTTAAATATCACACGAAGCCATTACTCTCGACAATTAGCAACAACAACCTTTCCTCATCCTGTCGTCGCTTCACAATTAAAGTGTCTCCCCTTTACCTCCCAATGCTGCACATTTTACCATGTTATTTTAGGTGTAACTTTACTAACTTAACATTAACTGAGGGGACTTCAGTGCACTGTACACTCTTGCTTCGTGTCGCAGGTTGGCTTGGTGTGGAATGTGCTAATTTGTTCCCTATATTCAAAGTCTGATTTTCATTGATTGTTGGCTGTGTTTAGCATGTATATGGCTGTGGAGTTTTGGTACAAAATCAAAACAACTTGTCTAATATTTTGGCATGTTTAAACCTCCAGGAAAATCCGTGTTGAGGTTCTTAATCCACTGTTTTTCATTGAAACGTCTTTGTCCTACTGTCCAGTTGGGATTGTGTTGAAGTCCAGATACTTTTAGAGCTTCAATGCCGTGAGTCATGTAATGTTGAACAATCCTTTTACTCGTCTTTTTTGCATTGTTAATATTGTATCTGTGTTGTCCCAGCCTTGCAGCTATTGTTTTACTCGTTTCTCCGACATATTGTAAGCCACATTTTTCACATGTGATTAAATAAACACAGTTGCTGGTGCTGGCTGTTATCTGTCGTTTAATCTCCAACATGCGTTTGTAGTTCTATTTTTAACTATTTAAAAAAAAAAGTATTCTGGTCTCTGGCATGCTGGTGTGTTGAATCCTTTTAGCTTGCTGTGTACCAGATAGTCTTTAAGATTTTAGTTTTTTCTGTAGGCCGATATAATCTTTTTATTTTTTTAAGTTTCGCGAAAACCGACGGTTCAGCCAAAACTGCCATTTTTTGGCAGAAGGAGAAGGGGGGAAAAACTAACAATAACAATAAAGGACCAAGTCCTTTCAGGACTGTTGGTTCTTTAAAATAAATATATATCATAGAAATAAATATATACAATAAAGAGAGTTCCACCGTGTTCAGTTTGGAACACACAGACACAGGTTTGTGTTTCCACCGCATTGTGTTGGACGGAACAATTGTCATTGTTTGATGCCTAGCTGAATGGTTAGAGAGCCTGCCTGGAGAGAAGGAGTCTCCTGAGGTTTGAATCTCAGTAAGTGATGCTGAGAGGTGGCTCACCATCAGGTGGGATGAGATGTTGATCCATCATTTCTTAATCTTTCTGCTGTTCCTTCGTCTGGAATGTGGTCTCGGTTGTTATTGCTGTTGTCGTCTGTTGTCGTTGGTTGCCATGGCTGCCAGTTCCCACCTGATGTCGTGTGGGAGTTCTGATTGGTCCAGAGCGTACTGAATAACTTCTAGCTTACATAACGTCTTAAGACGAGGACTCAAGTCTAAGATGAACAGCTCATCAGAGACAGTGTGATCTCCTTTCCTTCCTCCAAAGAGGATGATACGATCTCCCACAATGCAACAGCACATACCACGCATTGGATATGGTCCTTTCCCCTTGGGCTCAACCTTCTTCCAGGAAAAGGTCTCTGGACTGAATTTCCACACATCATTGAAGTTCTGGTTACCGTTCCAGCCACCAAATATGTACAGCTCTCCATTGTAGGTAAATGCTGAATGACGACAGCGTCCTTCTGGTAGAAGTTGTGCAGAAGGTGTGTCCAGCCAGGCGTTTGTCTCTGTGTCAAACACTCTGATGGTGTTGTAGACCCCCTGGTACCCCCTCCAGCCCCCGAATACAAACATCTTTTTCCTGACGATGGTGGCAGAGTGATGGCGTGAAGCAGGAGGTGGAGTTCCTCTGGTGTTAATTAAAGTCCAGACCATTGTGCTGGTGTCCAACATGTACATGTCATTAGTGTATTCAGTCAGCTCGGTGTATCCTCCATGGATAAACATGACCTTCTCCAACACACAGGCTGAGTGGTTGTACCTCTCCTCTGGAACAGTCACAGAAACCCTGGGTTGGAACCATCTGTGGGCATAAAGCACATTGTAGAACTCCCCCCTCGAGTATCCTCCCCAGATGTAGACTGTATCTTCAACCAACACAGCTGTGTGGCCGAAGCGCTTGGATGGAACCTCAAGGTGACCGTCTCCTCTTCCTGGTTCCACTGGAGGTAACTTCTCCCAGCATAAAGACACTGTGTTGAAGACATGGACATCCATCTGTTCCATGTTTTTGAATCTACCACTGTAGCCTCCAAAGGAATACAGTTGGTTCCTCACTGCTACAGCAGCATGAGAGGATCGCTTTGGTCCTCCTGCTTTGGAAACGGTCCAAGACAACATCACTCTGTCTGTCTGTCTGTCTGTCTGTCTGTCTCTCTTCTCTCTCTCGACGTCTACAGTCATTTTCAACACGGTGCATCATCTTATATCTTCTGGTGTGACATCACACACGACACAAACTGTTGCCATGCACGCCTTAACGAGGCCAATTAGTGCAGCTGTTCTTCATCTGCACCCTTTGAACTCTATTGCTATATTTATTACTTCATTGCGGCTACCTTGGGGTCTATGGATCTATGGGTCTTCCACGCGTATAGCATAGTATAGTATATATGTATAGTTTATAATATAGTTTCATTATATAGATATTCCACTGTTACTTTCTTAGCTTACGCATGTTTCATGATAAATGCTTTTTATCTGATGTATTCCCATGCTTTTTTGTTCTTGCTTAATGTAAATCACTCTGGATTAAGAGCGTCTGTTAAATGCCTAAATTGTAAATTGCTACAGCGTTCCCTAACACTGAGCTGTGTTGTATTTTGAGGCTGTGTGTGTGTGTGTGTGTGTGTGTGTGCGTGCACGTGTGTGTGTGTGTGTGCGTGCACACGTGCGCGGAATGTGCTCAAGCTGACTGGCTGAGCACGGAATGTGATGTATGGTGATAACAGTGCCGCTCACGTCACACGGGTGTGATATTTTTCTCCATATCGCTGTGTAAGAGACAGTCCACTGAGCAACTCAAAGTTAGGCTGAATGACAAGCATTTTGCATTCTGGCTCTTTGAGGGGAGCTAGCGCCCCCTATGGCCAGCTTGGTGTGTTTGTGTGTTCTCAGGGGCGGCCTTAGGAATCTGGAGGCCCGTTTCAAGACCAAATATGAGGCCCCAATATACCTATGACATCATTATTTTGTTGAGGCCCCTGTGAGGGTGGAGACCCCCCCTGAGGGTGGAGCCCCCCCCCCCCCCCTGAGGGTGGAGGCCCCCCCTGAGGGTGGAGACCCCCCCTGAGGGTGGAGACCCCCCTGAGGGTGGAGGCCCGTTTCAATTGAAACTGGTGAAACATACTTAAAGCCTCCTATGGACTTTAGCTATTGAAAAATAGAAGATCTACAAGCTTACGAGCTTGTAGGTCTGCTATTTTTGAAAAACGGTAAAAAAAAAATATTCTTTCAGAGCGAACGTTTTTAACTCAAATCTTTGCGTCTGGAACAACATATCTTTATTTTGAGGGGGGGGGGGGGGGGGTAGGCGGCCAAATACAGATAATTCTGGGGGTCCTTGACATGTAAATAGTTGAAGAACCACAGACTATAGAAACATACAGTAAGGGTTTGACAGAAAACAGAAGATTCAGAAGATGTTTGAAGAATGAATCGTCTTCAGGTCTAAATGGGTTAACTCAAATATACAGACACAGGGGAGGAGGAGGAGGAGGGGGAAAAAACGAAGCTTAATTTGGAACACGTTAGAAGCAAATGTACATATTTTATTGTGTGCTATGTACATCATATTTTACAGTATGTTACAGCAATAACAACAACAACGCGTTTCGGTTCATTTTTTAAATGCTACACAGTCAGGATTGCACGGTCGTCGTATTCAGACTTCAGGCCACAGTGGTTAAGCGGTACCGTGGTTATAGAATAATATAGGATCAGACACGACGTACGTCTAGATTCTAGAATAAGTACAGTATATACACATCTTATAGTACTTATACTAGGTCGCAGTATAAAGTACTTAACAGTATAAGTACAGTTATACATATCTTTGGCTTCATGAAGCTATGACGGAGGACACACAACACAGGGGCGAAGAACGTCTTCATAAACACATGTACTGTATTTTTTTTTAAGTTAAACACTTTTGGGGCGGGAACCCCTTTTGGTGTTAGCATCATGTCATGCTTTATAGCTATTGAAAAATAGCAGATCTACAAGCTCATAGCGCGCCACTGAGTGGCGCGCTATGAGCTTGTAGGTCTGCTATTTTTTGAAAAATCGAAGAACGACTGACATAGAAACATAGCTTTTTCAGAAAACTGTCAGGATGTAGAAGACATTTTTTAGAATCTGATCTCAGGTCAGAACGGGATAAGTTAAACACTTTTTTTTTGTCCAAGGCAGGTATAATTTGCAGCCCAGAGTTAGTGCGAGCGAGAAGAAAATAAAAAAATGATTTCCATTGGTCGTCGCCGTGCCGGCTGGCTCGCCTTCGGGACATTTCTGTCAAAATGTATTTATTTCTTCTCGCCACGGACATACAAAAAGCGAGGGGACAATAGTATTACCACCAATGTATAGTCCTCAATGACCAGAACAGGAGTGTTGATTCAAATTCAAATTCAAATGGAATTATAATTATTATGTTGCGATAATGTGTAAAAAACAAAAAAATGTCATTTACCACAAACAAGACTATAGTCTTTGCCACAGACACATTTTGTTGACGACCCCCTGACTCATTTCATATAGGCTACATTTTTGCAGATGCTACGCGAGGAGGAGGAGGAGGCCGACTAACACAGTTTGTTATCTGTGACCTCTTGGATATTATGGAACAGCACAGCAGCCATCATCAGCCAGATGGTCTCCTCCTCCTCCTCCTCCTCCAAGACGAAACAGAGACCCGTGCACGTTGCACGCCTGCCCTAATGCCCCAACGGGTACCTCACAACACAGCACGCCTTCATCAGACACACAGCCCACACTCATTCTGGGAGACATTATTATCTGTGTCGTCCCCAAACCTATACATGGCAGATGTTTTTCCCGTGGAATCTACGACGGTAGAGGAGGATAATATGAAAGATCCTCGGCTCTTTTATTGGATTTGAAAAACCCAAAAGTTGGTGTAATAGAGTCACAGCAGGCCGTTCAGAGAACACCGGCTAACAGCCTCCATCCTGAGGGGAGAGGGAGCACCGTGAGGATACTGAGAGAGAGAGAGAGAGAGAGGGAGAGAGAGAGGGCAGAGAGAGAGGAGAGAGAGAGAGAGAGAGAGAGCGAGAGAGAGAGGGCAGAGAGAGAGGAGAGAGAGAGAGAGAGAGAGAGAGACAGCGAGAGAGAGAGAGAGAGAGAGAGAGGGCAGAGAGAGAAGAGAGAGAGACAGAGAGAGAGAGAGAGAGAGAGAGTGAGAGAGAGAGAGAGACTGGATGAAAGATAGATGGATGGGAGTGGAGTAGTTAAGAGAGGGGGGAAGTCACTACTGTGTGTGTGTGTGTGTGCGTGCGTGCGTGCGTGCATGCGTGCGTGTGTGCGTGCGCGCGAGTGTGAGAGTGTGTGTGCGTGTGTGTGTGGGTGTTTCCGTGTGGGAGAAAGAGGTGCTACAGAGAAGGAGATGGATGGAGTTAGGGTCAGGGAGGTCTCGGAGCATGCGTGCGCGTGCGTGCGTGCCGTGCGTGTGTGCGTGTGCACGTGGGGTCGCGGAGGTGAGGGAGATGGTGCGATGATTAGATCAGAGACAACCCTTTGAGCCCTTCCTTCTCTCCTCTCTCCTTCCCTCCTCTCCTCTCCTCGCCTCCTCCTAGCTATAGCTGCCAGTGGTGGAAAATACAAGTACTCAATTGTTGTACTTATAGGTGTAAAAGTATATCAATACTGCACTGGAGAACTACAGTATATATACTCTGATACAAGTACAAGTACTCGAGTACTAGAATGGAGGATTTATGTCATATTATGTGGACGAGCAAATCGGCTATTTTCGTGCTATACACAAACATTAACCCCTTTTGGTGTTTTAAGCATTACGTTATGCTTATAGCTATTGAAAAATAGCAGATCTACAAGCTCATAGCGCGCCACCGAGTGGCGCGCTACGAGCTTGTAGGTCTGCTATTTTTGAAAAATCGAAGAACGGCCGACATAGAAACATAGCTTTTTCAGAAAACTGTCAGGATGTAGAAGACATTTTTTTTTAATCTGATCTCAGTCTCTAGTTTGTTTTTACTATAGCAACAACACGGAAAGGACACAAAATGCATCCGAAAAAATAAGTAAAAATAAAACTATAATATTTAATAATGGATGATGTCATAGTCTCACTGTAGCAGGGACAAAGTGGTATGAAAGGGGGAGAGAGAGAGAGAGAGAGAGAGAGAGAGAGAGAGAGAGAGAGAGAGCTGCGTGTGTTTACGATGCTGCCATCTAGTGGTCGTTTGGTGAAACTACCGGGGCAAAAGAATAGTTAACCCATTTTGGTGTTAGCATCATGTCGTGCTTTAGCTATTAAAAAATAGCAGATCTACAAGCTCATAGCGCGCCACTCGGTGGTGCGCTATGAGCTTGTAAGTCTGCTATTTTTGAAAAATCGAAGAACGACTGAATTTTTTTAGAATCTGATCTCGGGTCAGAATGGGTTAAAAGGATTGACTTCTCGACTCGAATCTCTCGACATTGGCTGACGAAATACCTTCACCGACCGACGAAACAATGTCTCTCATACGTCGGCTCAAATGACAAGACGATCAATACGGCGATGCAGTCAACAACGGATGATTCAATTTAACAACAAAACAATGTCAACTCTGATTTAAGTTTTGTTCAACTCAATGCTGTGGTTCTTTCTCAAAGTGAGTGTGGTTCTGAGAGTGTATAACACATGGAACCAAATGGACCCTTACAGGTCTGTGACTCTGAGAGTGTATCAAATGGAACCAAATGGACTCTAACGGGTCCATTTGGTTCCATTTGTACACTCTCAGAGTTAAGGAAAGAAAGGAAAGGTACTATGTTTACCCAGGGTAACTGGACTAAGCTCAAGAACTTGTTTACAGCCAGGCCCTGCTCATAGAACATTTCATGGTAGGGGGTTCAATGCCTTGCTCAAAGGGCACTTCAGCGGTGGTAATTTTAACGTGCCGGTCCGGGGATACGAACTATAGCGACCTTCAGGATATCAAGACCGCTCCGCAAACCGTTCGGCCATCGCTGCGTCTGAAAGAGAATGAACGCCGGCGTCGAGAAGCACGTTTCAGCGAAAAGACTCGACTTCGGGATCGATCGATCGATCGGGTGTTCTGGCGTGGATTTGGTTATTTTGTTTCATCTCTTGTATATCGCGTCTTGTTTTATCGTTTTGTTCGCTGTACTTTCATGGGATGCGTTTTATAGAGGGTATGGGTGTTGGCATTACGTTATGCTTTAGCTATTTAAAAATAGCAGATCTACAAGCTCGTAGCGCGCCACCGAGTGGCGCGCTACGAGCTTGTAGGTCTGCTATTTTTGAAAAATCGAAAGAAAACGTTCTGGCATCGATAGCCCTGGATACATCCAAACAGAAAAGTCCTTTTTGATTGAATTAAATGACTTTTACCCGTTTTGGGGCGGGAACCCCCTTTGGTGTTTTAAACATGTTATAATTTAGCTATTGAAAAATAGCAGATCTACAAGCTCGTAGCGCGCCACCGAGTGGCGCGCTATGAGCTTGTAGGTCTGCTATTTTTTGAAAAATCGAAGAACGACCGACATAGAAACATGGCTTTTTTCAGAAAACTGTCAGGATGTAGAAGACATTTGTAGAATCTGATCTCAGGTCAGAATGGGTTAAATTCACTCACATTTGCCTCTCGATATGCCCTTCACTGTATTCTGCCCACAGCTGAAGCTACGTACAGTACTGTAGTACAGTAGTGTGTTGCTGTACATGTGTTTATGTTCAGCTCTGAAGGCGTTCACTCTCTCAACATGCGGGCAGATACAGTATACTCTCTCATTGGAGACGTGTGTGTGTGTGTGTGTGTGTGTGTGTGTGTGTGTGTGTGTGTGTGTGTGTGTGTGTGTGTGTGCATGCGTGTCTCCCCAGGGACTGAGCGAGCGAGGGGAAGGGGCCGAGAGACAGAGACAGACAGAGAGCGAGGATGGTGTTTTTAGATATCAGGGTCAGGGGGAGGAGGAAACGCACGCACACGCACACGCACACACACGCACACGCACACACACGCGCACACGCACACAAACACACACACAAAAAAACTACAATACAAAGGATCGGAATGAAACCAAGAATAAACGAGGGGTGTGGGGGGAGAGAGAGAGAGAGAGAGAGAGAGAGAGAGAGAGAGAGAGAGAGAGAGAGAGACAGAGAGAGAGATTGAGAGAGAGATTTTTGTCTCTCTCTCATCCTCTCATTTTCCTCTGTCTATGCCCCAGTGGCTGCTGGGTAACGGCTGTCATTTTTTTCTTTTTTGTTATTTCAGACCCTTTTCAAAAACATTAAAAAAAAAAAAAAAAACGTTCAGGAAATGAAAACAGATTCGATCATTTATTTTTTTTCTCAGTAATTTCATGAAGAAAAATGAAAGAAAATCTAAGAAAAAAATCCATAAATTAGAAAAACAAATATTTTAGGTAAAATAGCGGAAAAACAGCCGATCTACAAAGCAACGCGTTGCAGCGAGCTGTGGGTTAACCCATTCTGACCGGGCACCCATTTTGGTGTTGGCATCATGTTATGCTTTAGCTATTGAAAAATAGCAGATCTACAAGCTCATATCGCGCCACCGAGTGGCGCGATACGAGCTTGTAGGTCTGCCATTTTTGAAAAATCGAAGAACGACTGACATTTTTAGAATCTGATCTCAGGTCAGAATGGGTTCATCAGACCAGTGTGTGTCCGGGGGAAACCTCGTATGAATCTGATCTCAGGTCAGAATGGGTTTAAACGTCTATAATATAATCTCTCTTTTGGGTTCACAGGCTATATAAAAAGTTCGGGAACCACCTAAACCACCACTGCTGCCTCCAATGCATAATCTATGTTCCGTCGCGCTTCGGTGTCGCCACGGGCCTTTAGGGCAGTCCATACCGCCTCCGACCACCGAACTTTTCGTCGGAAAGATCAGACTTAAATTTTTTCTCCGAAGTAGAGTTCGTAGAGTCACATCATCTGGGAGGAGTGCAGCTTTCAGAACAAATAATTCGGAGGAATGCGGTTCAGAAGTTGCGTCAGTGACGTCATGTTGTAGAGTAGTTGTACCGGAGCTTTCTGACGAAAAGTTCGGTGGTCGGAGACAGTGTGGACTTTTCTCTCCGTCCGTCCGTCCGTCCGTCCGTCCGTCGCGCGGAGCATAAAATCGGGGTTGGAAAAGGTTCTGGTCCAAAGAAGAGGAGTCTCCTGGTCTGACCTCTTCAAAAGGCCGCCCTGAGGTGAGGTGAGGGGGTGTTTTTCGGGGAAAAGCCTAGCGGTCCAGGCACACACATACTGACGGCGCGTCGCGTGTTCGAGTCCCCCCAGTTCATGACGACCTTTTGCTGCATGTCCCTCCCTCCTCCTCCTTCTTTCCTGTCATTCTTCACTTATTTAAAACTATCAATAAAAGGCAGGAAAGCGGCTAGCGGTTCTTCTCAAAGGGGGGGGGGGGGTTGGGGGTCCTTCAGGTGTGTGTGTAGGGGGGAGGGGAGGGGGGGGGTGGTCCCAGCAAAAATCGAAAGAGTTCATCACAATGATTTGAACCACTTTATATCCACCTTATCTATAGCTATACCTCGCGTTGCCAGTATCGTGGGAATGTGGCACCATCCGGTAGCTAAATCTCATATACTGTACTTGGTACTGTACATGGTATACCAGTGGTTGGTTGGGCTTGACGTACCGGCAGGGGGGTAGCTTGTACACGACCCACAGCCTGTCTGCTCTCGTGGGGTGGGAGTCTGGAATCCATCGCCTGGAAGGACTTGGGGGAGGTGAGGACAAACGAATCAACTCCACCCTGCACCTCCCAAAAGGCCCAGCAGATGGCACAAGGGTTGCAGGACCATGCAGCGACCCTGCCACGGTGGCACAGTTGGTAGTGCTGTCGCCATCACAGCTAGAAGGTCCTGGGTTCGATTCCCGCTCGGGACGCTGTGTGGGTGCTGGCGGCGTGCTTCCTCCTCCGCGTCATCAGTGCGCATATACCCGAGGCGGGGTTGGCGAAAGGGCCTTTCTGTGTGGAGTGTGCATGTTCTCCCCGTGTCCCCTATAGGGTAGGTACCCTCACATGTTCTCCCCGTGTCCCCTAGGGTAGGTACCCTCACATGTTCTCCCCCCGTGTCCCCTAGGGTAGGTACCCTCACATGTTCTCCCCGTGTCCCCTAGGGTAGGTACCCTCACATGTTCTCCCCGTGTCCCCTATAGGGTAGGTACCCTCACATGTTCTCTCCCCGTGTCCCCTAGGGTAGGTACCCTCACATGTTCGCCCCGTGTCCCCTATAGGGTAGGTACCCTCACATGTTCTCCCCGTGTCCCCTAGGGTAGGTACCCTCACATGTTCTCCCCGTGTCCCCCTAGGGTAGGTACCCTCGCAAAAAAAAACATGCAGTAATCCTGGTCTCTAGACTGCCTCCCCCTGGCCAGCCGGGGCGCCTGATGGAGGGGAAAGGAACTGGTCGGAATAACGTGTTCCTTCCACGCGCTACGTCCAACCAGGGAAACTCCCCCCTGTCAGGTGTAAAGGAGCAACTTGGTCAGTCCGCTGCCCTCCCCAGGTTGGCAGAGGAAGTGTAGCGCACAGGATTAATTGACATTGGGTGAAAAAATGGGTTGTAAAATCAAATAAAACATGAATTAAAAAAGAAATCCAAACCAATGAACCAGATGCTGGGAGGATACTGGAGGATAGACGCATATCCATTTTATACTTTGCGGGCGATTCAAAGAAAGACGAAAAAAAAGCAAGTTTTAACCCATTCTGAACGGGAACCCCTTTTGGTGTTAGCATCATGTTATGCTTTAGCTATTGAAAAATAGCAGATCTACAAGCTCATATCGCGCCACCGAGTGGCGCGATACGAGCTTGTAGGTCTGCTATTTTTTGAAAAATCGAAGAACGACTGACATTTTTTTAAATCTGATCTCAGGTCAGAATTGGTTCATCAGACCATGAGTGCGTGTCCAGTGGAAACCTCGTATGAATCTGATCTCAGGTCAGAATGGGTTAACACAAATCTTCTCTCCTGGGATGGTGGGGTGGTGGGAGGGGGTCCCCTGGCCCTGCATGGCTCAGATGGGGGGGTCCTCCATATGGACCTGGGGGGGTCCTTTTGATGAGGTGGGAAACGGTTTGAGAAGCACTACTAGCGCTGTTTATAGGGTTAACTGGACAGGGTGGGAAGAGAGCGGAGCGGCCGTGCTAGCTACAAACATCTGAGCAGCGAGTGGCGTTGGCGCGTTGAGTAGCGTAGCGCGTTGAGTGGCTAGCGCGTTGAGTGGCTAGCGCGTTGAGTGGCTAGCGCGTTGAGTAGCCTAGCGCGTTGAGTAGCCTAGCGCGTTGAGTGACAGCGTTACGAAGAGAGTAGTCTCTCAAGACAGACTGTTGCGAGGAACAACAGGGGAGGCGCTGTTTTCCCGAATATTTGACGATGGGATTCTCAGATTGCGAAGAGAGAGAGACATCCATACAGTACTAAGGTCCGGAAGTGAAAAAGCGCTGCGGTTTCACTTCAACGTCTCTGTCTCTCTCTCTCTCGGTCGGTGGGTCGGTCCCGTTGACTCCTCGTCTCGAGGAGGCGGTTCCTTAATTCGTCTCCTCTCGGACGTTCTCCTCCTCGGGGTCTCTCCTCTCACTCCTCGCCCTCCTCCACGTAGGTCGAGGGGAACCAGCCCACCTGTGGAACACGGACGAGAGGACAGGGGGGGGGGGGGGGGGATTATTAAGAGAACAGAAAAGAGGAAAAACTAAAAAGAGTACAGTGCTTCAGAGTTCTTAATGATAATAATTAATTGCATTTGCCTACTGGCACAACACAGTGTAGATCGCACACGCACGCACATACGCCGCACTCACGCACGCAGAGAGAGAGAGAGAGAGAGAGAGACATTTGTCACCTGCTCAAACGCTCTCTGCTGAGCTGAGAGTTTGAGTCAGTGTGTGTGTGTGTGTGTGTGTGTGCGTGCGAGCATGAGTGAGAGAGTGTGAGTTTTATGATAGCGTCTTTGGCTAGATATTGCTCTTGGCTAGTGAAGCTGTGCCAGAGCAGTAAATCAGAAGATGGTTGGAGATGGAGGGGTAAGAAATGTGTACAGTGAAGGATGGTATTCCATCCTGTACGGTACGGTAGAGACCCACCACTGTACGGTACAGACCCACTGACTGTAGTCTGACTCCAGATCAGTTTGAGGCTATAGTGGCTCGCTGCAATGGGGCTGTAGTCTGACTCCAGATCAGTTTGAGGCTATGGTGGGTCTCTGCTATGGGGCTGTATAGTCTGACTCCAGATCAGTTTGAGGCTGACAGTGGGTCACTGCTATGGGGCTGTATAGTCTGACTCCAGATCAGTTTGAGACTATAGTGGGTCTCTGCTATGGGGCTGTATAGTCTGACTCCAGATCAGTTTGAGGTTATAGTGGGTCTCTGCTATGGGGCTGTGTAGTCTGACTCCAGATCAGTTTGAGGCAGATAATTCTGGGGGTCCTTGACATGAAATAGTTTGAGCTCCACTTATAGAAACATGGATTTAGAAGGCATTTGTAGAATTGTCCTTATGTCGAAATGTGCTATACCAACTAAATAATAATAATAATAATAATAATAATAATAATAATAACAATAACAATTTCATGGGCTGGCATTCATTACCCATTTTGACCTGGAAACGATTCTGCAAATGTCTTCTCAATCCTGACTCTTTTCTTAAAAAAGCAGTTTTTCTATGTCAGTCGTTCTCAAACACGATTCTTCAAAAATAGCAGACCTACAAGCTCGTAGCGCGCCACTCGGTGGCGCGCTATGAGCTTGTAGATCTGCTATTTTTCAATAGCTAAAGCATAACATAATGCTAACACCAAACGGGGTTCCCGCGCAAAATTTTGTTTTACAAATACAAGACGCCTGTGGTCATTTTAGAGTTTTGTTGTCGTTTGTTGTTATTTGTATTCTAAAATACTCTTGTGCAAACATCTTCTACTGTCGATGCTTTTACGTGATGATACTGTATATATATATATATATATAGCCTACTGTAGTGGTTACTGTAGTGGTTGGCGTGAGGATCGTCCCAGAGGGGAACGCCAAGTGAGCGAGGCTGCGTTCGCTCGCCCACGATGTCGGGGGAATTCAGGGCTCTTACCCTGCTGTTGAACCCGTTAATTTTCCTCATAGACATTTTAAAAAAGTATTTATTTAAAGACTTTTTTTAAGCCTTGTACAAAGCCAACTCTTGTCATGACAAATCATGACAACAAAAACACAATTTTTGGGGCCGAACAAATAATTAGAAAGAAGAAAAAAACAGCAGGTTATTACAACACTTTTTTTGTTGTTTTTCTTCTTTGTAATTATTTGTTCGGTCCAAAATATTGTGTTTGTTGTCGTGATTTGTCACGACTCGAGTTGGCTTCGTATGACGCTTAAAAGGTCTTTAAACCCATTCTGAACGGGAACCCATTTTGGTGTCAGCATCACGTTATGCTTTAGCTATTGAAAAATAGCAGATCTACAAGCTCGTAGCGCGCCACCGAGTGGCGCGATACGAGCTTGTAGATCTGCTATTTTTTGAAAAATCGAAGAACGACTGACATTTTTTAGAATCTGATCTCAGGTCAGAATGGGGTTAATCAGACCAGTGTGTGTCCAGTGGAAACCTCGTATGAATCTGATCTCAGGTCAGAATGGGTTAAATACTATTTGAAATGTCTATGAGGAAAAGATACATTGGGATTCATTTCCTGGGCCTGGCGTCGTCATGAAAGGGGGCGGGACTGCGACGCTCTATAGTCACAACCCCATTGGCTGTTGAACTCTTCTAGCCACCACCCCATTGGCTCTTACCCTGCCTCTCTTCTCCTCGCCACCACCCCATTGCAGTGTTGTTTTCGTCGACTAAAACTAAGACGAAAAATGTTCGTCGACTACCTTTTTTCACTGACTAAAACGAATGGAAACTAAATGAAAACTAAGCTACGACGACTAAAACTAAGACTAAATATACTGACAATTTCGTCGACAAATAAAAACTAGACTAAAATGTTAGGAAGGGACTAGTGGACAACAGATCCAGTTTTATGCTGGGTTGCATGCTAAACCAAAGTGTAAAATAATGTCATTACAACGACATCAATGCCTGTCAAAACACATTTTAGTCGACTAAATCAACTGTAGATTTAGTCGACTAAAATCGTATGACATTTAGTCGACTAAAACTAGACTAAAACTAGGACATTCCAGGTGACTAAAATGTGACTAAAACTAAAATAGAAATTTGCTGCCAAAAACAACACCACCCATTGGCTCTTACCCTGCCGTTGACCTCCCCTCGCCACCACCCCATTGGCTCTTACCCTGCTGTTGACCTCCCCTCGCCACCACCCATTGGCTCTTACCCTGCCGTTGACCTCCCCTCGCCACCACCCATTGGCTCTTACCCTGCCGTTGACCTCCCCTCGCCACCACCCATTGGCTCTTACCCTGCCGTTGACCTCCCCTCGCCACCACCCATTGGCTCTTACCCTGCCGTTGACCTCCCCTCGCCACCACCCATTGGCTCCCGTCTTGGTGTAGATCTTGACCACGTCCCCCTCCTGCAGCGACAGCTCCCGCGTGTCCCGCGAGCTGAAGTCGTAGCGCGCGATCGCCACGCCCATCACCTTGGGCGAGAACACTGTGAGAGAGAGACACAGAGACAGAGAGAGAGAGAGAGAGAGAGAGAGAGAGAGAGAGAGAGAGAGAGACACAGAGAGAGAGTGTACAGTGGGGGAGGGAGAGAGAGAGAGAGAGAATAGATGGTTTTTAGTGTTTTGGTCAAGTGTCTGGAAGCGTTGTTAACCCATTCTGACCTGAGATCAGATTCTATAAAAATGTCTTCTACATCCTGACAGTTTTCTGAAAAAGCTATGTCTCTATGTCAGTCGTTCTTCGTTCGATTTTTCAAAAAATAGCAGACCTACAAGCTCGTAGCGCGCCACTCGGTGGCGCGCTACGAGCTTGTAGATCTGCTATTTTTCAATAGCTATAAAGCATAAACATGATGGTAACACCAACATGGGTTCTTAAAAGCATGGAGGCGTCGACAGAGACACATGAACATGAGCATAGTGGTGGTTCTCAAGCTTTCTCAAGGTCATGACCCCCCAAACATAATCATATTTGAACCTTTGACCCCCATAAAATCATCATATTTGAACTTTGGACCCCCCCCCCCCCACACACACACACACACACATTAGAAGTTGAGGCATTACATTTATTACATTTTAGTTTTGGTAAATGGTGCATTTATCTATAGTGCTTTTTATCCAAAGCGCTTTACATAGATTGGTGCATTTACCTATTCACACACACACACACACACACATTCACACACCTTTAAATAGATAAATGTGCATTACATTTGCATGTGCACGTGCACGTGCACGTGCACGTGCACACACACACACACACACACACACCACACACACACACACACACAGACAGACTATGAGGTGAGGATGGATGCTATCCTCTGGTTCACCCCCTGTACTATGGAGATGAGCTGTGTGTGTGGGTGTGTGCACGTGTGTGTGTGTGTGTGTGTGTGTGTGTGTGTGTGTGTGTGTGTGTGTGTGTGTGTGTGTGGGAGGGATCGTGGGTAGATAATATGCATAATCTCACGCATCAAATCAACCCCGGAAATGTACTGAATATAGCTCTCTAAACCGGGACAGCACCTGACACGTGCGTGCGTGCGTGTGTGCGTGCGTGCGTGCGTGCGTGCGTGCGTGCGTGCGTGCGTGCGTGCGTGCGTGCGTGACAGAGGGAAGGGAGAGCGTCATTCTTCAAGAACACTTTCTCTAACATTTATTATTTATTTTGTATTTAAAAAAATACAA
>NC_139712.1:10205449-10207949 GCF_964188405.1 Protomyctophum parallelum | reverse complement strand
TGTGACGTCATTTGGCTCTGTAGAGTCTACAATGTGACGTCATTTGGCTCTGTAGAGCCTACAATGTGACGTCATTGGGCTCTGTAGAGCCTACAATGTGACGTCATTGGGCTCTGTAGAGCCTACAATGTGACGTCATTTGGCTCTGTAGAGCCTACAATGTGACGTCAT
This sequence comes from Protomyctophum parallelum, assembly GCF_964188405.1. Classification (NCBI taxonomy): domain Eukaryota; kingdom Metazoa; phylum Chordata; class Actinopteri; order Myctophiformes; family Myctophidae; genus Protomyctophum; species Protomyctophum parallelum. The sequence goes on along the minus strand of NC_139712.1, from coordinate 10,207,778 downwards.
TTGGCTCTGTAGAGACTACAATGTGACGTCATTTGTCTCTGTAGAGCCTACAATGTGACGTCATTTGAGGTTCGGGGGGGGGGGAACTAGTGAATGTAAACAAGGCTTAACAGGAAAAAAAAAACCCTGGTTGTGATGCTCTGGCACCAAATATGGATTTACACTTTATGGGTTGCACTTACTTGCACACCAGAAACAGCAGATTTACAAGCTCACTTTGATCTTATTTTCAGCACACGACGACACTGCATATATATATATATATTATATATATATATATATATATATATATATATATATATATATATACGACCAATCTGAGATCTGCCAGTTGGGGGTAAAAAAGGGAACGTGTGTTAACTAGCCCGGAGAGGGTTTGAGAACGACAACAACTTGAACTTGGCAACGTGGAGAGAGAGAGAGAGAGAAGCGAGTCTCCGCAGGGTATGAAAAACATGAAGGTATATACATGAAGGGCCCACAGCGGGTGTCATATATAAGGATGGAGGTGCCTTTGAAAGCAGAGGAGAATATATAAAAAATAACTTAGATAAAAAAAAACCCACAAGCGGCAATGCATGGTCAATTTATATGAGACGCCATGAGGCAATCAAGACCTTATTGATCTAGGATGTGGTCGCCCGGTCAATAACGATGTTCTGCATCAGGGGGGGTGGGGGGGGGGGATGGGTGGGGTGGAGGGGGGGGCATGTTTAGCAGAGATTAAAAGACATGGCCTCGCCTGTCGATGTGCTTGACATTACATTTCTCTGGGGGGGGATAAGGAGGGGGAGGGGAGAGGAGGGAGGGGAGGAGGGAGGGGGGAGGGAGGGGGGGGGAGGAGGGAGGGGGGCTAACAGGCGTTCCAGTGGCAGCTGGAGTCTGAATGTTAATCAATTTTGGTGTTATAGCATCATGTCGTGCTTTAGCTATTGAAAATAGCAGATCTACAAGCTCATAGCGCGCCACCGAGTGGCGCGCTACGAGCTTGTAGGTCTGCTATTTTTGAAAAATCGAAGAACGACTGACATAGAAACATAGCTTTTTCAGAAAACTATCAGGATGTATAGAAGAACATTTGTAGAATCTGATCTCAGGTCAGAATGGGTTAATGGATGCATGGAATAAAAGCAATGTTTTTGAGGGTCGCTACTGTAGCTACTGTAGCTACTGTAGCTATTAGCCCCTCCAATATTCAGCTATTAGTGTCTATTTTTGTCCTATACACAAACATTACATTCCCATTGATAATGAATGGGGACTTTTACGTCACAGTGTCTCAGGGCAAATATGCATAGCGTCTATTTTACGATAATGATAACCCATCTGAACCCCTAATTGCTCCCGATGTGTGTGTGTGTGTGTGTGTGTGTGTGTGTGTGTGTGTGTGTGTGTGTGTGTGTGTGTGTGTGTGCATGCGTATGCGTGTGTGTGTGTGTGTGTGTGCGTGGGGCGCGGACAGAGCCTCACCTGTGTCTCGATCCGAGCGGCTCAGCGTTTTGTCCTGCAAAGAGAGAGAGAGCGAGATGAGAGCGAGGACACACACACGCACAGCCACACACACACACATGCACACATGCACATGCACACGCACACGCACAATACATACACACCAAGATAAGACTGAGGTCAGCAGACACCAGCTGAACAAACACACACACAGACAGGTGCACAGAGAAGATGCATGCATGTGCTCAAACACACACGCACACGCACGCACGCACACGCACACGCACACGCACACACACACACACACACACACACACACACACACACACAATAGACGATCTACAAGCCCATAGGTCTTAATGTTGTTGACAGCCCTGTCACTGTTCGTCACTGAGGAGTTAACAGAAAATACAGATCTACAAGCTCACAACCAACGTTGTGAGCTATCCTTGTGAGATACAGATATAGCTTGTAGATCTGCTATTTTCAGCATACAACCACCTGTATAGGTTCAGTCAACTAAAATCTCATGATATTTAGTCGACTATAAAACTAAACAAACACTAAAACATTTCAGATGATTGAAATATGACTAAATAAATAAAAAATTTACTCAAAAGAAGACTATTGACGGGACACTGAATCAGAATTTGTTGTCACACCAACACTGATAGACAGTTTGGCAAACTACTCCAAACTGCACAGAGAAAACACTTCAAAGTCCCACAGAACAACAACATCTCATCATCATCATCATCATATTACTCCAGTTTTGGCAGTTTAGGATTGATTTTAAAATAATTTTACTTGTGTATAAAGCTCTCAATGGTCTCGCGCCTTCCTACCTGCATGACTGCCTGCCTAAATATGTCCCAAACCG
>NC_139712.1:10187949-10200449 GCF_964188405.1 Protomyctophum parallelum | reverse complement strand
CTTAAACATTTAAAACAGTTACACATATTAACCCATTCTGAACGGGAACCCATTTTGGTGTTAGCATCATGTTATGCTTTAGCTATTGAAAAATAGCAGATCTACAAGCTCATAGCGCGCCACCGAGTGGCGCGCTACGAGCTTGTAGATCTGCCATTTTTGAAAAATCGAAGAACGACTGACATTTTTTAGAATCTGATCTCAGGTCAGAATGGGTTCATCAGACCAGTGTGTGTCCCAGTGGAAACCTCGTATGAATCTGATCTCAGGTCAGAATGGGTAAAACAAGAGGTTGGACAGGTGGATTTTTTGCAAAACACATTTTTGGAACAAAATGCCTCAAATCGTCCAATTGCCATCCAAGGCGTAACAATAAATGGCACACTTTTCACATTGGCCTGTTATAGCGCCACCAGGAGGCCACGACCTGACCTGGCCCCTGGTGGAGACCTGTCCTATTATAGCGCCACCAGGAGGCCACAACCTGACCTGGCCCCTGGTGGAGACCTGTCCTATTATAGCGCCACCAGGAGGCCACAACCTGACCTGGCCTGCCCTGGTGGAGACCTGTCCTATTATAGCGCCACCAGGAGGCCACAACCTGACCAGGCCTGGTGGAGACCTGTCCTGTTATAGCGCCACCAGGAGGCCACAACCTGACCTGGCCCCTGGTGGAGACCTGTCCTGTTATAGCGCCACCAGGAGGCCACAACCTGACCTGGCCCCTGGTGGAGACCTGTCCTGTTATAGCGCCACCAGGAGGCCACGACCTGACCTGGCCCCTGGTGGAGACCTGTCCTGTTATAGCGCCACCAGGAGGCCACGACCTGACCTGGCCCCTGGTGGAGACCTGTCCTGTTATAGCGCCACCAGGAGGCCACGACCTGACCTGGCCCCTGGTGGAGACCTGTCCTGTTATAGCGCCACCAGGAGGCCACATCCTGACCTGACCAGGCCTGGTGGTGCAGACGTGTCCCCCGAGGGGCACTTTATTTATTTATTTATTTATTTATTTATTTATTTATTTATTTATTTATTTATTTATTTATTTATTTATTTATTTATTTATTTATACGGATCCTTATCTCTTTCCCTGATGCTTTTCATTTTCCCAAAAATGCATGCACACACACACACACACACACACACACACACACACACACACACACACACACACACACACACACACACACACACACACACAGACACAGACACGCACACGCACACACACACACACACAGACACGCACATGCATACTCTCGATAATAAACACACACTCAAGACACGCACATAAAAACATTTATATGCACGCACGCCGCATGCACACACACACAGTCTGCACACACACACACACACACACACACACACACACACACACACACACACACACACACACACACACACACACACACACACACACACACACACACACACACACACACAGTCTGCACGCCCACATCGTAAAAGTTGTTCGCTCATGAAAACATTCTGTTCTGGTACAGTGGACTGCTATTACTAGAGAGCAGTACACTGCGCGCACGCGCACGCGCACACACACACACACACACACACACACACACACACACAAACACACACACACACACACACACACACACACACAGTCGGGACATGCCGAGCAGGTTTTTAGGGGCACGAGGAGTTCCTTTCTCAGCGGTGACACGAGGTCTGTGTCTGCACGGACGTCAGTACTGTGTGACATCATATATTTTTATGTATAATTATGTATTTCCCTGTTTTGTTGTTTTTGCATAATGTTAAATCGCTCTGGCTTAAGAGCGTCTGCTAAATGCCTACATTGTATAAATTGTAATCCGGTGCATGCGTCAACAATTATTCACCTCATCAGAGTGCAAATAGTGTCAGATTATATATTTTTTTTTTAATATATTTTTTGTAACCCATTTTTCACCCCTGTGTCAGTCATCTAATGTGATCCTGGGCTCTACACACCCTCCACCAACCTAGTCCCCATATATGGGGGACAAGGGGAGAGCAACGGACTTGAACTCATGCTTCCTTCATGCCTGAGTGTCCAAGTTGCTCCTTCACACCTGACAGGGGGGAGTTTCCCTGGTTGGACGTATAGCGCGTGGAAGGAACACGTTATTCCAACCAGTTCCTTTCCCCTCCTTCAGGCGCCCCGGCTTAGTGTCAAATTATAGACTGTAGTATCTTCCAGCACCTCCCACACATAATTATTACAATTTACAATTTAGACATCTAGCAGACGCTCTTGATCCAGAGCGACTTACATTAAGCAAGAACTAAACCATTGATCACATATAAAAAAAAGTATAGTTATCGTGAATCATGAATAAACTAAGATAACAGTGGAGTAACTATACATACTATACTATATTATATATTATACTATATTATACAATATACATGTGTACTATATTATACCAATATATATATGTAATATGAGTTATATATAATAATATAATAACCTTTTGAATGTGCGCACCACATGCACGTGCAAGAGTGTTTGGACGATTGTAATCTATGCATACATGCGCTTGCTTACGCGTGTGTGCACGCACCATTCCTCGCACTGTGTGTGTGTGTGTGTGTGTGTGTGTGTGTGTGTGTGTGTGGCTGCAGAACCTCTGCCCTGATGGCCTCAAAAGTCTATACATATCTCCCCCCCGGTCTCTAGGGGGGATATAATATCCCTTTGGTCTAGTGGTTGTTAAGATGTTGGACTTGTCATGCGGGAGGAGGCCCGCGAGTTCGAATCCCGGGGCGTTACAATTGGTACGTGACCCGGATGGGGTTTCCTCCCGTGGGAGGAGGAGGAGGTCAAAGGGAGGTGAGGTCCGAATCCCGGGGACGTTACGCTTGTGTTCCTCGCACTCGCGTGCGTGTGTGCGTGTGTGTGTGTGTGTGCGTGCGTCACCTGTTTTTCCGCAGCAGCCAAAGCGCCCCAGGCATTCTTTATGCGCTCCCAGGCCACACTTGGCGCACAGATATCCCTGATTGAAGACGCCCCTAAAACAGGAGAGGAAAAACAACAACAACAAGAACAGATCAGACAGGTGGTTTAGACGGGGAGAGGACGACACTAGCCCATTCTGACCTGAGATCAGTTTCAAAAAAATGTTCTTCTATACATCCTGACAGTTTTCCATTCTGACCTGAGATCAGATTCTAAAAAAAAATGTCTTCTATGGCAGTCGTTCTTTAGATTTTTCAAAAATAGCAGACCTACAAGCTCGTAGCGTGCCACTCGGTGGCGCGCTACGAGCTTGTAGATCTGCTATTTTTCAATAGCTAAAGTATGACATATTTTGACCTGAGATCAGATTCTAAAAAATGTCTTCTAACATCCTGACAGTTTTCTTGAAAAAGCTATGTTTCTATGGCAGTCGTTCTTTAGATTTTTCAAAAATAGCAGACCTACAAGCTCATAGCGCGCCACTCGGTGGCGCGCTATGAGCTTGTAGATCTGCTATTTTTCAATAGCTAAAGCATAACGTAATGCTATAGCACCAAAACGGGTTCCCACCCAGAATGGGCTAGACACTAGACGAGACATAAAACACTTCAAAGGGGTGAGATTATTACGTCTGTCGAATTCCCTGTCGTGACAAACAAACACACCAGACACACGCACACACACAAAACAGCAAAGCAGTGCTTATTTACTTTGCACACGCCCCATCTCAAAGGCACCTTATTATTATTATAACGTGATGGAAGTTTGCCCTTTGACTGGATTAGTGGCGCTATAGTGGCGCTAGTGACGCTAGTGACGCTAGTGACGCTAGTGACGCTAGTAGGGCTGGACTATGTTGTGAACCACTGGATTAATGGAACATTATGTATCAGTCACATTTTTGGCATAAATCAGTGCAAAACCTCTCAACTCCATTGGACCCTCAAAATGTCTACTAAAGCAGCTAACTCCACCACCTCTCCCCCCTCTCATGGAAGTAATTGACAATATATAAAGTCACAACACCAACTTTGATGAGTCAGTATTGCTTTGTTTTAAAAATATAAGGTTTTCTTAATTTCCTGAAAAATGCATATTTTTCATTTCCTGAAAGATGAACATTTTGGAGTCATGAGGTTTCGGACCGCCACAACAAAATATACGGTTAAGATCAAAACAGGCTTCATGTCAATCGGTCACGTATACCGCACACATGGGCACCTGGCGGCCTGCAGGGGCCATATCCGGCCCCCACGTTCACTTAATGTGGCCCTCAGGTCTGCTTTTAACCACTTTAACCATTATTTTTAAACTTTAACTGTTGAAATATTAGACATCATGACATATTTGGGGACCACTGACAGAAATATAGTTCTCAACGTTTTTGGCTGGGGACCCCCGGAAATGTCTCTTTTTGTATAATTTGGAGATGCCCCCAAAATAATTTGGCGACTCCCCCTAGGGGGTTGAGAACCCTTGATTTAGAAGACATCTGGTCTCGATACGTTTAATGCAGACGGACGGACGGACGGACGGACAGACAGACAGACAGACAACCATTGAGAACAGACAGTACAGACAGACAGACAGACAGACAGACAGACAACCATTCAGAACAGACAGTACAGACAGTACAGACAGACAGACAGACAGACAGACAGACAGACAGACAGACAACCATTCAGAACTGACAGTACAGACAGACACAGACACAGACACAGACACAGACACAGACACAGACAGACAGACAGACAGACAGACAGACAGACAGACAGACAGACAGACAGACAGAACAGACAGACAGACAGACAGACAGACAGACAGACAGACAGACAGACAGACAGACAGACAGACAGACAGACAGACAGACAGACAGACAGACAGACAGACAGACAGAACAGACAGACAGACAGACCTCAGCAGCATGTGACAGTAGCTGCAGGAGGTGATCTTGTCGAAGGTGTGCATGTGGAACTCGTGTGAGTTGGACGTCCCGTCCTCCGGGCGGATGTTGGATCTGTGGAGAAACACACAGACCTGAGATCAGATTCATACGAGGTTTCCACTGGACACACACTACTGGTCTGATTAACCCATTCTGACCTGAGATCAGATTCTAAAAAAAAAATCACAGTCGCTCTTCGATTTAAAAAGAAATAGCAGACCTACAAGCTCGTAGCGCGCCACTCGGTGGCGCGCTACGAGCTTGTAGATCTGCTATTTTTCAATAGCTAAAGCACGACATGATGCCATAACACCAAAATGGGTTCCCGTTTAGAACGGGTCAAGTTATATATATTTGTAACTCCGACAATGACTTGAAATGAATTTCGTACAGATTTTGTAAACACTATACTACAGGTATGACCTCTGTGGGGTCTGCAGAAATGCAGAGCTAGATTCTATAATTATACTTTTACTTACTAATTGGTTAATGGTGCTTTTTATTTAGTGCATTTATCCAAGGCGCTTTACAATGATTGTGCATTATACACTCGCACACAATTCATACTCCGATGGCGGAGGAAACCGTGCAAGGCACCGACCTGCACATCAGGAGCAATCAGGGGTTCAGAGGGTCTTTGCTCAAGGGCACTTTGACACTAAATCTTCTACGTCTACTCCACTACGTCTCAGAGACAACAATATCTTACATATTCCACTACGGTTATTTGAAAGCTTTATAGTTACTATAGTTACTTTGTAGATATTGATTCGTTTTACAAGACACACTTAGCACTTCAGTCCTATATTAGTGTTAGTGCCATTTGAAAATACATTTCAAAACTTGTTTTTATAAATTGTATTCATTTGAAAAGTTGAACTTGTGAAATAGGACATTCTGCACAAATGACTACTTTCTACTACAGCACAGCACAGCACAGTACAGTACAGTACACAATAAACCCAAGCGTTTATAAGGTTATAAACTGTTTTAAACACATATTTGTAAATTGTAACACTTGTTGTTTTTGGCAGCAAATTTCTATTTTAGTTTTAGTCGTCTCTTGAATAGTTTTCACTTAGTTTTAGTCATACGATTTTAGTCGACTAAATCTACAGTTGATTTAGTCGACTAAAATGTGTTTTGACAGGCCTTGATGTCGTTGTAATGACATATTTTACACTTTGGTTGCATGCTGAAAATGGCTGATTGTAGATCTGCCATTTTCAGCATGCAACCCAGCATAAAACTGGATCTCTTGTCCACTAGTCCCTTCCTAGCCTCGATACCCAGGCTTTCATTTCGTCTGCGCGAAAGATGAAAGCCTGGAAAAAGCCGTGGGCTGAACCAGTCTAAAAGTGGGAGTCAACCCTTCCGGGTGGGCGTCGCTCTAAATGATGTGACGTAGCGCTGCACTAGGGGGGAGAGGAGGGGCCGGGGGTGACGGACAGATCGATGAGATCCAATCAGGGTGCGCGCATTTCTGAGGCGCGACCCTCCCATCTAGGCCAGAAATGTCTCTGCTTAGGTCAGGCTAGTCCCTTCCTAACATTTTAGTCTAGTTTTTATTTGTTGACGAAATTGCCAGTATATTTAGTCTTAGTTTTAGTCATCATAGATTCATTTTTATTTCGTTTTTATTTAGTTTTAGTCAGTGAAAAAAGGTAGTCGACGAACATTTTCCGTCTTAGTTTCAGTCGACGAAAACAACACTGGTACAGTACAGTGCAATGCAGCACAGCACAGTAACTGAACTGTGTCAGACAGTGTGACAGCTTGCACTGCTCTGTCAGACCTCTTCATCATCATCGTCGTCGTCATCGTCGTCAGAGAGCGAGTGGCCTGACTCGACAAACAGGACCGGGAGAGAAATGTCTCCTTGGCGCTCTGACAGACCCACACGGCGCAGACAAAAGAACACACCACACACCCCCCTCTTATCGCACCTGTCTGTCACTTCAGGAGACACACACACACACACACACACACACACGCACGCACGCACGCACGTACACACACGCACGCACGCACGCACGCACGCACGTACGTACACACACGCACGCACCAGTGTTCTTTTCGTTGACTAAAACTAAGTCGAACATTTTTCGTCGACTACCTTTTTCCACTGACTAAAAATAAATAAAAACTAATCTATGATGACTAAAACTAAGACTAAATATACTGACAAAATGAAATAAAAACGAGACTAAAATGTTATGAAGTGACTAGTGGACAAGAGATCCAGTATAAGTCATTTTACACATGGTTGCATGCTGAAAATAGCAGATCTACAAGCTCACAAGTTGTGAGCTTGTAGATCAGCTATTTTCAGCAAGTGTAAAAACACATCAAGACCCGCCAAAATACATTTTAGTCGACTAAATCACCTGTAGATTTAGTCGACTAAAATCTTATGACATTTAGTCGACTGAAACTAGACTAACACTAAGACATTCCAGGTGACTAAAACTAAATGAAGTTTCAGTCCAAAGTCTATGACTAAAACTAAAATAGAAATATGCTGCCAAAAACAACACTGACACGCACGCACGCACACACACACACACACACACACACACACGCACACACACACACACACGTGTCACACACGCAGACAAAAGAAGACTATACTCACATGGCCATGCCGAACTGCTCCAGCCACTTCTTCTTCATCTCTTTGGTCTTGAAGAAGAACTCGAAGCCGCTCTGGCCCTGGTTGTGCGTAAGGTAGAAGCCGTACGACCACTGGAAGAGAGAGAGAGGGGGGGGGAGACATTAATTCTGACCTGAGATCAGATTCATACGAGGTTTCCACTGGACACACACACACTGGTCGGATTATAACCCATTCTGACCTGAGATCAGATTTAAAAAAAAATGTCAGTCGTTTTTCGATTTTTCAAAAGATAGCAGACCTACAAGCTTCATGTCATGTGAAAGCAGGGAATCATAGCTTCAAATTGACATATTGGTTGTTCAGTTTGACCCACCAGTTTTGGAGATATGGCTTATAGAGTAATGTCTGGCAGAGAAACGGAGAGTTGAGAAAACAGGCTTGAAAGGTTCACTTCTGTGGTCTCTAACATTACACCTAGCTACATGTTTAAGCATTTATTTCATATTTACATGTCTTCTGTGGTCTCTAACATTACACCTAGCTACATGTTTAAGCATTTATTTCATATTTACATGTCTTCTGTGGTCTCTAACATTACACCTAGCTACATGTTTAAGCATTTATTTCATATTTACATGTCTTCTGTGGTCTCTAACATTACACCTAGCTACATGTTTAAGCATTTATTTCATATTTACATGTCTTCTGTGGTCTCTAACATTACACCTAGCTACATGTTTAAGCATTTATTTCATATTTACATGTCTTCTGTGGTCTCTAACATTACACCTATAGCTACATGTTTAAGCATTTATTTCATATTTACATGTCTTCTGTTGACTCTAACATTACACCTATAGCTACATGTTTAAGCATTTATTTCATATTTACATGTCTTCTGTGGTCTCTAACATTACACCTATAGCTACATGTTTAAGCATTTATATCATATTTACATGTCTTCTGTGGTCTCTAACATTACACCTAGCTACATGTTTAAGCATTTATATCATATTTACATGTCGATTTCAGCTCTGACACTTATTTCAGACATGCTCTAGTACGTGAAGAGTCTGCATGTGCTATTAACTAATTTAGAAAAAGGTGGAATTCGCGCGATGGCAGGCTCTCAGTCAAATCTGGTCACAAATAGTCTCTTCTGGGAGTAGCCTACAAATATCAACTTGGTTTGAGAACCACTGATTTATAAGGTATTTATGCGGTATTTGTCGTCCTCTGCTCTGAATGGGTATAAATAAATACATCAATGAGAATGCAAAGGAATAGAAGAGACTGAGGTTGGAATCAATGATGAGAGGCTAAAACGAAAAGGGGGTAAAAAATAAAGAAAATCAAGTCACAGAGTCAGAGACATAAAAACCCATTCAGGTCTGACGTCGGAAAGAAAAAAGGTTTTCTAAATCATGACAATTTTCGGAAAGATTTGAGGCACATTTTAACGATTAAAAAGAAATAGCAGATCTACAAGCTCGCAGCGCGCCACTCGGTGGCGCGCTACGAGCTTGTAGATCTGCTATTTTTCAATAGCTAAATTATAACATAATGGGATAAATAATGTCCTCACATGTCGTCCGGGATTCTAATTCAAAAGTAGCAGCTCTCCCAGCTCATTTCGAGCTAACTGTTCATACTTCTGTGTATTTCATTATTCCATCCTAATAATGGCTATATAACATTGGCTTTCAAAGTTTTGCAGGATTGGCCCGTTTTGAACAAAAAGCCTCAAATCATGAACGCAGCGTTGTGCAATTTACATTAAATCTGTCACAGACTTTCCTCCTATAGGCTGAGGAACACACATCCCACCCTTTTCACATTGGCCTGTTATAGCGCCACCAACAGGTGGATTTTTGCTGAACACAATTTTGTAACAAAAAGCCTCAAATCATGAACGCAGCGTTGTGCAATATGCCTGAAATCTGTCACAGACTTTCCTCCTATAGGCTGAGGAATATTATATCCCACCCTTTTCACATTGGCCTGTTATAGCGCCACCAACAGGTTGGATTATACCTTGCGGTTGTCCTTGTCGGACGTGGGGTTGTTGGTGACCTTGAAGAGGTGAAGGTCGATGACCTCCTTCATCTCGTAGTTGTCTCCTCGCCGCTTGCAGACGATCACGGCGGCGTCGAACAGGAATATGTACCTGCGTGTGCGTGCGTGTGTGTGTGTGTGTGTGTGTGTGTGTGTGTGTGCGTGTGTGTGTGTGTGTGTGTGTGTGGGGGGGGGGGGGGGCAGGAGGAACGTTGTGAGCTTGTAGATCGGCTATTTTCAGAGAGCAACCAAACAGTGTTGTTTTCGTTGACTAAAACTAGGACGAAAAATGTTCGTCGACTACCTTTTTCCACTGATTAAAACTAAATAAAAACTAAATAAAAATGAATCTATGGTGACTAAAACTGAGACTGAATATACTGACAAATAAAAACTAGACTAAAATGTTAGTAAGGGACTAGTGGACAAGAGATCCAGTTTTATGCTGGGTTGCATGCTGAAAATAGCAGATATACAATCTCAGATTGTAGATCTGCTATTTTCAGCATGCAACCAAAGTGTAAAATATGTCATTACAGGCCTGTCGAAACACATTTTAGTCGACTAAATCAACTGTAGATTTAGTCGACGAAAATCGTATGACATTAGGTCGACTAAAACTAGACTAAACACTAGAACATTCCAGGTGACTAAAATGTGACTAAAACAAAATGAAGTTTCAGTCCAAAGACTATATGACTAAACTAAAATAGAAATGTGCTGCCAAAAACAACACTGGTCCACATGGACCCCCAAGGGTCCACATGGAACGGGTCCATTTGGTTCCTTGTGTTACAGGCGGTCTTTAGACGAGGACGGTGTTCATAGGAAAACGGTCAAAATAAAGTATCGTTTGCTGTGGTCCGTTTAGACGAGAGCGGTGTTCTCAGGAGGTTGAAAACGCAACAAAGTGAAACCACCTCCCAGAGTGGAAATCTTCGAGAACGCCGTTTTATCCCTTCTCCGTGTAAACGGGCAAAACGGTGAATCCGCAAAACGTATGACTAGGGCTGTCAATCGATTAAAATATTTAATCTGATTAATCGCATGATTGTCCATAGTTAACTGTGATTAACCCTTTTACTGCTGCCATTTATTGAGAAATTAGGACCTAATTCATGCCAGCATTTTTTTAATTTGAGCTCTTATTTTGAAAAGCCACATTTTGCCTCAACCGGAAGTGAGCTTATCCCTGCCAGCTTTACGTTGCCAAGACAACCTTTGTTTACATGATCGAATCATGCCGGTACATTTTAGCACTCCACAACGTCGGCTCGTGCCGTCAAAGAAACGCTGTTTTGACCAAAAATGCCATCTGGGACAAGGAATAGGAGATACAGGCGATTGAAAGAAACGGATAGAATGGATTCTTATGGCGACGGTGAATTAATATGAACGATCCAGTGCAGTGCTAACAACATTGCTAGCTAACCGGCTAACGTGAGTAGCATTATGGCTTGATCAATCATAAGCACTATAAAAGAGCAATTGCCGAAGGGCTTCGGCAATGGCAGCAAGCGTTAATATCAAATTAATGCTTCAATTGCCGAAGGGCTTCGGCAATGGCAGGAAGACGGTTAATCGCAAATTAATCGCATATTTTTTATCCGTTCTAAATATACCTTAAATCAGTGGTTTTCAAGATGTTTCTTATCAAGCTCCATTATTTATTCTGCGTTTGAGCCACGGACCACCATTTGATGACATTTAGCCTTCCAGACCCAAACTAAAGAACTGTATTGATGTTGGCCAATGGTACCATTACGAGAGATAACAGGCCATGTTGATCAAAATAACATGTTTTCTAAGTTTTCTAATTGTGTAGACTTAAATTAACTTAAGTAATGCAACTGTTTAACAATTATTCAACTCTTAAGTGTAAAATTGCCATGCATCTCTCAACCATTCTGTCAAACTTCACAGTGCGTTAATCGCGCGTTAAAAAACATTGTGCCGTTAAAAGGACTGTGAGGTTAACTAGTTAATAGTGCGTTAACTTTGACAGCCCTTGTATAGGCTATATGATATAATGGAGTTCCTGAACAAGCCTCCCTCCTCGCCTACAAAGCGCTGCTCATCAGCGACGGTGAATGTAAAACCATGATGTAAATAAAAAGCCTTGTGATAGGCGGCTGCCACGTTTATGTAGCCTAATGTATTATTAAATATATAACCATCGCGTTACATGGCGCAGTGAAAGTGAAAACTATTCAAGAGACAACGACTAAAACTAAAATAGAAATTTGCTGCCAAAAACAACACTGCAACCAAACATAAAATGTCTTGTCTTTTAGTTCCTACTGGATGGATCTCTTCTCCACTAAAGTCCCTCCCTAATATTTTTGTCTAGTTTATTTTTATTTTATAAATATATTGACAAAATTGTCAATATATTTAGTCTTATAGTTTTAGTCATTGTAGCTTAAGTGTCCATTTCGTTTATTTGGTTTTATCGTCAGTGAAAAAATCTGAACGGGGGTTTGAAGTGAGTGGTGCAACAGTGCCCCCTGTTGGTACTCTAACCCATTCTGAACGGGAACCCCTTTTGGTGTTAGCATCATGTTATGCTTCAGCTATTGAAAAATAGCAGATCTACAAGCTCATAGCGCGCCACCGAGTGGCGCGCTATGAGCTTGTAGGTCTGCTATTTTTGAAAAATTGAAGAACGACTGACATTTTTTTAATCTGATCTCAGGTCAGAATGGGTTAATCAGACCAGTGTGTGTCCAGTGGAAACCTCGTATGAATCTGATCTCAGGTCAGAATGGGCTAAACATAGGGGCCATTGCTGTTCCGTGGGAGTGGTTGCACCGCTCAAAAAGGTAGTCGAGACGAGAATTTTCGTCATATAGTTTTAGTTGAGGAAATCAACACTGGTCAGCATCACCTCATAGTCAGTAGAAACCAGTGTTTCTCAAACCCTT
>NC_139712.1:10142949-10182949 GCF_964188405.1 Protomyctophum parallelum | reverse complement strand
AATGCATAAAGCACATTGTAATACTGCCCTTCCCAAGACCCTCCCCAGATGTAGACTCTATCTTCAACCAACACAGCTGTGTGGCCGAAGCGCTTTGATGGAACCTCAAGGTGACCGTCTCCTCTTCCTGGTTCCACTGGAGGTAACTTCTTCCAGCATAAAGACACTGTGTAGAAGACATGGACATCCATCTGTTCCATGTTGTTGATGGTCCATCCATCACAGTAGCCTCCAAAGGAATACAGTTTGCTCCTCACTGCTACAGCAGCATGATAGGCTTGCTTTGGTCCTCCTGCTTTGGAAACGGTCCAAGACAACATCACCCTTTCTGTCTGTCTGTCTGTCTGTCTGTCTGTCTGTCTGTCTGTCTGTCTGTCTGTCTGTCTGTCTGTCTCTCGACATCTACAGTCATTTTCAACACGGTGCATCATCTTATATATCTTCTGTTGTGACATCACACGAGACACAAACTGTTGCCATGCAAGCCTTAATGACGCCAATTAGTGCAGCTGTTCTTCATCTGCACAATTTGAACTCTATTGCTATATTTATTACTTCATTGCGGCTACCTTGGGGTCTATGGATCTATGGGTCTTCCACACGTATAGCATAGTATAGTATATATGTATAGTTTATAATATAGTTTCATTTTATAGATATTCCACTGTTACGTTCTTAGCTTACGCATGTTTCATGATAAATGCTTTTTATGTGATGCATTCCCATGCTTTTTTGTTCTTGCTTAATGTAAGTCACTCTGGATTAAGAGCGTCTGCTAAATGCTTAAATTGTAAATTGCTACAGCGTTCCCTACCACTGAGCTGTGTTGTATTTCGAGGCTGTGTGTGTGTGTGTGTGCGTGCGCACGTGCGCGGGATGTGCTCAAGCTGACTGTCTGAGCACGGAATGTGATGTATGGTGATAACAGTGCCGCTCACGTCACGCGGGTGTGATATTTTTCTCCATATCGCTGTGTGAGAGACAGTCCACTGAGCAACTCAAAGCTGAATGACAAGCATTTTGCATTCTGGCTCTTTGAGGGGAGCTAGCGCCCCCTTATGGCCAGCTTGGTGTGTTTGTGTGTTCTCAGGGGCGGCCTTAGGAATCTGGAGGCCCGTTTCAAGACCAAATATGAGGCCCCATATACCTATGACATAATTATTTTGTTGAGGCCCCCCTGAGGGTGGAGGCCCGTTTCATTTGAAACTGGTGAAACATACCTAAGGCCTCCTATGCTCTAGTATGTGAAGAGTCTGCCTGTGCTATTAACTCATTGGTGAAAAGGTGATTCCAGTGAAAAGCTGGAATTTGCGCGATGGCAGCAGGCTCTCAGTCAAATCTGGTCACAAATGGAAGCCGGGGTTCAAGTAGTTGACTCAATTATCTGAGCCCTCCACCAGATGGCGCCGTGACGCAGAATGAGTTAACCCATTCTGACCTGAGATCAGATTCTAAAAAATGTCAGTCGTTCTTCGATTTTTCAAAAATAGCAGACCTACAAGCTCGTAGCACGCCGATCTGCTATTTTTCAATAGCTAACACCAAAATGGGTTCCCGTTCAGAATGGGTTAAATCAGCATTGCACAATAAGTCAGTGTTCATATCTATGCAGCTGTATACAGTACATTATATCAGTGTTCATATCTATGCTGCTGTACAGTAAGTATTCATATCTATGCAGCTGTACAGTACATGTCATCAGCTACAGTAGGTATAACTAGAGCATTCCAGACCCGTCTTGAGGCTTCAGATGATCCCTTATTAATCAAGGGGTTCTCAACCTTATTTGTTCTCCCCAAACAAACAAACCCTCCACATCATTCGAGATGGAAATCCATTTGGTACCGATGGAGGCCTTGGGGTCTGCTCCACGGACAGCAGGACAGTCCTTTTATATCGCTGTGTGTTTAACACGTTCTGACCTGAGATCAGATTCTACAAAATGTCTTCAACATCCTGACAGTTTTCTGAAAAAGCTATGTTTCTATGTCAGTCGTTCTTCGATTTTTTCGAAAATAGCAGACCTACAAGCTCGTAGCGCGCCACTCGGTTGGCGCGCTATGAGCTTGTAGATCTGCTATTTTTCAATAGCTAAAGCGTAACATAATGCTAACACCATTTTTTTTTTGCTTTGCGGACCCCATCTAAAAAATATATATTGTTCCAGGGACCGACGCGAACCAAAGACCTTTATAGTTATAAATACTTGCTTTAAAAAAATTGCACAGATGTTAACGACTTTCAAAAACAAAACAAAGCAGATCTACAAGCTCATAGTGTGGCATGGAGTGATGCACTATGAGCTTGTAGATCTGCTGTTTTTTTTTTTTTTATAGCCAAAGTATATCAAATAGTGGTTAAAGTAGTTAATGACACCAAGAAGCATGATTAAAATGTCATGATTAAAAAAATGAATAAAATAGCGCCTCTACAAGCTCATACACAGGCTCCATAAATTATATACAAGCTATGAGCTTGTATATTTGCTATTTTTGCATATAGACAAAGTATGAAATTATTTGTTATTATTATTATTTTTTAGCTCTAATGACACAGGTGCGTTCCCGGTTTAAACGCGTTAAAAAACGTCCCTGAGAAGTGGAGAGCGAGAGAATCACGGCTGGCTTGTTAAAACACGCCGCAAATCACGGCACAGAGCGCGGCGGTATACTGAACGTGTCCCGTTTGCCGTCGCCTTCAACTAGCAACACAATTACACGATGAAGAAAGGCCGTTTGGAGGAAGAAGAAGCCGCTGTGAATCACCTCCATGGCGACGTCGCAAGGCTACTGTAAACCATGGCCGCTCTGTGTGTGCGTGTGTGCGTGTGCGTGTGCGTGTGTGTGTGTGTGTAAAGTAAAATATCAACCATTAGTACAGGCCATTATACAACTGGGCTATACGTGTCAACTCATTGTTTTTATATTTGGCAGCCTGGGCCATGATGTCCACAGGCTGGTCAGAGGCCTGAGGATTATAGGGTTGTCCAAGTGTAAGGCAAAGCAGCTTGTTGCAACATACTGTTCAATCTCCTCCATTATAGGCAGTCGGTCTATTTGGAGGAGAAGGTGCTTTTTGTACCCATGATTTACTTTCGGTGTTGGTAATAATATGACAGACTGAAGTGACCAACGTTTGCTGTGAATAAGTTCATGTGTTTGCCTATATTCTGTACATTTAGGGCTTGTTTGGACTCAAGCACTGAGACACGTGATGTTTCGAGTGCGTAGTATATCAGAAGCAACTGAAAATATTTGTGCCCTTGTGTGAAATGTGTGAAAACTAGATTTGTTTTGTCCAGCTCATGAATGTACAGCTTGTGACAGTGAGATCAGTGAGTAACAAGGAAGAAAAATGGTGCATGCACCTCTCACTAGGTAAAAACATGGTCCCATCTCACTCACCTTCATGGCGTCCAGCGCACCTCTCAGGTTCCTCTTGTCAGCGGGGTCGCATGTGTGTTTCACCAACTCCTGTTTTAATGAAACCCAATAAAACATGGTCAGGTAAACAGCACAACTCCTGTTTTAATGAAACCCAATAAAACATGGTCAGGTAAACAGCACAACTCCTGTTTTAATGAAACCCAATAAAACATGGTCATGTAAACAGCACAACTCCTGTTTTAATGAAACCCAATAAAACATGGTCAGGTAAACAGCACAACTCCTGTTTTAATGAAACCCAATAAAACATGGTCAGGTAAACAGCACAACTCCTGTTTTAATGAAACCCAATAAAACATGGTCAGGTAAACAGCACAACTCCTGTTTTAATGAAACCCAATAAAACATGGTCAGGTAAACAGCACAACTCCTGTTTTAATGAAACCCAATAAAACATGGTCAGGTAAACAACACAACTCCTGTTTTAATGAAACCCAATAAAACATGGTCAGGTAAACAGCACAACTCCTGTTTTAATGAAACCCAATAAAACATGGTCAGGTAAACAGCACAACTCCTGTTTTAATGAAACCCAATAAAACATGGTCAGGTAAACAGCACAACTCCTGTTTTAATGAAACCCAATAAAACATGGTCAGGTAAACAGCACAACTCCTGTTTTAATGAAACCCACTAAAACATGGTCAGAAACAACACAACTCCTGTTTTAATGAAACCCACTAAAACATGGTCAGAAACAACACAACTCCTGTTTTAATGAAACCCACTAAAACATGGTCAGAAACAACACAACTCCTGTTTTAATGAAACCCAACAAAACATGGTCAGGAACAGCACAACTCCTGTTTTAATGAAACCCACTAAAACATGGTCAGGTAAACAGCACAACTCCTGTTTTAATGAAACCCAATAAAACATGGTCAGAAACAACACAACTCCTGTTTTAATGAAACCCAATAAAACATGGTCAGAAACAACACAACTCCTGTTTTAATGAAACCCAATAAAACATGGTCAGGTAAACAGCACAACTCCTGTTTTAATGAAACCCAATAAAACATGGTCAGAAACAACACAACTCCTGTTTTAATGAAACCCAATAAAACATGGTCAGAAACAACACAACTCCTGTTTTAATGAAACCCAATAAAACATGGTCAGAAACAGCACAACTCCTGTTTTAATGAAACCCAATAAAACATGGTCAGAAACAGCACAACTCCTGTTTTAATGAAACCCAATAAAACATGGTCAGGTAAACAGCACAACTCCTGTTTTAATGAAACCCAATAAAACATGGTCAGAAACAACACAACTCCTGTTTTAATGAAACCCAATAAAACATGGTCAGAAACAACACAACTCCTGTTTTAATGAAACCCAATAAAACATGGTCAGAAACAACACAACTCCTGTTTTAATGAAACCCAATAAAACATGGTCAGGTAAACAGCACAACTCCTGTTTTAATGAAACCCAATAAAACATGGTCAGAAACAACACAACTCCTGTTTTAATGAAACCCAATAAAACATGGTCAGAAACAGCACAAATCCTGTGTAAAAAGTTAAAAACCACTATAGTAAAACCTATATTGGAGACCAGACCACAGGGCCTATAGTTCATAACTTTCATAAGCTTGCCGGAAATAACTTGAAAGATCAGTTATTTTAAAGCAACCGACGGAGTATTATAAATCTTCTCAAAAGTGGGGTCCGTCTGTGAGCTTGTAGATCTGCATGTGCTGTTTAACCCATTCTGACCTGAGATCAGATTCTAAAAATGTCAGTCGTTCTTCAATTTTTCAAAAAATAGCAGACCTACAAGCTCGTATCGCGCCACTCGGTGGCGCGATATGAGCTTGTAGATCTGCTATTTTTCAATAGCTAAAGCATAACATGATGCTAACACCAAAATGGGTGCCCGGTCAGAATGGGTTGCTTTAATAGCTGTTGAATCATCGGTATTATTTAACATGAACGAACACAAACAAAATGTCTCCTTTTTGATGGGAGTCCACAGCCAAATACATAATCATTGCAACATTGATTTAGTAATGTTAGTCATAGTCATTTGAATAAAATAAAATTTAGTCATCTCAAATGTCTACATTTTAGTCAGCTAAATCTACAGTCGATGTAGTCGACTAAAATGCATTTTTTTTGGAAGTCTACGAATTCAACACTGATACATACTGTACCATACTGTATACATACTGTACCATACTCTATCAATATGGGGATCCATTCCTTGACATGGACAAGTTTGAGAAACCACCTATAATATTATTGTGACTTTACAGGAAAAACAAGCCAACCCTGAACCTTCTTCTCTGGGTTTTTTTGGCAGATCGCAAACCAACGTAAAGGTGCATACTGCCACCTACTGTACAAGAGTGTGCAACATCATGCCAAATCTTCTAGTGCTACAGTTAGATCCTACTACTCAGGTTTGTGGTGTTTATCCCATTCTGACCTGAGATCAGATTCATACGAGGTTTCCACTGGACACACACTGGTCTGATGAACCCATTCTGACCTGAGACCAGATTCTAAAAATGTAAATGTAAAAAGAAAAAAAAAGAAAAAATAGCAGACCTACAAGCTCGTATCGCAAAATGGGTGCCCGGTCCAGTGGAAACCTCGTATGAATCTGATCTCAGGTCAGAATGGGATAAAAATGTAAACAGTGCCTTATATTCCTCACCTCACCTCACCTCACCTAGACATTCTAATGATCACAAAAAAACATATTAGTTATTTTACTTTTATTAAGGTTAAAGGCCATAGGTTAAAAAAATTGCGTGAATTTCAGCCTCTGTGGGGGGTATTTTATTTATACGCAAATATCAGGACCAATGGCATTGCAATTGCATTGCAATGGACATCACTGATGGCGTTTACTCTAGGTAAAGAAATATTAAATATTTGTATTTATTTTATTAATTAATTAATTAAAATATGTTGTAGTATTGCAACGCTGTTGTTGTTTCAGGGTTAACTTTGTCCTTCAATTGTGCTCTTTCCTCTATGTACCTATCACAGTTAAATAAAACGTCCTCTATGTACCTATGACAGTTCAATAAAACCTGCTCAACCTTTTCCATTTCCCCACAACTTCCACATGTGTTGCTCTCTGCCTTACCCATAGTAAAAAGACAACTTCCACATGTGTTGCTCTCTGCCTTACCCATAGTAAAAAGACAACTTCCACATGTGTTGCTCTCTGCCTTACCCATAGTAAAAAGACAACTTCCACATGTGTTGCTCTCTGCCTTACCCATAGTAAAAAGACAACTTCCACATGTGTTGCTCTCTGCCTTACCCATAGTAAAAAGACAACTTCCACATGTGTTGCTCTCTGCCTTACCCATAGTAAAAAGGGTGCTGTCTAACCCAGTGTGGCCAGACCCTTAGCCTTGTAATGAATCGTTCTTCACTTCTACTCCTTTCATTATAATCCTTAGTGGCTACTGTTTATATTACATTATACTCCTTAGTGGCTACTGTTTATATTACATTATACTCCTTAGTGGCTATACCGTTTCAACCCTCAACCTCTGCGTGGGGGGGGGGGGGGGGATGTGGATCACATGGTGCTCGTTAAGTGATTCCAATCAGCTGTGTGGAGGAAGTGAACCCCACATAAAGGGGGTGTGGTTTCCCTCCCAGTATATAATATGCTCCTTAGGAAACAGGTGGCTAACATTCTAACAGGACTACATCTATATGGGCTGCTTGCATTCTTCCATGCGTAGAGATTAACACACATGACCTTTTTTCTGTTGCAGTTTAATAACTTCTACACAGTCTGTTTTAGTTCAGATATGCTTTCCGTATCAAACCGGATCAAACTATGTTTGTTGGCGTTCACCGCCACACTGATGATGTTCAGCTGTGGTCCTGTAGCGGCCCTCATTGGGATCCCGGCGGTCAGCGTCCCGGCCAGCAGTGAACACCTGGCCAGCATTGAGAACTCGACCAGGCCTGAGAACCTGACCAGGATTGAGAACCTGACCAGGTTTGAGAACCAGACCAGGATTGAGAACCTGCTTGAGATCCCGGTCCACATTGAGATCCCGGCCAGCAGTGAACACCTGGCCAACATTGAGCACCTGGCCAACGATCACGCCAACATTAAAAGGCCAAAGGTTTACTTTGACATTGCTGTGAAAGGCGAGCCATTACGAAGAGTAACCTTTGAGGTCAGTGAGTATGTCTTCAGTTCTTAGTCTTGCATAATAATCTAAACAAGCTTAACATATTGTTACGGTCCAAAGTATAGGCAGTAGGAATAAAAAGTAATTTCAGTATTTCTTCCTACTTTCTGTAATTTATCTTTATTCTTATTCTTGCAGTTGCTTGTGGATGGCATGCCCAGAACGGCAGGTAATCCTACTAGGCTACGCTGTTGCTACATGGCAATCATGTTGACATGAGAGCAGTGGCGTGCACATATAGACACTAGGGGGTGCTAGAGCACCCCCTGCCCATTTGGCAATGTGCCCTTTTGGGGAAAAAAGAGAAAACAAAATATATATTTTTTTTTTGTACAGTGTACAGTACATTGTATAGTATGTGGACCATGGTGACATTGATCAATTCTTGATAAAAAATATCCAATATATTATTTAGGCCCCAAAAAATCTATAAATCTCACACTATTAAGGCAACCGGACGGTTCCATGCGCTGCACAATGTGCCCTTTTTTCACTTGAGCACCTGCCCCTCTAAATGTCTGTGCACGCCACTGCATGAGAGAGTTGCTAAACAGATGCTAATAATTGGAGATTCAGTTGCATTTGGTGTTGTAGAATCTTTCCACTGAGAACAACAAGCTCAATAGCAACTGTTTATTAGCATTGGACACATCTAATCTGTATTTATTTCATGTCAAATTGGCTGTGGGGAAAAAGGTCTTACAATGCCTGCATCACATACCATACCAAGCAGGCTGCAACCTTGTATGACTTCACAGTTCACACATCTTAACACATGTGAGTGTCTTAACTATTGTTTTACTCACAGAGAACTTCAGACAGCTGTGCACTGGAGAGCAGGGTTTTGGTTACCAGGGATCAAGTTTTCACAGGGTGATTCCTGGGTACATGTTGCAGGTAAGCTGACATGATTTGATTATTCCTCATCAATAAGTGGAAACTAAACCAGCACACAGAATGCTAGTGTGGATATCATGGAGTCAACGTGTTGTTTTTCATGTTTTAAAGGGCGGGGATATTGGAGGAATGTCTATCTATGGAGGCAAGTTCAAAGATGAGAACTTCTATCTGGAGCACGATAGAAAAGGTTCGGTGTATATTTAAGCTTTGCTCAGTGGTAGATGAAGGCTGTTCTCCCTCACTCACTGTTCTCCTGGTGTAGCATTCCACTTGAAGATTTAATTTATAAGAAGAAAAACAAAACAAATGGTGTTGTCTCCTGCCTTTATTTTCTTCTAATGATTTGATCGGACCAAAATATTGTGTTAATTGTCATGATTTGTCACGATCAGAGTTGGCTTTGTCCGCGGCGTAACAGTCTTTACATAAATACTTTAAGAAAAGCCTGTGGGAAAAATACATTGAGATTCATTTCCTGGGCCACTCGTTGTTCTGAGAGGGGGAGGGACTGCGACGCTCTATAGCCGTTAGTGTTTTGTCGGTTATTCATTTCTTAAGGGATAACGGTTATGGGTTGGCCATCTCTATAGTCCAAAGTTATATTCTGAATGCTTTGGTCATGTAAACAATTGAGGAATAGGAATACTTGTATTCAGGTTCCATGTAAACAGTTGGGTATGATTCTCTGTTCGGAATGAATTCATTCTGAATACATTTTTCACCACTGACTGTTGCTTATCTCTGTGTCTCAGGACTCTTGTCCATGGCCAACTCCGGACCGGACACTAATGAATCTCAGTTCATCATCACCTTAAGGCCAACACCCTTGTATGTAGACTCAGGCCTCACATAGCAAACTACTGTGCTGTGATTAATGGCTGCCACAATGCAATTCCAATGGGAGTCACATGGTTTGACCAAACATTTGTTTGATTGCTGCCTCATTTTTAATTCTAATGAAAGAAAAAATTAAAACTTTTTTTTTTCCACTGATCTTCTGATTCATTCTTCCCATAGGCTGGATGGAAAGCATGTTGTGTTTGGCGAAATCGTCGAAGGAATGGATGTGATCAAGACGATTGGGTCTTATGGGTCTAGGTCTGGGAAGCCCTCCAAGAAGATCATTATCGCAGATTGTGGAGAAATATAGCAGATTGTGGAGAGATAAAGGAGATCTTGAGCTGATGGAGAGCCTCCATGGTCTGGTCCTCATATCACCCCCTAATGTGAGACTTCAATGCGGCTCTACTGTTTGCTCAGGGTGCACTGCAGCCCCCCCTGGTGGTGGTTGACAGTGATTTTACCTAACGGGGACGTACATGTAAAGAAAATGAATTGACCCGTTTGGGACACATACTAAATAAAGTTGACCTTGAGACGATGTCAGTACTTTTGTTCTTTTTACTTTGCTTTGCCTAGTGGATTCTTGGGTAGAATGTACAAGTCGTGTTTGAACCCATTTAGACCTGAGGTCGATTCTACAAAATGTCTTCTGAAAAACATATGTTTCTATATGTCAGTCGTTCTTAAAGTATTTCATGTCAAGGACCCCCAGAATTATCTGTATTTGGTCGCGGACCCCCATCCAAAAAGATGTTGTTCCAGGGACCGCCCCCTGCCTCAGAAGCAAATATTTTCCCCTAAAAAATAGCAGATCTAGGCGGTGGCGTAACCGTCTGGGCACCCGACTGGTAATCCAGTCGCAGTGTGCCGCGGGTTCGACTCCCTAGCCCGACACGGCCTTTACTGCATGTCTTCCCCCATCTCTCTCCCGTTTCCTGTCAGCCTACTGTCTGTCCCTTAAAAAAAACAATAAAAGGTGTAAGCCGCAAAAAAATCTTTAAAAAGAAATCTGATCTACAAGCTCTTTCCCTCTGCTCCAAGAATCCCTGACAAATCCCATTCCCGTCCTGCATCATTAACCCTGTAAAACCCGGATTCATGTCTACTTGCAAAAATAATACGATTTCAACCTTACTACTAGGACTTATCAGAGGAAACTATGTAAAAAAAATATATATATAATGTTTTTTGCAAATTTTATGCACATTTATTATAATAATGAATTAATACTTTACATTTGGGGGATATCTTTCACAATAATTAATAAAACATGTTCTAGACATTCTAATGATCACAAAAACATATATTAGTTATTTTACTTTTAAGGTTAAAGGCCATAGGTTAAAAAAAAAAAAAAAAAAGATTGTGTTAATTTCAGCCTCTGGGGGTATTTTATTTATACGCAAATAGCAGGACCAATGGCATTGCAATTGCAATGAACATCACTGATAACTTTTACTCTAGGTAAAAACATATTAAATATATATTTTTAATTAAAATATGTTGTAGTATTGCAACGCTGTTGTTTCAGGGTTAACTTTGTCCTTCAATTGTGCTCTTTCCTCTATGTACCTATGACAGTTCAATAAAACACTCAACCTTTTCTATTTCCCCACAACTTCCACCTCTCTGCCTTACCCATAGTACAAAGACAACTTCCACATGTATAGAGAGTATGCACAGGCATGATTTTCCCATCAGGACACGCCCCCCTCATCTAGACTTAGTGGCAACACATTGAGCAGCATGGAGTGTTGGAGTTTGGGAGCGCTCGTTGGAAATCACTCACCCGTTTCTAAATGTCACATAATGCAGGAGGCAGCAACATGTTGTGTTACTGAAAACAAGCACTTCCAAACTCTGACACTCAAAATTTGAAATAATCAAATGCAGGGCATTTCTTGACAGAAAGTAGCTCATAATGTTTCTATTGTTATGGAAATCAATATATGTCCATCCGGGTGAAGGTATATCTTAGAAGTTTATTCAGAAGAACAGCAACAAGCTAAACAACATCTCTCAGTCTAGCAGGCTTAGCCTGTATCCCTCAACATTCTCTCTCAGTTCCATCTCTCTCTAAACAACATCTCTCAGTCTAGCAGGCCTAGCCTGTCTCCCTCAACATTCTCTCTCAGTTCCATCTCTCTCTAAACAACATCTCTCAGGTGCTATTTACACGAGGATGGTGTTCATAAAAAACGGCAAAATAAAGTACCGTTTAGCGCTGTCATTTAGACGAGAACGGTGTTCTCAGGAGGTGAAAACGCATCGAAGTGAAACCGCCTCCCAGAGTGGAAATCATTCAGAACACCGTTTCCTATGGTCTCCATATAAACAGGCAAAACGGTGAATCCGCAAAACTTATGACATCATGGCTCATGTTGGCTCACAGCGCATATGTTTATTACATTGATGCAGAGCCATATCATTATGAAATATGATATAATGGAGTTCCTGAACAAGCCTCCCTCCTCGCCTACAAAGTTCTGCTCATCAGCGATGTTGAATGTAAAACCATGATGTAAATAAAAAGCCTTGTGATAGACGGCAGCCGCGGCAGCAGCGTTTATGTAGCCTAATGTATTATAAAATATATACCATCCCGTGGCGCGCCCAGAGCCGTGTTGCGCAGGCTTGCGTGAAGGTTTCTTCTTCTTGTATGTGGGTGACCTGTCTATTTGGCAGCCCGTTATCGCCACCTAGCGACAGTATAGCATAATAGCACATCATATCATAACGTGTGCGTTCTCGTGTAAAGGGTAAGAAAAAATGAGAACGCAACGGGACTTTGACGTGTTATATGGAGATGGTCGCCGTCTAAAAGAGGCCTTAGTCTAGCAGGCCTAGCCTGTCTCCCTCAACATTCTCTCTCAGTTCCCAGTTGACCATCACAAAGGTACAATACAATGGCTGTCCCCCCCCCCCCCCCCCCCCCCACTCAGTGGGCGTTCCCGCATAACTTCCAGGTACGATGATGTCACGCGCATACCCTCTATTGCTCTCTGCCTTACCCATAGTAAAAAAGGGTTCTGTCTAACCCAGTGTGGCCAGACCCTTAGCCTTGTAATGAATTGTTCTTCCATTCTATTCCTTTCATTATACTCCTTAGTGGCTACTGTTTATATTACATTATACTCCTTAGTGGCTACTGTTTATATTACATTATACTCCTTAGTGGGCTACTGTTTATATTACATTATACTCCTTAGTGGGCTACTGTTTATATTACATTATACACCTTAGTGGCTACTGTTTATATTACATTATACTCCTTAGTGGCTACTGTTTATATTACATTATACTCCTTAGTGGGCTACTGTTTATATTACATTATACACCTTAGTGGCTACTGTTTATATTACATTATACTCCTTAGTGGCTACTGTTTATATTACATTATACTCCTTAGTGGCTACTGTTTATATTACATTATACTCCTTAGTGGCTACTGTTTATATTACATTATACTCCTTAGTGGCTACTGTTTATATTACATTATACTCCTTAGTGGCTACTGTTTATATTACATTATACTCCTTAGTGGCTACTGTTTATATTACATTACACTCCTTAGTGGCTACTGTTTATATTACATTATACTCCTTAGTGGCTACTGTTTATATTACATTATACTCCTTAGTGGCTACTGTTTATATTACATTATACTCCTTAGTGGCTATACCGTTTCAACCCTCAACCTCTGCGTGTGTGTGGGGGGGGGGGGGGGGGGGGGGGAGATGGGGATCACATGGTGCTTGTTAAGTGATTACAATCAGCTGTGTGGAGGAAGTGAACCCCACATAAAGGGGTGTGGTTTCCCTCCCAGTATATAATATGCTCCTTAGGAAACAGGTGGCTAACATTCTAACAGGACTACATCTATAACTCTATGGGCTGCTTGCATTCTTCCATGCGTAGAGATTAACACACGTGACCTTTTTTTCTGTTGCAGTTTAATAACTAAAGTAAAGTCTGTTTCAGTTCAGAGATGCTTTCCTTATCAAACCGGATCAAACTATGTTTGTTGGCGTTCACCGCCACACTGATGTGCAGCTGTGGTCCTGTAGCGGCCAGCAGGCCAGAGGTTTTCTTTGACATTAATGCAGGCAGCGAGCCATTAGGAAGAGTAATCTTTGAGGTCAGTGAGTATGTCTTCAGTTCTTAGTCTTGCATAATAATCTAAACAAGCTTAACATATTGTTACAGTCCAAAGTATAGCATGTAGGAATAAAAAGTAATTTAAGTATTTCTTCCTACTTTCTGTAATTTATCTTTCTTATTCTTGCAGTTGTTTACGGATGTCGTGCCCAAAACAGCAGGTAATCCTACTAGGCTACGCTGTTGCTACATGGCAATCATGTTGACATGAGAGAGTTGCTAAACAGATGCTAATAATTGGAGATTCAGTTGCATTTGGTGTTGTAGAATCTTTCCACTGAGAACAACAAGCTCAATAGCAACTGTTTTTTTAGCATTGGACACACATCTAATCTGTATTTATTTCATGTCAAATTGGCTGTGGGGAAAAAGGTCTTACAATGCCTGCATCACATACCATACCAAGCAGGCTGCAACCTTGTATGACTTCACAGTTCACACATCTTAACACATGTGAGTGTCTAAACTATTGTTTTACTCACAGAGAACTTCAGAGCCCTGTGCACTGGAGAGAAGGTTTTTGGTTACAAAGGATCAAGTTTTCACAGGGTGATTCGTGGGTTCATGTTGCAGGTAAGCTGACATGATTTGATTATTCCTCATCAATAAGTGGAAACTAAACCAGCACACAGAATGCTAGTGTGGATATCATGGAGTCAACGTGTTGTTTTTCATGTTTTAAAGGGCGGGGATATCACCAGAGGTGACGGAACTGGAGGAAAGTCTATCTATGGAGCCAAGTTCGCCGATGAGAACTTCACTGAGACGCACGATAGAGCAGGTACGGTGTATATTTAAGCTTTGCTCAGTGGTAGATGAAGGCTGTTCTCCCTCACTCACTGTTCTCCTGGGGTAGCATTCCACTTGAAGACACACTGGCCACATTTAGATTCAGAAATTAATTCGAGTCATTCCAGACATCAGAATAAAAATGCTCATGTAAACGCTTCAATTGGAATAGAACATCCCATTCCGGTCTGGAGGGGTGGTGTATATACTGTTTGAATCGCTATAGATCACCATATAAACACTTTATTCCGAATGCTACTGGGAGTTTGGAATACATGTATTTTACACATGTCTGCCCTTATAGTAGACTATAGTGCTTTATACCCTGCATGTCCAAGCAGGGATGGCAGAAATGCTCTATTTTAGCAAAATCCAAATAGGCCAGTTTTTTTTCTTTCCCCCATAATAAAAAGCGCTATTTCTTTTAGTTCTGGGTTGTTTTGGGTGGAGTGTGTGGTTGCAGGGACTGCGCTTCAAAATATTATTTTATCAGATAATAGCTGTTAGTGTTCGTCGGTTATTCATTTCTTAAGGGATAACGGTTATGGGTTGGCCATCTCTATAGTCCAAAGTTATATTCTGAATGCTTTGGTCATGTAAACAATTGAGGAATCGGAATACTTGTATTCCAGTTCCATGTAAAGGGTTGGGTATGATTCTCTGTTCAGAATTAATTAATTCATTCTGAATACATTTTTGTGCATGTAACTGCATGAGGCCATTGAGTGCAGTCCTGTATATATCCTTAGTTTTGTATTTGAATGTGTTGCTTAGTATACATTACATGAGCACATTTACTTTGTTACTTTTCACCACTGACTGTTGCTTATCTCTCTGTCTCAGGACTCTTGTCCATGGCTAACGCTGGACCGGACACCAATGGATCTCAGTTCATGATCACCTTAGTGAAAACACCCTGGTATGTAGACTCAGGCCTCACATAGCAAACGACTGTGCTGTGATTAATGGCTGCCACAATTTTTTGAAAGAAAAAAAATACTTTATAGAAAAAGGTTGGAATAGTTTTTCATTGATCTTCTGATTAATTCTTCCCATAGGCTGGATGGAAAGCATGTTGTGTTTGGCAAAGTCGTCGAAGGAATGGATGTGATCAGGAAGATTGAGTCTTATGGGTCTAGGTCTGGGAAGCCCGACGAGGTGATCACTATCGCAAGTTGTGGAGAAATATAGCAGATTGTGGAGAGATAAAGGAGATCTTGAGCTGATGGAGAGCCTCCATGGTCTGGTCCTCATATCACCCCCTAATGTGAGACTTCATATCACCCCCTAATGTGACTTCAATGCGGCTCTACTGTTTGCTCAGGGTGCACTGCAGCACCCCCTGGTGGTGGTTGACAGTAATGTTACCTAACAGGGACGTGCATGTAAAACAAAATGAATTGACCCGTTTGGGACACATACTAAATAAAGTTGACCTTGAGACGATGTCAGTACTTTTGTTCTTTTCACCTTGCTTTGCCTAGTGGATTCTTGGGTAGAATGTACAGGTCGTGTTTGAACCCATTTAGACCTGAGGTCGATTCTACAAAATGTCTTCTGAAAAACATATGTTTCTATATGTCAATCGTTCTTAAAGTATTTCATGTCAAGGACCCCCAGAATTATCTCTATTTGGTCACGGATCCCCATCTAAAATTATGTTGTTCCAGGGACACCCCCCCCCCCCCCCGCCCCCCGCCCCAGAAGCAAATATTTTCCCCTAAAAAATAGCAGATCTAGGCCCAGGCGGTGGCGTAACCGTCTGGGCACCCGACTGGTAATCCAGTCGCAGTGTGCCGCAGGTTTGACTCCCGAGCCCGACACGGCCTTTACTGCATGTCATCCCGTTTCCTGTCAGCCTACTGTCTGTCCCTTCAAAAAACCAATAAAAGGCGTAAGCCGCAAAAAAATATATATATAAAAAAAAAAACAGATCTACAAGCTCTTTCCCTCTGCTCCAAGAATCCCTGACAAATCCCATTCCCGTCCTGCATCATTAACCCTGTAAAACCCGGATTCATTTATACTTGCAAAAAAAATAAGATTTCAACCTTACTACTACTTTTTACTACTAGGACTTATCAGAGGAAATTATGTAAAAAAATAAATATATTTATTTTTTTGCAAATTGTATGCACATTTATAATAATGAATTAATACTTTACATTTGGGGGATATCTTTCACAATAATGAATAAAACATGTTCTAGACATTCTAATCACAAATAAACCATGTTAAAGTTATTTTACTTTTAAGGTTAAAGGCCATAGGTTAAAAAAAATGTGTTAATTTCAGCCTCTGTATTTTATTTATACGCAAATATCAGGAACAATGGTATTGCAATTGCATTGTAATGAACATCACTGATGGCGTTTACTCTAGGTAAAGAAATATTAAATATTTTTATTTATTTTATTAATTAAAATATGTTTTAGTATTGCAACACTGTTGTTTCAGGGTTAACTTTGTCCTTCAATTGTGCTCTTTCCTCTATGTACCTATGACAGTTCAATAAAACGTACTCAACCTTTTCTATTTCCCCACAACTTCCACATGTGTTGCTCTCTGCCTTACCCATAGTAAAAAGACAACTTCCACATGTGTTGCTCTCTGCCTTACCCATAGTAAAAAGACAACTTCCACATGTATTGCTCTCTGCCTTACCCATAGTAAAAAGACAACTTCCACATGTGTTGCTCTCTGCCTTACCCATAGTAAAAAGACAACTTCCACATGTGTTGCTCTCTGCCTTACCCATAGTAAAAAGACAACTTCCACATGTGTTGCTCTCTGCCTTACCCATAGTAAAAAGACAACTTCCACATGTGTTGCTCTCTGCCTTACCCATAGCAAAAAGACAACTTCCACATGTGTTGCTCTCTACCTTACCCATAGTAAAAAGGGTTCTGTCTAACCCAGTGTGGCCAGACCCTTAGCCTTGTAATGAATCGTTCTTCCCTTCTATTCCTTTCATTATACTCCTTGTAGCTGCACAGGTTCAATGGAATGTCCACGCATCATACTGATGTCTTATTTTGGTTTTATTTAGGCATGATACTCCTCTTGACAGTCACCAAAGACACCGTGAAAACTATAATAAAGAAACAAAGACATTTTGTTCAGGTTTTTGAGTCCATACACAAGGAAGCAGAGTCCTCTAGTTAGTGAGAGTCCACACATATGAGTCAAACTTGTCAATAAAGTCTGCAGTTCCACATTTACAGCAATATACAACACACCACAATACAAAATAATGCATAATAAAGAATATATGTACCGTGTGCGCCTTTGAACCATGTGCAGATGAACTATAATTCTCTCTCTCTCTCTCTGACGTTCCCAAAACGTTCCCAACTTCTCTCCAGGAACTCAGTTCGACCTCTGACCCCTTACTGACAGGTGACGTCATGTGAATGACGTGACACTCTGATCATGTGACTCCCTTCCAAAGGGTGCATTTTTACCTTGTGATATAAACCTTTTAACATTATGAATAAAATCCATTAATTCATAACGAAATCAACCTTTTTATACAAGTATGATCATGAACGTTGCACACAAAATAACATATTTAATATTACTTATACTTATAACTGAAAACACTGTCTCCCATTCTGGGACAGTTACACTCCTTAGTGGCTACTGTTTATATTACATTATACTCCTTAGTGGCTACTGTTTATATTACATTATACTCCTTAGTGGCTACTGTTTATATTACATTATACTCCTTAGTGGCTACTGTTTATATTACATTATACTCCTTAGTGGCTACTGTTTATATTACTTTATACTCCTTAGCGGCTACTGTTTATATTACATTATACTCCTTAGTGGCTACTGTTTATATTACATTATACTCCTTAGTGGCTACTGTTTATATTACATTATACTCCTTAGTGGCTACTGTTTATATTACATTATACTCCTTAGTGGCTACTGTTTATATTACATTATACTCCTTAGTGGCTACTGTTTATATTACATTATACTCCTTAGTGGCTACTGTTTATATTACATTATACTCCTTAGTGGCTACTGTTTATATTACATTATACTCCTTAGTGGCTACTGTTTATATTACATTATACTCCTTAGTGGCTATACCGTTTCAACCCTCAACCTCTGCATGGGAGGGGGGGGGGATCACATGGTGCTCGTTAAGTGATTACAATCAGCTGTGTGGAGGAAGTGAACCCCACATAAAGGGGGTGTGGTTTCCCTCCTAGTATATAATATGCTCCTTAGGAAACAGGTGGCTAACATTCTAACAGGACTACATCTATAACTCTATGGGCTGCTTGCATTCTTCCATGCGTAGAGATTAACACACGTGACCTTTTTTCTGTTGCAGTTTAATAACTAAAGTAAAGTCTGTTTCAGTTCAGAGATGCTTTCCGTATCAAACCGGATCAAACTATGTTTGTTGGCGTTCACCGCGACACTGATGATGTGCAGCTGTGGTCCTGTAGCGTCCATCATTGGGATCCCGGCGGTCAGCGTCCCGGCCAGCAGTGAACACCTGGCCAGCATTGAGAACCTGACCAACATTGAGAACCTGACCAGGCCTGAGAACCTGACCAGGCCTGAGAACCTGACCAGGATTGAGAACCTGCTTGAGATCCCGGCCAGCAGTGAACACCTGGCCAACATTGAGCACCTGGCCAACATTGTACAGCTGGCCAACATTGAGCACCTGGCCAACGATCACGTTCATCTGGTAGACAATAAAAAGCCAAAGGTTTACTTTGACATTACTGCAGACGGCGAGCCATTACGAAGAGTAACCTTTGAGGTCAGTGAGTATGTCTTCAGTTCTTAGTCTTGCATAATAATCTAAGCAAGCTTAACATATTGTTACGGTCCAAAGTATAGCCAGTAGGAATAAAAAGTAATTTCAGCATTTCTTCCTACTTTCTGTAATTTATCTTTATTCTTATTCTTGCAGTTGTTTGCGTATGCCGTGCCCATAACAGCAGGTAATCCTACTAGGCTACACTGTGGCTACATGGCAATCATGTTGACATGAGAGCAGTGGCGTGCACATATAGACACTAGGGGGTGCTAGAGCACCCCCTGCCCATTTGGCAATGTGCCCTTTTGGGAAAAAAAGAGAAAACAAAATATATATATTTTTTTTTGTACAGTGTACAGTACATTGTATAGTATGTGGACCATGGTGACATTGATCAATTCTTGATAAAAAAATATCCAATATATTATTTAGGCCCCCAAAAAATCTATAAATCTCACTATTAAGGCAACCGGACGGTTCCATGCGCTGCACAATGTGCCCTTTTTTCACTTGAGCACCTGCCCCTCTAAATGTCTGTGCACGCCACTGCATGAGAGAGTTGCTAAACAGATGCTAATAATTGGAGATTCAGTTGCATTTGGTGTTGTAGAATCTTTCCACTGAGAACAACAAGCTCAATAGCAACTGTTTATTAGCATTGGACACACATCTAATCTGTATTTATTTCATGTCAAATTGGCTGTGGGGAAAAAGGTCTTACAATGCCTGCATCACATACCATACCAAGCAGGCTGCAACCTTGTATGACTTCACAGTTCACACATCTTAACACATGTGAGTGTCTTAACTATTGTTTTACTCACAGAGAACTTCAGACAGCTGTGCACTAGAGAGAAGGGTTTTGGTTACCAGGGATCAAGTTTTCACAGGGTGATTCCTGGGTACATGTTGCAGGTAAGCTGACATGATTTGATTATTCCTCATCAATAAGTGGAAACTAAACCAGCACACAGAATGCTAGTGTGGATATCATGGAGTCAACGTGTTGTTTTTCATGTTTTAAAGGGCGGGGATATTGGAGGAATGTCTATCTATGGAGGCAAGTTCAAAGATGAGAACTTCTATCTGGAGCACGATAGAAAAGGTTCGGTGTATATTTAAGCTTTGCTCAGTGGTAGATGAAGGCTGTTCTCCCTCACTCACTGTTCTCCTGGTGTAGCATTCCACTTGAAGATTTAATGTATAAGAAGAAAAACAAAACAAATGGTGTTGTCTCCTGCCTTTATTTTCTTCTAATGATTTGATCGGACCAACATATTGTGTTAATTGTCATGATTTGTCACGATCAGAGTTGGCTTTGTCCGCGGCGTAACAGTCTTTAAATAAATACTTTAAGAAAAGCCTGTGGGAAAAATACATTGAGATTCATTTCCTGGGCCACTCGTTGTTCTGAGAGGGGGAGGGACTGCGACGCTCTATAGCCGTTAGTGTTTTGTCGGTTATTCATTTCTTAAGGGATAACGGTTATGGGTTGGCCATCTCTATAGTCCAAAGTTATATTCTGAATGCTTTGGTCATGTAAACAATTGAGGAATAGGAATACTTGTATTCAGGTTCCATGTAAACAGTTGGGTATGATTCTCTGTTCGGAATGAATTCATTCTGAATACATTTTTCACCACTGACTGTTGCTTATCTCTGTGTCTCAGGACTCTTGTCCATGGCCAACTCCGGACCGGACACTAATGAATCTCAGTTCATCATCACCTTAAGGCCAACACCCTTGTATGTAGACGCAGGCCTCACATAGCAAACTACTGTGCTGTGATTAATGGCTGCCACAATGCAATTCCAATGGGAGTCACATGGTTTGACCAAACATTTGTGTTTGATTGCTGCCTCATTTTTAATTCTAATGAAAGAAAAAAATAAAACTTTTTTTTTTTCCACTGATCTTCTGATTCATTCTTCCCATAGGCTGGATGGAAAGCATGTTGTGTTTGGCGAAATCGTCGAAGGAATGGATGTGATCAAGACGATTGGGTCTTATGGGTCTAGGTCTGGGAAGCCCTCCAAGAAGATCATTATCGCAGATTGTGGAGAAATATAGCAGATTGTGGAGAGATAAAGGAGATCTTGAGCTGATGGAGAGCCTCCATGGTCTGGTCCTCATATCACCCCCTAATGTGAGACTTCAATGCGGCTCTACTGTTTGCTCAGGGTGCACTGCAGCCCCCCCTGGTGGTGGTTGACAGTGATTTTACCTAACGGGGACGTACATGTAAAGAAAATGAATTGACCCGTTTGGGACACATACTAAATAAAGTTGATCTTGAGACGATGTC
Source organism: Protomyctophum parallelum (assembly GCF_964188405.1). Lineage (NCBI taxonomy): Eukaryota > Metazoa > Chordata > Actinopteri > Myctophiformes > Myctophidae > Protomyctophum > Protomyctophum parallelum. Next base: position 10,161,532 of record NC_139712.1, on the reverse strand, counting down.
AGTACTTTTGTTCTTTTTACTTTGCTTTGCCTAGTGGATTCTTGGGTAGAATGTACAGGTCGTGTTTGAACCCATTTAGACCTGAGGTCGATTCTACAAAATGTCTTCTGAAAAACATATGTTTCTATATGTCAGTCGTTCTTAAAGTATTTCATGTCAAGGACCCCCAGAATTATCTGTATTTGGTCGCGGACCCCCATCCAAAAAGATGTTGTTCCAGGGACCGCCCCCTGCCTCAGAAGCAAATATTTTCCCCTAAAAAATAGCAGATCTAGGCCTAGGCGGTGGCGTAACCGTCTGGGCACCCGACTGGTAATCCAGTCGCAGTGTGCCGCGGGTTCGACTCCCGAGCCCGACACGGCCTTTACTGCATGTTATCCCCCCCCCCATCTCTCTCCCGTTTCCTGTCAGTCTACTGTCTGTCCCTTCAAAAAACCAATAAAAGGCGTAAGCCGGGAAAAAATCTTTAAAAATAAATCTGATCTACAAGCTCTTTCCCTCTGCTCCAAGAATCCCTGACAAATCCCATTCCCGTCATGCATCATTAACCCTGTAAAACCCGGATTCATTACTAAAAAAAATACGATTTCAACCTTACTACTACTTTTTACTACTAGGACTTTTTATGCACATTTATTATAATAATGAATTAATACTTTACATTTGGGGGATATCTTTCACAATAATTAATAAAACATGTTCTAGACATTCTAATGATCACAAAAACATATATTAGTTATTTTACTTTTAAGGTTAAAGGCCATAGGTTAAAAAAAAAGAAAAGATTGTGTTAATTTCAGCCTCTGGGGGTATTTTATTTATACGCAAATAGCAGGACCAAAGGCAATGCAATTGCAATGAACATCACCGATAGCTTTTACTCTAGGTAAAAACATATTAAATATCTTTTTTTAATTAAAATATGTTGTAGTATTGCAACGCTGTTGTTGTTTCAGGGTTAACTTTGTCCTTCAATTGTGCTCTTTCCTCTATGTACCTATGACAGTTCAATAAAACACTCAACCTTTTCTATTTCCCCACAACTTCCACCTCTCTGCCTTACCCATAGTACAAAGACAACTTCCACATGTATAGAGAGTATGCACAGGCATGATTTTCCCATCAGGACACGCCCCCCGTCATCTAGACTGAGTGGCAACACATTGAGCAGCATGGAGTGTTGGAGTTTGGGAGCGCTCGTTGGAAATCACTCCACCGTCCTGCCGTACCACCTGTTTCTAAATGTCACATAATGCAGGAGGCAGCAACATGTTGTGTTATTGAAAACAAGCACTTCCAAACTCTGACACTCAGAAAAATAATCAAATGCAGGGCATTTCTTGACAGAAAGTAGCTCATAATGTTTCTATTGTTATGGAAATCAATATATGTCCATCCGGGTGAAGGTATATCTTAGAAGTTTATTCAGAAGAACAGCAACAAGCTAAACAACATCTCTCAGTCTAGCAGGCCTAGCCTGTATCCCTCAACATTCTCTCTCAGTTCCATCTCTCTCTAAACAACATCTCTCAGTCTAGCAGGCCTAGCCTGTCTCCCTCAACATTCTCTCTCAGTTCCATCTCTCTCTAAACAACATCTCTCAGGTGCTATTTACACGAGGATGGTGTTCATAAAAAACGGCAAAATAAAGTACCGTTTAGCGCTGTCATTTAGACGAGAACGGTGTTCTCAGGAGGTGAAAACGCATCGAAGTGAAACCGCCTCCCAGAGTGGAAATCATTCAGAACACCGTTTCCTATGGTCTCCATATAAACAGGCAAAATGGTGAATCCGCAAAACTTATGACATCATGGCTCATGTTGGCTCACAGCGCATATGTTTATTACATTGATGCAGAGCCATATCATTATGAAATATGATATAATGGAGTTCCTGAACAAGCCTCCCTCCTCGCCTACAAAGTTCTGCTCATCAGCGATGTTGAATGTAAAACCATGATGTAAATAAAAAGCCTTGTGATAGACGGCAGCCGCGGCAGCAGCGTTTATGTAGCCTAATGTATTATAAAATATATACCATCCCGTGGCGCGCCCAGAGCCGTGTTGCGCAGGCTTGCGTGAAGGTTTCTTCTTCTTGTACGTGGGTGACCTGTCTATTTGGCAGCCCGTTATCGCCACCTAGCGACAGTATAGCATAATAGCACATCATATCATAACGTGTGCGTTCTCGTGTAAAGGGTAAGAAAAAATGAGAACGCAACGGGACTTTGACGTGTTATATGGAGATGGTCGCCGTCTAAAAGAGGCCTTAGTCTAGCAGGCCTAGCCTGTATCCCTCAACATTCTCTCTCAGTTCCCAGTTGACCATCACAAAGGTACAATACAATGGCTGTGTCCCCCCCCCCCGAGACAGGAACTACCTAGTGATACCTATTCAGGCCCAGCAGGGTCTCATAACAAACAATAGGTGTGACATAGCCTTTTACATAAAACTTGATTGGATTGAGACAGGCTTTCAGGCCAAGGTGTCGTTGCTCACAGACACGACCAGACAGACTAGCATGGAACCATATACTATATAGATTTGAGTCTTCGTATTTCCCACAACACTATGGTGGATTTTTATGAAACAAAAACTTTGCAGATAGAAAGAGGATAATTCAAGCTTTTCGTACAGCTGCAATGTCGGTGAGTTTGACATTGTTTAATGCAATCAGACAGGACTTTTCTGTGTGGATGAATGGGCTGTCATTAAAGGCCAGAAAGTAGTTTTTTGCCACTCAGTGGGCGTTCCCGCATAACTTCCAGGTACGATGATGTCACGCGCATATACCTCTATTGCTCTCTGCCTTACCCATAGTAAAAAGGGTTCTGTCTAACCCAGTGTGGCCAGACCCTTAGCCTTGTAATGAATCGTTCTTCACTTCTATTCCTTTCATTATACTCCTTAGTGGCTACTGTTTATATTACATTATAATCCTTAGTGGCTATACCGTTTCAACCCTCAACCTCTGCGTGGGGGGGGGGGGGGGGGGGGGGATGGGGATCACATGGTGCTTGTTAAGTGATTACAATCAGCTGTGTGGAGGAAGTGAACCCCACATAAAGGGGGTGTGGTTTCCCTCCCAGTATATAATATGCTCCTTAGGAAACAGGTGGCTAACATTCTAACAGGACTACATCTATAACTCTATGGGCTGCTTGCATTCTTCCATGCGTAGAGATTAACACACGTGACCTTTTTTGTTGTTGCAGTTTAATAACTAAAGTAAAGTCTGTTTCAGTTCAGAGATGCTTTCCTTATCAAACCGGATCAAACTATGTTTGTTGGCGTTCACCGCCACACTGATGTGCAGCTGTGGTCCTGTAGCGGCCAGCAGGCGCTACAGGGTTTTCTTTGACATTACTGCAGACGGCGAGTCATTAGGAAGAGTAATCTTTGAGGTCAGTGAGTATGTCTTCAGTTCTTAGTCTTATATAATAATCTAAACAAGCATAACATATTACGGTCCAAAGTATAGCATGTAGGAATAAAAAGTAATTTCAGTATTTCTTCCTACTTTCTGTAATTTATCTTTCTTATTCTTGCAGTTGTTTGCGGATGTCGTGCCCAAAACAGCAGGTAATCCTACTAGGCTACGCTGTTGCTACATGGCAATCATGTTGACATGAGACATGAGAGAGTTGCTAAACAGATGCTAATAATTGGAGATTCAGTTGCATTCGGTGTAGAATCTTTCCACTGAGAACAACAAGCTCAATAGCAACTGTATTTTAGCATTGGACACACATCTAATCTGTATTTATTTCATGTCAAATTGGCTGTGGGGAAAAAGGTCTTACAATGCCTGCATCACATACCATACCAAGCAGGCTGCAACCTTGTATGACTTCACAGTTCACACATCTTAACACATGCGAGTGTCTAAACTATTGTTTTACTCACAGAGAACTTCAGAGCCCTGAGCACTGGAGAGAAGGGTTTTGGTTACAAGGGATCACGTTTTCACAAGGTGATTCCTGGGTACGTGTTGCAGGTAAGCTGACATGATTTGATTATTCCTCATCAATAAGTGGAAACTAAACCAGCACACAGAATGCTAGTGTGGATATCATGGAGTCAACGTGTTGTTTTTCATGTTTAAAGGGCGGGGATTTCACCAGAGGTGACGGAACTGGAGGAATGTCTATCTATGGAGGCAAGTTCGCCGATGAGAACTTCTATCTGAAGCACAATAGAGAAGGTACGGTGTATATTTAAGCTTTGCTCAGTGGTAGATGAAGGCTGTTCTCCCTCACTCACTGTTCTCCTGGGGTAGCATTCCACTTGAAGATTTAATTTATAAGAAGAAAAACAAAACAAATGGTGTTGTCTCCTGCCTTTATTTTCTTCTTTCTAATGATTTGATCGGCCCAAAATATTGTGTTCATTGTCATGATTTGTCACGATCAGAGTTGGCTTTGTCCGCGGCGTAACAGTCTTTACATAAATACTTTAAGAAAAGCCTGTGGGAAAAATACATTGAGATTCATTTCCTGGGCCACTCGTTGTTCTGAGAGGGGGAGGGACGCTCTATAGCCGTTAGTGTTTTGTCGGTTATTCATTTCTTAAGGGATAACGGTTATGGGTTGGCCATCTCTATAGTCCAAAGTTATATTCTGAATGCTTTGGTCATGTAAACAATTGAGGAATAGGAATACTTGTATTCAGGTTCCATGTAAACAGTTGGGTATGATTCTCTGTTCGGAATGAATTCATTCTGAATACATTTTTCACCACTGACGGTTGCTTATCTCTGTCTCAGGACTCTTGTCCATGGCCAACTCCGGACCGGACACCAATGGATCTCAGTTCTTCATCACCTTAGGGCCAACACCCTGGTATGTAGACTCAGCCCTCACAGCAAACGACTGTGCCGTCATTAAACCATTTTGAGATGAGATTCTAAAAAAATCTTCTACATCCTGACAGTTTTCTGAAAAAGCTATGTTTCTATGTCAGTTGTTAGATTTTTCAATAACTAAAGCATATCATTAAAAAAAATACTTTATAGAAAAAGGTTGGAATAGTTTTTCATTGATCTTCTGCTTCATTCTTCCCATAGGCTGGATGGAAAGCATGTTGTGTTTGGCGAAGTCGTCGAAGGAATGGATGTGATCAAGAAGATTGAGACTTATGGGACTACGTCTGGGGAGCCCTACAAGGAGATCATTATCGCAGATTGTGGAATATATTAGATTGTATTGTGGAGAGATAAAGGAGATCTTGAGCTAATGGAGAGCCTCCATGGCCTGATCCTCATATCACCCCCTAATGTGAGACTTCATATCACCCCCTAATGTGAGGCCTCATATCACCCCCTAATGTGACTTCAATGCGGCTCTACTGTTTGGTCAGGGTGCACTGCAGCCCCCCCTGGTGGTGGTTTACAGTAATGTTACCTAACAGGGACGTGCATGTAAAAAAATGAATTGACCCGTTTGGGACACATACTAATAAAGTTGACCTTGAGACGATGTCAGTACTTTTGTTCTTTTTACTTTGCTTTGCCTAGTGGATCCTTGGGTAGAATGTACAGGTCGTGTTTGAACCCATTTAGACCTGAGGTCGATTCTACAAAATGTCTTCTGAAAAACGTATGTTTCTATGTCAGTCGTTCTGCAAAATGTCTTCTGAAAAACATATGTTTCTATGTCAGTTGTTCTGCAAAACATGTTTATATGTCAGTCGTTCTTAAAGTATTTCATGTCAAGGACCCCCAGAATTATCTGTATTTGGTCGCGGACCCCCATCTAAACATATGTTGTTCCAGGGACCCCCCTGCCTCAGAAGCAAATATTTTCACATATTTTCCCCTCAAATAGCAGATCTACAAGCTCGTAGATCTCAAAAGCTAAAGAATAACAATGCTTAAAACGCAAAGGGGTTCCCGTCCTGAATGTGGTTAAAATGTGAACGCAGGATTTCATTCAGTCTTATCTGTTATAGTAGGATTATACGGATGTATAGTATAGTCTACATTTTGAACTATTAGTGTAGCATTTATTGTCTTTGGAAAACTCAGACATGCACATCAGTGTTTTCAACATCTAGAGCAGTATATGTGGTTCCCAATGTCGCTCAAGACCCAATTTTTGTTTTTTAATTAATTGACCAGTTTGGGACATTTAATAATCTTGACCTTGACATAGTGTCAGTCACTACTTGGGTAGAATTTTCATACCTATTGCACACCGGAAAATAATCATGTATAATGTGAAAGGAAAAACATTGCACTTTCAGAAGATCTGGGGTCGGGCGATGGATTACATACCAAATATTACAGGACAAGAACTGGAGAGAGCTAATTGAAGCATAACGGAGATTGTTGATGTCATATCTGTCTGCTTGTCATTCTTGTCCTGTTTATTTTATTCGTGTTGTAGCACAGATAATCATGGTCAAAAAGATAATCATGCCATTTGATAGTTTCTTGTACTAGGAAGGGTCGGGGAAGGGTTGGAATTGTTCAGTTAGGAAATATATTTATTTATTTATAAGTTGCATTTTACAACTGTATGTAAACGAAATGTTAAAAGCAAATAAAAGATAATAAATAAATACAAAACATACCTTACAGGTCGTGTTTTTAAATGTGAACGTGAAGTGTACACTTCATCGTGCATTTCATTCAGGGCTACATTTCAGCACATTAAAATACAGTAACTTATTTGTGTGTTTTATCTCCTTTGTCCCACACTGTAGTTCAGACCTACTGTATAGTATATTTTTTTAACCATTAGTGTAGCATGTATTTGTAATTGCCATAATAGAGCGTCGCAGTCCCTCCCCCTTTCAGAACGACGAGTGGCCCAGGAAATGATTCTCCGTTAATTTTCTCCATAGGCTTTTCAAAAGATATGTATTTATATAAATCAGGACTATAATTTAGGGCCGGGACTAATTGCGATTAATTAACTACAGAAAAATTAATGCATTAAAAAAATTAAAGCATTTTAATCGCACTATTTTATTCACCGCGGAACATTGTCACTGGACAGTTTTCAGACGGACCTGCGCACCAAGTGTCCGTGTCCTCTTCAGACAATAACACCACCAGAAACCGCAGACAGTTCACCAGACTGGGGGAAGCCGCTGAGATCACTTTGCTTGTCCCCGTGGATTGGAAATAGGATTTAAAAGGCTATCCGATGGTAGCGTGGATTACAGCACAGTTGTGTGCAATTATTCAATAAATAATTATTACCCCTATTACTACAAAAACAATGTTTTATTGCTTAAACTTATGTATTCACTATTCATTGATTCACTCAAATCAATTTGAAAAAATTGCTTTCTCACTGTTCTCGGGTCAAATAATGATATGCGATTAATCTAGATTAATTAATCGCAAAGCCTCTGATTAATTAGATCATTTTTTTTAATCGAGTCCCAGCTCTACTATAATTACGATGTTTTGGGCCGATCAAATAATTATAGTAAGAAGAAAAACAAAACAAATAGTGGTGTATATATCCTGCCTTTATTTTCTTCTTTCAAATTATTTGATCGGCACAAAACATTGTAGTTATATTGTCATGATTTGTCACGATGCGAGTTGTCTTTGTCCGCGGCGTAACCGTCTTTAAATAAATACTTTAGGAAAAGCCTATGGAGAAAATGAATGGAGAATCATTTCCTAGGCCACCCGTCGTTCTGAAAGGGGGCGGGACTGCGACGCTCTATAGTAATGCACCGACCACAGGTTTTTACTATGAAATCTCGCGTCCCGTCACGCCTCCGTGACACGCTCCATATATGGCCAGTATACAGAATTCATTCCATAATGTTGATCTGGCCTCATCAAACCCTGTATACATTCAAGACACGCTCCATATATGGCAATTTTTTCATGCCTTTATTGATAGTACAGTATATTATTTAACCCATTTTTGGGCGGGAACCCCTTTTGGTGTTATAGCATTATGTTATGCTTTAGCTATTGAAAAATAGCAGATCTACAAGCTCGTAGCGCGCCACTCGGTGGCGCGCTACGAGCTTGTAGGTCTGCTATTTTTTGAAAAATCGATAGAACCACTGACATAGAATCATAGCTTTTTCAGAAAACTGTCAGGATGTAGAAGACATTTATAGAATCTGATCTCAGGTCAGAATGGGATAAGTACATAGGAAATGGGGGGGGGGGGGGGGGGGAATTATCCTGTACCCCCCCCCCCTCCCTCTCTGTCCCTCCAGATATGGGATTGAAAGAAGAGCACCAGAGGTCTCCACTGTGTGACACCCAGGATGTTATATCCTACCATGAATCACACTGCTACGGTGTGTGTGTGTGTCTGGCTCCATATTGGCTTTTCACTGTGTGTGTGTGCGTGTGTGTGTGTGTGTGTGTACAGTGTGGATGTGTTTGTGCGTGTGTACACTAGTGTGTGGGTGTGTGTATGTGCGTGCGTGCGTGCCTGTGTGTGAAATTGCTTTCCCATGCCTGGTGACAGTGTAAACAAGACATCCACATGCTTCAGCAGTGCAGGGGATAAGGAAGCTTAACCACGCACGCACGCACGCACACACACACGCACACACACACACACGCATGCACACACACACGCACACACACACACGCGCACACACGCACACACACACACACACACACACACACACACACACACACACACACACACACACACACACACCCCAAGGGGAGATGTGATTGGCATTCTTCAACCTGGGGAATTATCCACAGAGAGATACAGGGGGGGAGAGGGGACTACAGATGATTGACTTGCTGAGGAGAATTGTGTTATGGCGGTATCGGGAGAGAGAGCAGGGGGGGCAGTCAGACAGATATTTCGCGAAGCCACTAACCCTCTAAGACCCAGCGTTGCTTTTTAGCAACACATTTATTTAATTTAATTACTAAATTATTATAATTTTTTTCTGTTCTTTTTTCACCTAAACGTCATCAGTGATGTTCATTGCAATGCCATTTCAATGCCATTGGTCATGATATTTGCATATTAATACCCTAAACAGAGGCTGAAATTCACACAAATAAAAAATGTCTGGACTCTGTGCGATTTTGAACATTTTTTAACCTAAGACTTTTGACCTTTACCCTAATAAAAGTAGGTAAAATAATTGTAATATATGTTTTTTTGTGATCATTAGAATGTCTAGAACATGTTTTATTCATTATTGTGAAAGATATCCCCAAAATGTAAATTATTAATTTATTATATTATTATATAATTATTATATAATTATAAATTTTTCATCAAACTTTATTTTTTTATTTTTTTTAACATATTTTTTTAGTCTTAGTCCTAGTAGTACAAAGTAGTAGTAAGGTTGAAATCTATTTTTTGCAAGTAGAAATTAATGCGGGTGTTAGAGGGCTAAGGAAATCAGGACATCCTGAAAGTTCATATAATGGCCTGTTGTGGCGCTGTCATTGGGCCCAAAAAAAAAAAACCCATAGCCCCATAGAAGTCCATGTATTTGGGCCCAACTTCACCTAGACTGTATTTAGCTTAATAAACATGGTCATGAATACTTTCTGCTTCCACTAGTCACTAGTTTAAAGTCTCATTTCTAATGTCATAATATTCTTTTTGGAAAATTATGGTCCCATTTATTTAAAATAAATGACCATAAAGTCGCGTATGTTCTGAGGGGCGTGGCTACCGTTACAGTCTATGATCGGGATCCCCCACCCACTCGAGTCAAAATAAAAACCAACTAAGAAGAAGGGGGGGGGGGGGGGGGGGAAGTCCCGCCTCGTGTCTGGGCCAGCCAATGGCTCAGCTGGGCCCAAACGGATCTAGAAAGATGGCGACTTACAATTAAATGCTTCATTTTACGTTCATGTTAGACCCGGGGAACGCTTTGTCCATATTTTTTACAGTCTATGGGAGAGAGAGAGAGGCCTATTCATAGTTCATATGAACTATGAATAGGTATATATATCAGTTGCCCCGTGACACAGCATAAAGACATTGTGTTGAAAACATGGACGTCCATCTGTTCCATGTTGGTCCCTCCATCACAGTAGCCTCCAAAGGAATACAGTTTGTTCCTCACTGCTACAGCAGCATGATAGTATCGCTTTGGTACTCCTGTTTTGGAAATGGTCCAACACAATGTCTGTCTGTCTGTCTGTCTGTCTGTCTGTCTGCATTTCTGTCTGTTTTTTTGAAATTCTGTCTGTCTGCATTTCAAAAAATAGCAGACCTACAAGCTCGTATCGCGCCACTCGGTGGCGCGATATGAGCTTTTGTTTTCTTCGGAGATGGACAGGCGGTGCATCGGCACCAGGGGTCACCAGCATGTCCTACAGAGGTCAGGGGTCACCAGCATGTCCTACAGAGGTCAGGGGTCACCAGCATGTCCTACAGAGGTCAGGGGTCACCAGCATGTCCTACAGAGGTCAGGGGTCACCAGCATGTCCTACAGAGGTCAGGGGTCACCAGCATGTCCTACAGAGGTCAGGGGTCACCAACATGTCCTACAGAGGTCAGGGGTCACCAGCATGTCCTACAGAGGTCAGGGGTCACGAACATGTCCCACAGAGGTCAGGGGTCGACAGCATGTCCTACAGAGGTCAAGTGTCACCAGCATGTCCTACAGAGGTCAGGGGTCACCAGCATGTCCTACAGAGGTCAGGGGTCACCAGCATGTCCTACAGAGGTCAGGGGTCACCAACATGTCCTACAGAGGTCAGGGGTCACCACCATGTCCAACAGAGGTCAGGGGTCACCACCATGTCCTACAGACGTCAGGGGTCACCAGCATGTCCTACAGAGGTCAGGGGTCACCAGCATGTCCTACAGAGGTCAGGGGTCACCAGCATGTCCTACAGAGGTCAAGGGTCACCAGCATGTCATACAGAGGTCAGGGGTCACGAACATGTCCTACAGAGGTCAGGGGTCACCAGCATGTCCTACAGAGGTCAGGGGTCAAGAACATGTCCCACAGAGGTCAGGGGTCGACAGCATGTCCTACAGAGGTCAAGTGTCACCAGCATGTCCTACAGAGGTCAGGGGTCACCAGCATGTCCTACAGAGGTCAGGGGTCACCAGCATGTCCTACAGAGGTCAGGGGTCACCAACATGTCCTACAGAGGTCAGGGGTCACCACCATGTCCAACAGAGGTCAGGGGTCACCACCATGTCCAACAGAGGTCAGGGGTCACCACCATGTCCTACAGACGTCAGGGGTCACCAGCATGTCCTACAGAGGTCAGGGGTCACCAGCATGTCCTACAGAGGTCAAGGGTCACCAGAATGCCCTACAGAGGTCAGGGGTCACCAGCATGTCCTGCAGAGGTCAGGGGTCACCAGCATGTCCTACAGAGGTCAGGGGTCACCAGCATGTCCTACAGAGGTCAAGGGTCACCAGCATGTCCTACAGAGGTCAGGGGTCACGAACATGTCCTACAGAGGGCAGGGGTCGACAGCATGTCCTACAGAGGTCAGGGGTCACCAACATGTCCTACAGAGGTCAGGGGTCACGAGCATTTGACTGGGGTTAAAAAAAGAAAATCACACTTGGGTGAAGTGAGAGGTGCTTATTATCATGATGATCTCACCTCACCTCACCTATCCCGTAACCCCAGAGGGTCGTTGGGGCACCACAGACGATCTGTTGACCAGCTCTCTCCATCCCTCTCTGTCCTCGGCAGCTCTCATTGCCTCGCTGAGTTTCAAGTGTGTCCATTCTCCGATGTTATCTTCCCATCTTTTCTTCTGTCTCCCTCTTCTCCTGCCACCTCGTACGGTGCCTTGCAGGATGGTCTTTGCAAGGCCTGAGGATCTGGTGATGTGTCCATAGTACCACCTCAGTTTACGCTTCATGACAGTGGTCAGAAGGTCATCATGTGGGCCGATGGCTTGGCTGATCTTTTGCCGTACTTCCTCGTTTGTGACATGTTGGGTGTAGGAGATACCCATGAGTCTTCGGTAGCATCTCATCTCCATGCTCTGTATTCTCCCCTGTAGCTCAGCTGTAAGAGTCCAAGTTTCACAAGCATAGAGAAGGATTGACATGACGAGTGATCGCAGCAGTCTCACCTTTGATGTCAGACTGATGTTTTTGTCTTTCCATATGGGCTTGAGTTTTGCCAGGGCAGCAGTTGTTGTTGTTTGTGCAATTCTGGCAAGGACTTCCCGTTTGGAACCTTCATCGGACACGATTGCTCCAAGATATTTGAAGCTGGAGACCGTGTCCAGTGACTGTCCGTTGACTTGGATGTCTGAGCGGATGCCGCTGACGTTGTTGGTCATCATTTTGGTTTTGTCGGCATGGATTTCCATTCCATAGGCTCGGGAAGTGTTGTCAAGCCTTTCCACTAGGCTGGCAAGTTATTTTTTCTTCTCCAGCTAGCCCATCAATGTCGTCCGCAAAGCGGAGGTTGGTGATTGGTCTGCCTCCTATATGCTGACAGTTCCTTCATGGTCTGCCAGGGCATCCGTCATGATACGCTCCAGAACAATGTTAAAGAGAATGGGTGAGAGAAGGCGTCCTTGGCGCACTCCAATCGTTGTCCTGAACCAGTCTCCGATAGCTCCGTTGTAGATGACTGCGCTGGTAGCTTTGTTGTACAGTTGTTGTATGACAGTGACAAGGTTAGTTCTGATGTTATACTTCCTCATGGTCGCCCACAGCGCAGCATGCCATACCCGGCCACTTACGTCATTTTCCATTGATTTAGCAATTGACGTTGATGTACAGAAGCATTTACGTCTTACAAAGTCCATAGACTTAGCCACACACATGACGTCACAGGCCGAACACACAATGAATGCCAGGCAAAAAAGGTGAAAAAAAAAGAAAAAGCAACCCAGGTAGGATATGTGTAAAGAACGTCATAGTTCAGCGCTCTATTTAAGTGCAATCTTTGCTCAGTCCAAATTAAACCGTACATTTTATTGAGCATAATTCAGATGCAGGACATTCATTATACAACCTTGATTTGGGCTGCCCAAATATGGAGATGACAGGCGTCATAGTGGTGATGTCATACTGCACATGAGTGACGTCATAGACTGGTCACATGGGGTCTGGTTTAGTTGACTCAATGCTTTCTGTTTTTCCTTCTTTTAGTGACCTTGTTGGCAGTGGGCACGCTGTTGGTTGTCATGGCTACCAGTTCCCACCTGATGTTGTGTGGGAGTTCAGTCTGATCCAGACCGTACTGGATAACTGCTAGCTTACATAACGTCTTAAGAGTAGGACTCAGGTCTAAGATGAACAGGTCATCTATGGGTATACGTTTGGAGTAACCTCCAAAGAGGATGATACGATCTCCCATCATGCAACAGCACATACAAGGCATTGGACGCGGGCCTTTCCCTTTGGGCTCAACCTTCTTCCAGGTTAAGGTCTCTGGGTTGAATTTCCATAGATTATTGAAGGTCTTATTGTGGTTGAGGCCACCAAATATGTACAGTTCTCCATTGTAGGTAAAGGCTGAATGATGACTGCGTCTTTTTGGACGAAGCTGTGCAGAAGGTGTGCTCAGCCAGAGGTCGGACTCTGTGTCAAACACTCTGATGGTGTTGTAGTGCTGACCCCCCATGTAGCTCCCCATGTAGCCCCCAAATACAAACATCTTTGTCCCAATGATGGTAGCAGAGTGATATCCTGAAGCAGGAGGTGGAGTTCCTCTGGTGTTAATTAAGGACCAGACCATTGTGCTGGTGTCCAACTTGTACATGTCATTAATGTATCCAGTCAGCTTGAATCCTCCATGGATAAACATGACCTTCCCCAACACACAGGCTGAGTGGAGGCTCCTCTCCTCTGGAACAGTCCCAGAAACCCTGCTGGGTTTCGACCAAATGTGGGCGTCCACATCAAATGCATAAAGCACATTGCAGTAAGGCTCCCCTCCCCAGATGTAGACTGTATCTTCAACCAACACAGCTGTGCTGCCATAGCGCCTGGATGGAACCTCAAGGTGACCCTCTCCTCTTCCAGGACTCACTGGAGGTAACTTCTTCCAGCATAAAGACACTGTGTTGAAGACATGGACACCCATCTGTTCCATGTCGTTCTCTCCATCATAGTTGCCTCCAAAGGAATACAGTTTGTTCCTCAATGCTACAACAGCATGAGAGGCTCGCTTTAATCCTCCTGCTTTGGAAACGGTCCAAGACAACATCACTCTGTCTGTCTGTCTGTCTGTCTGCCAGTCTCTCTCTCTCTCTCTCTCGACGTGAACAGTCAGTATAAACACAAGTCATCATCTTATATATCCTGGTGTGAAATCACACGCAACACAAACTGTTGCCATGCACGCCTAAACAACGTCAATTTGCACGGCATTTCTCATCGGCACCATTTTTGTATTCTGGCCATAATAATGGTTTTAAGATCCAATAATGCCAACCAAGTCTATGGAATTTAACCCATTCTGAACGGGAACCCATTTTGGTGTCAGCATCATGTCATGCTTTAGCTTTTGAAAAATAGCAGATCTACAAGCTCATATCGCGCCACTGAGTGGCGCGATATGAGCTTGTACGTCTGCTCTTTTTTTAAAACATCGAAGAACGACTGACATTTTTAGAATCTGATCTCAGGTCAGAATGGGTTAATCAGACCAGTGTGTGTCCAGTGGAAACCTCGTATGAATCTGATCTCAGGTCAGAATGGGTTAATGTTTGTTATCTACAGGCTCTGGACAGGGCCCCCCCTGAGTCCATATATGGAGCTGGCCTGTTCCGACGTCATTCTGACTGTCTGCGTCAGGCATGCCCATATTTGGGCATGCCTGACAAAGAACTCTTGCGGGCATACAAGGGACACAGACATAATACTATCTGGGTGCAGGGGCATGCGTGCAGGGGCATGCGTTTCCAACTTGCATCGTTCCAAGTAGGCCAGTGTAGAGGCTCTATCGGGCATCTCTAAAAAGGGACACAGACGTAATACTAATCTGGGTGCAGTGGCATGCATTTCCAACTTGCATCGTTCCAAGTATAGGCCAGTGCCCACCGGGCAGCTCGAGCTTGCAGATAGATATGCTATTTCCACTATATTTGGAAATATTTGCATTTTTAAGTGGTGCAACCACTTCTACATCCAGCATGCAATGTCCGTGTGCCCGTGTACCTGTTTGTGATGTGTGTACCTGTGTGAGCACGAGTGGTGTGCGCATGCGTGAAATTGGAACGAGAGAAGTATGTGACGTGGCTGCCACCTGCTGGACGCAAACGATACAGAGAAGAAATTGGAACGACACAGAGAAGAAATTGGAACGATACAAATTGGAACGATACAGAGAACCAATAGACGGGAGTTGCACCACTCGGTTCACACTGGTGTGATTTTGTTTTAATGTTTTAACTTTCCTGAATTTCTTTTTAATTATTTGACCCTATAATGACATTGGCTCAGAATAGGGACTGCTATAGGATGCTAGCAAAGACCATAAGAAGGGCATTTGCCAAATAAAGCTATTCCATTATGCTATAATGATTATATGATATGATATAGTACTTTACTGTCAGCTCACACTGACATTTGTCTTGCGACACAGCAGCCAAGTATGCAGAAACACACATACAAAACACAAAGAACAAGACAATTTACATACATGAAGACAAGAGCAATATCCACCGCTTAGATTATCCCGTGGCTACTACATCTCCTGATTAAGCCTCAAGGTCGACTGGTGGACAAAAGGACCTCTTTAGTCTGACCTTATTGTATATGCTGGTACACCATATCTCCTTCCTGAAGGCAGCAACCTATATTCTCCATACAACACATGCTTAGTATTAGAGGTGATATTCCTTGCTAATCTTAGGATGCTGTTATCATACGTGGATGTATAAAGTTTCTGATGTTGTTGTCCAACAATCTTTGAACAAATGTTCAGTTGTTGCAGCAGTTGGGACTTTAGGGCTGCAGACAAACATCCATACCAGGTGGTACTACAGTACTGATTAATAACAGTAGTATACAGTACAGTACATCCATACCAGGTGCTACTACAGTACTGAAGAACACTCATAGTGAAGAACAAAAGAAGAATCCGTCTACTAGCACCGAAGGATCTTAGACGGCGAAGGAAGTAGATTCTTTGCTTTGTTTTCTTACACACTGAATCAATCTGATCGTTCCATGACAAAAGATGGTCTATTACTACTCCTAGGTATTTGTACGAACATACCTGGTTGATCGGTTCACCATGAATAGTAATGGGGGATCTGTGTATCTCTGGTGGTGCACCAAAAACAATCTCTTCTGTCTTTTTTGTGTTAATGATGAGAGCGTTGTTATCACTCCATTCAACCACCTTATTTACTCTGTGTTGGTGCAGTCCAGGATCACTGGAACTATCTAGGAGAGAAATCAAAACTGTATCATCTGAGTATTTTAGAGTGTATTGGTCTGGTGTGTCGGTGCGACATTCAGACAGGCATTCCTCAATATGACAGCTGTCAGTATAAACGGTTTTGACTCCAACCCATTCTGACCTGAGATCAGATTAAAAAAGTGTCTTCTACATCCTGACAGTTTTCTGAAAAAGCTATGTTTCTGTGTCAGTCGTTCTTCGATTTTTCAAAAATAGCAGACCTACAAGCTCTATACAAACACCAAAAGGGGTTCCCACCCAAAATGGGTTATAGCATGTGTGACAGGACATGACACTTTATAGGGATTATGATTCTAATGATTCCCTTTAGTCACATGTCAGTGGTTCTCAACCAGTGGCACCGATATCCATACAGCGTTGAATTGTGGGCTTCCAACGATAAGAAAACATTCTTGTTTTGGGTCTGAGAGGCTAAATGTAATTAAATGGTGGTCCGTGCCTGTTATGCCTATAATAAAACATTCAACTTGTTTTTGCAGCTCATTTCACCCAGAGGAGAGTTGAACAGAGCCTTTATTTTAACCCATTCTGACCTGAGATCAGATTCTAAAAAAATGTCTGTTTGAAAATGACAGTTTTATGAAAAAGCTATGTTTCTGTGATGTGTCAGTCGTTCTTCGATTTAAAAAAAAAATAGCAGACCTACAAGCTCGTAGCGCGCCACTCGGTGGCGCGCTATGAGCTTGTAGATCTGCTATTTTTTAAATAGCTAAAGCATAACATAATGCTAACACCAAAAATGGGTTAATACATAGTTGGGATTATTGGTCGCTGTATATCCTGTTAAGAAGATGAAACGACAACCTGACTATTTGGAGGCTTAAATTAAATCAACAACATAGTGAACGATGGGATTAAAACACATTTAGTTTAGAAATACGTCCTTCTTAAATATAAATCGATATGGAAGTCTAATCAATGGTGAATTAGGAAAAGGGATGTTTTATTTGCAACTCAGCAGCATGGTGGTTGCCAAAAACAAAAAGTAAGTGTATTCCTAAAAAGATTCAGCACTTTTCTCTATCAATTATACATGAATGAAAAACCGACACTGACCCCCCCCCCCCCCCCCCCCCCCCCTCCTCCTCCTCCTCCTCTGCCCCACCCTCTCTGACAGGCCGAGTGTGTGTGTGTGTGTGTGTGTGTGTGTGTGTGTGTGTGCGTGCGTGTGTGCGTGCGTGCGTGCGTGCGTGCGTGCGTGCGTGCGTGCGTGCGTGCGTGCGTGTGTGCGTGCGTGCGTGCGTGCGTGCGCGTGTGTGTGCCTTTGTGTGAGTTTGGGCATGTGGGAGTTGAGTTGAGTAGAGGTTTGCAAACCGGAGCAGTCCGACAGTCACATCACATGTCAACACAAGTGCGTACACACACACACACACACACACACACACACACACACACGCACACCCAGAGTCCAGACAGCCAGACGGTTGGCCCACATTCTGGAGCGGTGCTGCTCGTGGCCCCGTTCACCGCCTGGCTGTCAGACACCTGGCAGACAAGTCTATGGACTATTAATGTTCGTCTCATTCATGTGCCTCCCAAAAAGATCTCTGTCTGTCTGTCTGTCTGTCTGTCTGCCTGTCTGCCTGTCTGCCTGTCTGCCTGACTCTCCCCCCCACAATAAAACAGCTATTAAAAACGAAAGCCTGTGGAAACATGGACAACGGCGCCTCCGGTGGAGACATGCAGCCGCTGCACTCAGCAGTCCCAGGATGGGGTGCCTCGGAATACTGTGATAATATTTGGGAATTCATCTACGTCACTTCACTTGGTGGTGTGTTCCTTTTCTGCCTATACAGTATGCCAAGTCTCTTCACCAAACAGCAGATCTACAAGCTCACAAGTCTCTTCACCAAACAGCAGATCTACAAGCTCACAAGTCTCTTCACCAAACAGCAGATCTACAAGCTCACAAGTCTCTTCACCAAACAGCAGATCTACAAGCTCACAAGTCTCTTCACCAAACAGCAGATCTACAAGCTCACAAGTCTCTTCACCAAACATAGCAGATCTACAAGCTCACAAGTCTCTTCACCAAACATAGCAGATCTACAAGCTCACAAAGCAGATCTACAAGCTCACAACGCATCACAGGAAATTGACCGGAAGTGGAAAAGTCTCCCACTCTCTTCCAGCAAAATACGTTTAGGTTCTAACTTTTGATTCTAGAACTAACTGGTTCCGTTCTAGATTCTTGGAACCTTGGTGGTGTTTTCACTGAACCGGCGGCCATTTATTGGTTCC
>NC_139712.1:10117949-10137949 GCF_964188405.1 Protomyctophum parallelum | reverse complement strand
AAACTACACAGGTTCATCTCTACTGTTGGAGCAGCCATACACTACACAGGTTCATCTCTACTGTTGGAGCAGCCATAAACTACACAGGTTCATCTCTACTGTTGGAGCAGCCATAAACTACACAGGTTCATCTCTACTGTTGGAGCAGCCATAAACTACACAGGTTCATCTCTACTGTTGGAGCAGCCATAAACTACACAGGTTCACCTCTGCTGTTGGAGCAGCCATAAACTACACAGGTTCATCTCTACTGTTGGAGCAGCCATAAACTACACAGGTTCACCTCTGCTGTTGGAGCAGCCATAAACTACACAGGTTCATCTATACTGTTGGAGCAGCCATAAACTACACGGGTTCATCTCTACTGTTGGAGCAGCCATAAACTACACAGGTTCATCTCTACTGTTGGAGCAGCCATAAACTACACAGGTTCATCTCTACTGTTGGAGCAGCCATAAACTACACAGGTTCACCTCTGCTGTTGGAGCAGCCATAAACTACACAGGTTCACCTCTGCTGTTGGAGCAGCCATAAACTACACAGGTTCATCTCTACTGTTGGAGCAGCCATAAACTACACAGGTTCACCTCTGCTGTTGGAGCAGCCATAAACTACACAGGTTCATCTCTGCTGTTGGAGCAGCCATAAACTACACAGGTTCATCCTGAATCTGTTCTCGGCATCGTTGTAAAGTTAGTTTCGTTGCGACCATGAGACCCGTTTCTGAACGTGTCTATACACACACATACCTCTCCTTAAAGGTGATGAAGATCTGGTAGAGGTTCTGGCCACTCTTGTTGGCGATGGAGTCCTGGATCTCCAGCAGAAGACTTCGGTGGACCTTCACCAGGTCCTGTGTGTCGTGAGGCCATGGTTTTAAGAAAAAAGTAAAATCACACCCATTTGAAATGAGGGGCGCTCTTATCATCATAGATCATATTCATACGTCATCTCACGAACAACTGGGTCTATGTGATCGGTTAGCCGATTTGCTCGTCTACATAAATTATGATGTAAAGTTTCCCTTCATTGTCAATGGTATTTAAAGATATATTTGATGTAAATGCAAACCTACCGGGATGTTCACAAACACTCTCTCCATCTCCACCGGAGACAAATACTCTCTGTTCAGAGGGTTCATGAAGTGCTGCAAGAGAGAGAGAGAGAGAGAGAGAGAGAGAGAGGTAGAGAGAGAGAGAGGTAGAGAGAGAGAGAGAGAGAGAGAGAGAGAGAGGTGGGGAGAGAGAGGGAGAGAGAGGGAGAGGGAGGGTTACATTTACACGTTTTTGTTTGGCATCGAAGTTTTTGTCTTTCTTCAATTTGTGAAGTGTGCGTGCGTGCGTGCGTGCGTGCGTGTGTGTGTGTGTGCGTGCGTGCGTGCGTGCGTGCGTGCGTGCAAAAGTAAATAGAAGCGTGCAAAAGAAAAAAAAATATATATATAAAAGCTAAACGTCGGGCAGAAAGAGAGACTGCCGTTCCTCCCTGTAGAATAACAAGAAAGCCATTTCCCCACCAAGGCTGTTACCGAGAGAGAGCCGAACAACAACGTTAGTCCATTCAGACCTGAGGACGCTGTCTGCGTCGTCCTCACAGCTTTTAACCACTTTAAGCATCATTTTAAACTGTAGCTGCTGAAAAAATAGCAGATCTACAATGTCGTAGCAATGTAACAACGACATTGTAGATCTGCTATTTTTTGGAAAATCATGAAAATGTGGGCGCATTTGAATATATATTTCTTATACAGCAAACGTTTTTTAAACTCAAATATTTGCTTCATATCTGGGGGGGGGGGGGGGGGGGGGTCCCTGGAACAACATATTTACAGATGGGGGTCTGCGGCCGAATACAGATCATTCTGGGGGTCCTTGACATGAAATCGTTTGAGAGCCCACAATCGTAGGTTTTTCAGAAAACTGTCATGATTTGGAAGACATTTTGTTTTGAATCTGATCTCGGGTCTAAATGGGTTAGTCAGCAAAAATAAACTCTGTCTGGGTTAGGACAGTATAATCTTATTGCTATGTGTACGGTTGATTTAGTCGACTAAAATGTATTTTGGCGGGTCTTGATGCCGTCGTAATGAGTGTTTTTACATTTACAAGCTCACAACGCGTCTCAACGCGACGCGTTGTGAGCTTGTAGATCGGCTATTTTCAGCATGCAACCAAGTGTAAAATGACTTATACTGGAACTCTTGTCCACTAGTCCCTTCCTAACATTTTAGTCTAGTTTTTATTTGTCGACAAAATTGTCAGTATATTTAGTCTTAGTTTTAGTCATCGTAGCTTAGTTTTAATTTAGTTTCCATTTGTTTTTGTCAGTGAAAAAAGGTAGTCGACGAACATTTTTCGTCTTAGTTTTAGTCGACGAAAACAACACTGGTCAAAAGAAGGGAAAAAAAGCCCAGACCCCACCACCACATCCATCCAGTCTTCTCTAACATCTCATCTCCATTCTCCAAAAGGACCGGCCGGTGGCACAGAACAACAAACATCTAGCCCGTTGAGACCCTGAAAACGTGACACCTGTGACAACCTTAGCTTTTAACCACTTTTTATGTATTCATCTTTAGCTGTTGAAAAGTAGCACATCTGCTATTTTTTTTAAATCGTGAAAATGTGTGCAAATCTTTGAAAATATTATTATTCCACAGTGAATGTTTTGCTTATATCTTTGCTTCTGGAGGGGGTCCCTGGAACAACATATTTTCAGATGGGGGGGTCTGCGGACAATTACATATAATTGTGGGGGTCCTTGGTTTTTTTGCATCGTGATTAAATCCGCGGCCTAATACATATGAACCCCCCAAACCGGAGTTCCAAATGAACTCCGGTTTGGGGGTTCTTCCGGCCCGACAACCTCAAACCACATGACTACAACATGACGTAAGTTATCATCTGCTCCCGGCATACGGTAAAATCGTAAACCTGAAAGATTGTACATATATGCCTCTGCCAGGTTGGATGACACCTACTGTATCATATAGCTTCTCTAATGGAGTCCAGAGACTCCGTCAGACTACATGGAATAAAGCAAATATTAAATCTCAAGACTGTAAAATGTAATGATGATTTTTTTATAGGGCCGACGAAACTGAAACAAAATCATGACATTTCTGAGACCGTTCATGTTTCTGGAAGATGTTTATTTTTATTTTTATCGAAGAACGACTGACATAGAAACATGGCTTTTTCAAGAAAACTGTCAGGATGTAGAAGAACATTTTTAGAATCTGATCTCAGGTTGAACTGTGAGTCTTTGAGTTAACGCACTTTTTTTGAGGTGTAACCCACAAGGTTTTCAAAGAGGTAAAAAATAAGAGGTGAAATACTTACATATACTTTACTGTGTGTGTGCAAATGCATGTGCAGCACATGCGCGTGCGTGTGAGTATGCGTGTGTGTGTGTGTGTGTGTGTGTGTGTGTGTGTGTTTGCGTGTGTGTGTGCGTTGCAACGCTGTGGTGTAGACAGGTGTTGCCTGTCGGCAGTGGCAGGGTTTGCACGTCTGATGTCTGTATTATCGGAGACCCCCGTGAGTGTGTGTGTGTGTGTGTGTGTGTGTGTGTGTGTGTGTGTGTGTGTGTGCGCGTGTGCGCGCAGCATGTGCTGCTACGAGCTTGTAGGTCTGCTATTTTAGAAAAAACGACTGACATAGAAACATAGCTTTTTCAGAAAACTGTCAGGATGTAGAAGACATTTTTAGAATCTGACCTCAGGTCAGAATGGGTTAATAAATAACTAATGACTTGAAAATAGCCGATCTATACGCTGTGACGTGTTGTGAGCTTGTAGATCTGCTATTTCCACACACGCTGTGATCCTACCTTCTCTATGGAGTCCAGAGACTCGCTGTATTTCTCCTCCGTTTGTCTGATCTCTGACAGACAGCAGCTCCTGATGTCCGTCTCCACCTGCTTCTGGAAGGTCTGCGCACACACACACACACACACACACACACACACACACACACACACACACACACACACACACACACACACACACACACACACACACACACACACACACACACACACACACACACACACACACACACACACACACACACACACACACACACACACACACACACACACACACACACACACACACACACACATTTATTTGCTTTCACATTTAACAAAAGATTATTGAACACAAACAATAGTAGATGCGCAAACTTAGAAAACTCTAGCTTTTCACCAGAGGAGAAAAACATTTTTTTTCCCTTTATTTTCCAAAATGAGTTAATAGCACAGGCAGACTCTTCACATACTAGAGCATGTCTGAATTAAGTGTCAGAGCTTAAATTGTAAATGTAAATATGAAATAAATGCTTAAACATGTAGCTAGGTGTAACGTTAGAGACCACAGAAGACATGTAAATATGAAATAAATGCTTAAACATGTAGCTAGGTGTAATGTTAGAGACCACAGAAGACATGTGAATATGAAATAAATGCTTAAACATGTAGCTATAGGTGTAATGTTAGAGTCCACAGAAGTGAACCTTTCAAGCCTGTTTTCTCAACTCACTGTTTCTCTGCAAGACATTACTCTATAAGCCATATCTCCAAAACTGGTGGGTCAAACTGAACAACCAATATGTCAATTTGAAGCTATGATTCCCTGCTTTCATATGACATGAAAAAACGAAATTTCAAAAAAATCCAATGGTAGTCCCTCAGTCAAATTTAGTCACATGCGACTGCCAATTATTGCAGACACTGAACAGAATTTTGCCAATGCCTGATCAGCTCTCGTAGGTGATTGCAGGTATTCCTGCAATCTTTATGGACATTACAGAGGCTTCCAAAATATTGAACACACAAGTAGTTTACATTTGTGTAGCCAAGCTGTATAATAGCATCGTTAAGACGCTGGTACTTAAGCACCTTTGGTAAGGAATGCCCCCCACTGCCTCAGCCAATCAAAGCTGAGCACCCTGTCTCAACCAAATGAAGAACACCTGCTTTTTTTCTCCTTACCAGTATTCCAATTTTGTCAGAATTATTAAAACATTTAAAAAATCCCACCCGTGTGTAGTGAGGGGCGCTAATATATTAAAGTCTAACTCATGTTGATGATTAGGTGATGTAATGGTGATATTAAAACAAACGCTGCCAACACAAACATTAAACGCCATTAACACTAAGGAGACACTAATGACGTAAATCACACATTATGATATAAATAAAATTTCCCTTCATTCTCAACGGCGTTTACAAAACAAACATTGAACTAAAGACAAACATTAAACCTGTATATAGGAGGGGCAAGCACACCTCAAAGAAAGAAAGGAAATGTCATGTCAGATTGACAGATCTGGAGGGCTGTGGTGGTGTGTCCCCCCCCCCGCCCCCCCCCCCCCCTTTTCCCCCTCACTGTATATGTTTCTTTTCCCTTTTTGCTGCCTTTATGATGAATTCCTGTTCTGTTCTTTAACTATATAGAAGTGTCTATTTGTACACGTCTCTAAATGTTTTGATGAATTGAACAATGTGGACCCTGTTGTAAACAAGTGTAATGCTTAATTGGGTCGTCCACTCACAGTTATCAGTCTTTGTATTGAGTTTGTGCTTGAAATGTACTGTAATTCTGCAAACTGTTAATAGATATTTCAATCAATCAATACATCAATCCACTGAAGGCAGTGAACTATACTTAGTCTAGCCAGTAGATGGCGGTGCACTCCAGGGTACAGCATCAGCAGACTGGTCTACCATATGAATATGATGGTATAATCCCTGTAAGTGTAGGCCTACTTTTCCTGTTATGACTACAATAAAACGTAGGGCATCAGGACTAAAATAATGACAAAAATAATGACTAAATTAAACTTAAGGGTGGACAGCCTCTGTCTTCATAGTTCTATAAAAGTGTGTGTGTGTGTGTGTGTGTGTGTGTGTGTGTGTGTGTGTGTGTGTGTGTGTGTGTGTGTGTGTGTGTGTGTGTGTGTGTGTGTGTGTGTGTACTGTTTTTTTTTTAATGTTTTTCAAAAATAGTAAAAAATGGCAAATATGTTTAGGGATAAGGGATGAGGGTGGCGCAAGATGGAGCGGGCCATCAGGACTAAAATAGTGACTAAATCCGGACTAAAATAGTGACTAAAATAAAGACTAAATTAAATGTACGGGTGGAGGGCATCAGGACTAAAATAAAGGCTAAATTAAACCTACGGGTGGAGGGCATCAGGACTAAAATAAAGACTAAATAAACGTATGGGCGGAGGGCATCAGGACTAAAATAGTGACTAAAATAAAGACTAAATTAACCGTACGGGTGGAGGGCATCAGGACTAAAATAAAGACTAAAATAAAGACTTAATTAAACGTACGGGTGGAGGGCATCAGGACTAAAATAAGACTAAATTAACCGTACGGGTGGAGGGCATCAGGACTAAAATAAAGACTAAATTAAACCGTACGGGTGGGAGGGCATCAGACTAAAATAAAGACTAGATTAACCGTACGGGTGGAGGGCATCAGGGACTAAAATGAAGACTAAATTAACCCATTCTGAACGGGAACCCATTTGGTGTTAGCATCATGTTATGCTTTAGCTATTGAAAAATAGCAGATCTACAAGCTCATAGCGCGCCACCGAGTGGCGCGCTATGAGCTTGTAGGTCTGCTATTTTTGAAAAATCGAAGAACGACTGACATTTTTATAGAATCTGATCTCAGGTCAGAATGGGTTAATCAGACCAGTGTGTGTCCCAGTGGAAACCTCGTATGAATCTGATCTCAGGTCAGACTAAATTAGACGTACGGGTGGAGGGACGGCCTCGGTCTTCATCAGGTCCTCGTAGATCTCTCCTCCGTCTTCGTCGTCGTAAACACAGTCGTACAAATCCTCCTCATCCTCAACCTCGTTCTCACTGTAATGTGCACGCACACACGCACACACACACACACACACACACACAACACACACACACACACACACACACACACACACACACCACACGCAGTGACGAAGATGCATAAGTACAAGTATCAATACTGAAAAGTAGAAATGTTACAAGTAAAATAATTCGAATGAAATCGAGTACGATTTACAATTCAGGCATTTAGCAGACGCTCTTAATCCAGAGCGATTTACATTAAGCAAGAACAAAAAAGCATGGGAATACATCACATAAAAACATTTATCATGAAACATGCGTAATCTAAGAACGTAACAGTGGAATATCTATATAATGAAACTATAAACTATACATATATATATATATATATATATACACCTACTCTATGAGGTCCTCCAGGTGATTGTAGATGTCTTCGTCCTCCACACTCTGCTCCGTGGGGAACGCCCTGTGGACGAGAGACAGACAGACAGACAGACAGACAGACAGACAGACAGACAGACAAGACACAAATAAATAACCCATTCTGACCTGAGATCAGATTCTAAAAAAATTCATCTACATCCTGACAGTTTTCTGAAAAGCTATGTTTCTATGTCAGTGGTTCGTCGAATTTTCAAAAAATAGCAGACCTACAAGCTCGTAGCGCGCCACTCGGTGGCGCGCTATGAGCTTGTAGATCTGCTGTTTTTCAATAGCTAAAAGCATAACATAACGCTAACACCAAAAGGGGTTCTCGCCCAGAATGGGTTGACTGGATGGACGATGGACGTTCCGTACCTGATTCCAGTCTGCTGAGCCAGCGCGGTGTGAGACAGCTTGGACAGAGTGTCCATCACCTGCAAGACAAGGAGGAAATGGGGACGTTAAAATCATCCATCCATTAACTGCGTTAATGGATTTTCTTCAATTATAACAACAGTTACAACAATTCATCGATAATTCTGCGTTTATCTCATTGGGCGGTTTTCTGTGAATGTGTGCGTGTGTGTGTGTGTGTGTGTGTGTGTGTGTGTGTGTGTGTGTGTGTGTGTGTGTGTGTGTGTTTGTGACCGAAGCTATAGGTCATTCAACATTTTAAAAAACAGCGAGTTGAGAAAACAGGTTTTGAAAAGTTCACTTCTGTGGTCTCTAACATTACACCTAGCTACATGTTTAAGCATTTATTTCATATTTACATGTCTTCTGTGGTCTCTAACATTACACCTAGCTACATGTTTAAGCATTTATTTTCATATTTACATGTCTTCTGTGGTCTCCAACATTACACCTAGCTACATGTTTAAGCATTTATTTCATATTTACATGTCTTCTGTGGTCTCTAACATTACACCTAGCTACATGTGTAAGCATTTATTTCATATTTACATGTCTTCTGTGGTCTCTAACATTACACCTTTAGCTACATGTTTAAGCATTTATTTCATATTTACATGTCTTCTGTGGTCTCTAACATTACACCTTTAGCTACATGTTTAAGCATTTATTTCATATTTACATGTCTTCTGTGGTCTCTAACATTACACCTATAGCTACATGTTTAAGCATTTATTTCATATTTACATGTCTTCTGTGGTCTCTAACATTACACCTTTAGCTACATGTTTAAGCATTTATTTCATATTTACATGTCAATTCCAGCTCTGACATTTATTTCAGACATTGTGATAAAGATTATGCTTTCTCACTTTTCCTCTTGAGCCACACATGTTTAATTGTTTTTCATTTTCTGTTTAGCATAACCTCATTTCATACTCAACATTCCCACATGTCAGTATTCAGTCATTATCAAGCGGTTTGCTAACTATGCATGCCGGCTAAGTTAGCAATCAGTTGATCTTGACTTGTTCTACAGTTTTATTATGCATATATTCATTCATTTCATTTCATAATTTGGACAGAGACAATTGGTTGGTCAAACATACTTGTATTCCTTTCAAAGTCCAAAGTATTATCATTACTATGTTGTCAAACACCCATTACTCACACCATCCTCATTTCCTGGTCAAAGTTACACAAAAGAGTCACCACTGAATCCACTGCTCCTTTTATAGGTGGAGGATTCAGATTGGGTTGCACCATGTTGCAGGGGGTGCGTGTGTCTGGCAATACATACTATTTAGTATGATTGCAACGAGACGGGTTGTTTAAAACCTGGTTTGTTAATTACTTTAGGATTGACTTAAGTATACTGTAAAGGTTTGGAAATGTTTTCTGTGTTACATGTTCACTAGTTGTGCAAGTGAATACTTTGGGGAAACCTGTCTCTAAGACAGATGGTTTGGGCCAATAGTCAGAGGCCTGGGTTTGAATGGAGTTAGTCAGTCCAGTGTGAGACATGGAGGGAGAAGGGCACAATGTGGGAAGCTCTGCCCTAGGACAGTGTTAGGACTGGTAATGTCCAGACTGGGTGCTTGAATTTAACCCATTCTGACCTGAGATCAGATTCATACGAGGTTTCCACTGGACACACACACTGGTCTGATTAACCCATTCTGACCTGAGATCAGATTCTAAAAAATGTCAGTCGTTCTTCGATTTCTCAAAAATAGCAGACCTACAAGCTCGTATCGCGCCACTCGGTGGCGCGATATGAGCTTGTAGATCTGCTATTTTCAATAGATAAAGCATGACATGATGCTAACACCAAAATGGGTGCCCGGTCAGAATGGGTTAAGCATGTCATTTAAGTTTGTTATTTTATTTATTTTTTAAAGTTTTTTTAAGTTTTTTGGAATTATTTTGAACATTATTTTTTGAAACCTTTGAAGAAATAAATCTTTGGCAACGATGGACATTTTTTGGTATGTCATTTTTCTGTGCACCTAGCCCTCATCAAACGGACT
Organism: Protomyctophum parallelum; assembly: GCF_964188405.1. Lineage (NCBI taxonomy): Eukaryota > Metazoa > Chordata > Actinopteri > Myctophiformes > Myctophidae > Protomyctophum > Protomyctophum parallelum. The sequence continues at coordinate 10,128,234 of NC_139712.1, read as the reverse complement.
CATTTACAGACATGCTCTATAGTAAAGAGATCCGCCTGTGATATTAACTCATTTTGGATTAAAAGAAAGTATTAAAAACAAGTAACAGAACAGAACCCAGAAGGTTCTTTTCCATTAATGGCAGCCCCTAAACCTCAGACTGCTGCTGCATTACTGACAAACCCCCACAAGAGGGCAGCCTTCTCCAACACTTCAGCACAAGTCACAGAGTTTGCAGCTGAGAGACTACTGTAGTACAAGTGGGTGTACAGTGTCGCGGTTGGCCTACTGTATAAATAATTGTCATACTTCAACTACAGAACAAGCCACTACTAAGCTCACTCACGCATGTGTAAACTGTGTACGGTAACTAACCGTCTGTCTGCAACGGTCGTAAAGGCAATGTGCACGTAAGCCTACTATTGCTTCCACGTTGGTTGTGTGTACAGTGCACGTTCATATTAATCAAATCAAATCAAATCAAGCTTATTTGTTATAGCACATTTACAACAGCCAAGGCTGACCAAAGTGCCGGACAGGATTAAAGCAAAACTACAGAGCATATAGCAATTATAAAGCAATGGAACAAGAGACAATAAATATAAGACAGAGCATACAATATTAGCACAGAGCAGGAAATCACAATCGGGTGCAGTTAAAGGCGAGAAGGGAGAACAGATGAGTTTTGAGGAGGGATTTAAAAAGCTGGGCAGATTTAATATGGAGGGGCAGCATGTTCCAGAGCCTGGGGCCCCGTACATAGCCAGAGCCTGGGGCCCGTACATAGCCTGGGGGCCCGGCCCGTGCATAGCCGCAAAAAGCACGATCACCCCCTCCTCCTCTTACTATAGTCATGAGCTCGACCAGCGCAGCAGCTTATCCGCAGACCTTAACCCATTCTGACCTGAGATCAGATTCAAAAAAATGTCTGTTCATGTGCCCTCCCACAAAATGACCGGAACTACTTGAAATTTCACCAAAACCAGAGCAGAACTCCCACCACGGGACTCGGGGCAATCAGTTATTACAGTTGCAACCACTATATTAATGGCAAGTATTTCATACAACTTAATTTAAAAAAATCTGAACTAATCCCTTTAAACCCATTCTGAACGGGAACCCATTTTGGTGTCAGCATCATGTTATGCTTTAGCTATTGAAAAATAGCAGATCTACAAGCTCATAGGTGGCGCGCTACGAGCTTGTAGGTCTGCTATTTCTTGAAAAAATCGAAGAACGACTGACATTTTTTTAGAATCTGATCTCTCCAGGTGGAGCGAAATGCCTTCACGACGTACGACCGACGTCGCGACGTATATTTTTCCGTCGCAACGTATATTCGAGTACGTCCTGGCGTAAATATCAATTCGTCCCGGCAGAACGGGACTCGTCGCGGCTATATCTACCCGTTTTGCGACCTAGTAGTTTGACTATTCTTTTACGTCGCGACAGAACGGGACACGTCACGGCTATATCTACCCTTCTCGACGTAAAAGGTAATTCGTTGTGGCGTGTGTGGACTCGTCGCAACAGAACGGAACTCGTCGCGGCTATATCTACCCGTTTGCGACGTAGCCTAATAGGTTGACTTTGTTATATGCCCGGTGCGCGGTGCCCTGCGCGGTGCCCTGCGCTGCCCTACGCCCCACCGCGTGCACCTTGCCGGTCCGCCCTGCGCCCTGTGGCCTGGCACGTGTGCACGTTGTGCCAGGCACCTTGCCGGTCCGTGGAGCCCTTCGCCGTCCCCAGGCGACCCTGCGTTCCAGAGCTGTCACCCATGCCCACCGAAAATAGCTGATCTACCAGCTCCTATACGGGATGGCCCGACCCGCGTCTGTGGACCCCTGGGGATCACGGATAGTCCACGGGGGTCCGTCTGTGTGTGTTCTGCGCAGCCCCGTGCGCCTTGTGGATCAGAGCGCACGGGGGTTAATGATAATACCCCCGGGCGGTACGGGTCCCCGTGGACCCTTGGGGATCAAGGGGGGCCACGGGTGTCCACGTTTGCGGAGACGCTGCCTTCATATTAGCCTATACTTTAATAACAATAAGCAGCTGATCTACAATTGACAATTTGACATGTCATTGCGTCGTATTCTGTCTGTCTTTCACGCACGCACGCAGACATGTCACAGACCACCACATAACCATATTTGTATGGCCATATCGTTTATAGGCCTTATAGCTGAATAGCGCCGGCCGTCGGGGGTTCATTTGGTTCCACTTCCAACCGTCCCATTATGGTCAACACTTATGATATGCTATTGCATTCTTCCAACTAAAGATTTAAATATTAATCTGGCAGCTCCGAAAATAGCAGAAGATGTAATGCAGTAAATGACATGGCACGGACTGGCTCAGAAAATCTCCCTGCATCATTATAAACCAGGCCTATACTGAATGTAGGCAATTGAATTCCATTACGTTTGTTTCAATCAACTGAACTAGACCAATAAAATAGTAGGCTAGTATTTATGTTTTTCGTTAATAATAATACTGCTAATTATTATTGAACGGTAAGTACGCTGGTATGTACGCTATGGTACACTATAAGCTTGTATATCTGTTTATTTTAAGCATGCCGCCGCATTCTGTCAGAATCTCGTGTGTGTGTGTGTGTGTGTGTGTGTGTGTGTGTGTGTGTGTGTGTGTGTGTGTGTGTGTGTGTGTGTGTGTGTGTGTGTGTGTGTGTGTGTGTGTGTGTGAGCAACCTTTACAGAGAAACTGTGATAATGCGTGGCTTGTGCACATAGCCATGTGTGCAACTATAGGGCCTATTCTCGCATGCACCTATAGTTTGAGCGCTTGTGCTCCTATCCGTGCCCCCCCCCCCCCACCCCATGTGGACCCTTTGAGGGGGCCGGGGGGGGGGTCATATGCATTTCTATACAAGGCTATATTAGCCTATACTTTAGCCGATCATCAAAGCTCACCACGCTCATAGCGTCATTTCTGTCTGTCAGTCAGTCAGTCAGTCAGTCAGTCAGTCAGTCAGTCAGTCAGCCAGCCAGCCAGCCAGCCAGCCAGCCAGCCAGCGCAGAGCACGCAAAATATATAGTGATTGTTTTCTTACTTCTATAACAGCCTGTCTTTCTCATTTTATTGACTAACATTCACTTACATTGTCTTAGCACCGAAATAAACTATTCGTTCATTCATCAATGCATTCATTCATTCTTTCATTCAATTTACTGTTGTATTAAATGTTATGATAAACACTTTATGATTCTTATCTAAAGTACTCGGACCCTCGTCTGGTTCTGGTGTGTGACGACCCGGTTGACATTTCCATGGTTCGGACAGCTGCCAACGATGTAACACTTTGCACGTTTCATTTTTTTACTCAGAGATCCGTTTATCTACACATGTAATATTTTCAGGCAACGGACCTACACATGTCAGCTACCATAAACCACTTCAAGTTATTTTTTTTATAAAACAGGTCGGGAGTTATTAAACCGAACGTGGACGCTGTTCCAGTGTTACAATTGCTGCGCATGTCGGATTAATTGGCATGCATGATAAATGTAACAACGCTAAAAAACATCATTAAACATATCGTTTTCAGCTTAAAGCAATTATATTTCATTGAAGCAACTCCTTAGCATTGTTTTCATACCATAGATGTGATAAGAAAATGTAGGGAAAATAAGGGAAATATTAAATAGTATCGGGTGTACCAGTTTGGGCTTTTTTTATTTATTTATTTTTGGCACCCACCCACCGCCGTATAGGAACGTGACGCGGCTGCACATATATAAGTACATTGCATATTCACGTAGGCCTACAAGTACCTGTTATCAGTACACAGCCTGTTGGATATGTTATTACAACATTAAATTCCCCGAGATGTGCTATATTTGCTGTTATTTTATACCTAAAAGTGATGTTGTCAAGGCAGTAAGATATTTGTACTTCCCAAGGATTAAGGAGATGTTTTTAATTTTTTTAAAGGTTTGTACTTTAATGTTTATTTAGCATATTTAGAGTTATTTTTGCTCTCTAAACACATTGATGCATGGATCAAAAGAAAAAATTATAATACACTCCGCAGAATCCCACAGATTTTCCTCCGGAATCACCGCCTAAAAACATTGAAAAAACGCAGATTTCTTTTTCCTTTAGTCCTCACTGTCAGTCTGTGGAATAAACAAAAGAAATTACATTACTTAAATCGTTGTACATTCTCACAAGCATGTTTGTTATTTTCATATGTTCATGAATAGTAAAAGATAACTGTACCTCTTCTTCCACTTCTTCGTCTCGCCTGGAAAAAAGATCGACCATTAATGTTGGATTATTGTACTATATCTGTGGCTATATTAAAGGCCTTTTATATGTGATCTCACATAATGTGCGAGTCAGAGGCAGAGCTAACGTTACTCAATGATCATTTGCCGACTGATTTATATCACAGCACAGCGTGTGCTGAGAGAGAGAGAGAGAGAGAGAGAGAGAGAGTGAGAGAGAGAGAGAGAGAGAGAGAGGGGGGGGGGTGCTCCGTTTATTGGCTCTATATAGGCCGTGCGAGACAGGATTATTTTAAATAAATATGTCTCTGTCTCTGCGTCTCTAGAGCTATAACATATTGTGATGTGTGCAGCAGAGGAGGAGCTCAGTGATTGATGAGCAGAGACGCACTGATTGACGGCAGTGAATTCAGGTGGTGGACGCCAGTATAAAAGGGACACTTGGGTGTTTGTACAGGTCGGAGCATACGTCTTGCGGCACGGCACTCTGGGGACGGGAGGGGCCGTTCGCTGGTTTTAGTCCAGCCGACAGCGAAGACAGACAGCGAGGGGGAGTTAGCTTTGAATGAAGCAGGAGGGGAGACTACACTTACGGTCTCCATAGACAGGGCTGGGCAAGTAGCAGGGTGATCGGCCGCCTCGCTCCGCGACCTACGATGACAGCTGACCAAGTTTAAAGAGACTGTATTGTCAGCGCGGCACGCCGGCCAGCTAAGCATCCCCTGGGGAGTTGGACGGCGTCACAGCTCAGACCCTGGGGGGTCCCGCCCTGGCGGCTAGTTAAGTACATGACCAAACACTGTTGTATTATGTCACTATGTGTACATGTAAATAGGCTGGTATTTTATAGAGTGGTTTTATCATTAAGTGCTGTGCATATATGAAATGTCCTGTTATAGTTTATTACCTTTTTGCCTCATTCTATTATTGTTGTGCTTTAATAAAGATTGCTCTGTTATATATTTAAATCCCTTGTCTGTGGTCCGTCCAGGTTCTGACATAGCTACAATTTATAGCAAACATAGGAAACCCACTTTTATTACAAGCACACATGTGCACACATGTGTGCTATATGTTATAGCTGTGCTGTGATATAAATCAGTCGGCAAATGATGATTGAGTAACGTTAGCTCTGACTCGCACATTATGTGAGATCACATATAAAAGGCCTTTAATATAGCCACAGATCATATAGGAATACGAATAGGCTTGGGCACTACCCTACCATCTCTCTATAGTGGGGCACCGACGATCTGCAAGCTCACAACGCGCTGCATGTGGACGCAACACTTGGAGCTTGTAGATGCGCACCACAGATCATACAGGGCGTGTGTTCCAGCTAACCCTATAGCATAACACACACACACAAGCAACAGTATAGACATCTATTCATCATTATTTATTTCAAATCAAAATACAATGTAATGCTGCACCACTGTCATGAAGTTCGCACGCACGCACGCGTGCGACACACACACACACACACACACACACACACACACACACACACACACACACACACACACACACACACACACACACACACACACACACACACACACACACACACACACACACACACACACACACACACACACACACGAGATTCTGACAGAATGCGGCGGCATGCTTAAAATAAACAGATATACAAGCTTATAGTGTACCATAGCGTACATACCAGCGTACTTACCGTTCAATAATAATTAGCAGTATTATTATTAACGAAAAACATAAATACTAGCCTACTATTTTATTGGTCTAGTTCAGTTGATTGAAACAAACGTAATGGAATTCAATTGCCTACATTCAGTATAGGCCTGGTTTATAATGATGCAGGGAGATTTTCTGAGCCAGTCCGTGCCATGTCATTTACTGCATTACATCTTCTGCTATTTTCGGAGCTGCCAGATTAATATTTAAATCTTTAGTTGGAAGAATGCAATAGCATATCATAAGTGTTGACCATAATGGGACGGTTGGAAGTGGAACCAAATGAACCCCCGACGGCCGGCGCTATTCAGCTATAAGGCCTATAAACGATATGGCCATACAAATATGGTTATGTGGTGGTCTGTGACATGTCTGCGTGCGTGCGTGAAAGACAGACAGAATACGACGCAATGACATGTCAAATTGTCAATTGTAGATCAGCTGCTTATTGTTATTAAAGTATAGGCTAATATGAAGGCAGCGTCTCCGCAAACGTGGACACCCGTGGCCCCCCTTGATCCCCAAGGGTCCACGGGGACCCGTACCGCCCGGGGGTATTATCATTAACCCCCGTGCGCTCTGATCCACAAGGCGCACGGGGCTGCGCAGAACACACACACACACACACACACACACACACACACACACACACACACACACACACACACACACACACACACACACACACACACACACACACACACACACACACACACACACACACACACACACACACACAGACGGACCCCCGTGGACTACCGTGATCCCCAGGGGTCCACAGACGCGGGTCGGGCCATCCCGTATAGGAGCTGGTAGATCAGCTATTTTCGGTGGGCATGGGTGACAGCTCTGGAACGCAGGGTCGCCTGGGGACGGCGAAGGGCTCCACGGACCGGCAAGGTGCCTGGCACACGTGCACACGTGCCAGGCCACAGGGCGCAGGGCGGACCGGCAAGGTGCACGCGGTGGGCGTAGGGCAGCGCAGGGCACCGCGCAGGGCACCGCGCACCGGGCATATAACAAAGTCAACCTATTAGGCTACGTCGCAAACGGGTAGATATAGCCGCGACGAGTTCCGTTCTGTTGCGACGAGTCCACACACGCCACAACGAATTACCTTTTACGTCGAGAAGGGTAGATATAGCCGTGACGTGTCCCGTTCTGTCGCGACGTAAAAGAATAGTCAAACTACTAGGTCGCAAACGGGTAGATATAGCCGCGACGAGTCCGTTCTGCCGGGACGAATTGATATTTACGCCAGGACGTACTCGAATATACGTTGCGACGGAAAAATATACGTCGCGACGTCGGTCGTACGTCGTGAAGGCATTTCGCTGTCTCTCGATCTCAGGTCAGAATGGGTTAATCAGACCAGTGTGTGTCCCAGTGGAAACCCTCGTATGAATCTGATCTCGGGTCAGAATGAGTTAAGATTTTTAGGTGGGGGTCGGCAGGCAAATACTGCCTTGGGGATCCTAAAGGGTTAGAGCAGATAACTGTTAGGATTTGAGGACTTTTTTTGTTTTAATCGTCCTCAGGTCTTAATCGGTCAATACTGTTCTCTTCTATTTTAACCCATTCTGACCTGAGATTAGATTCATACGAGGTTTCCACTGGACACACACTGGTCTGATGAACCCATTCTGACCCGAGATCAGATTCTAAAAATGTCAGTCGTTCGATTTTTCAAAAATAGCAGACCTACAAGTTCATAGCGCGCCACTCGGTGGCGCGCTATGAGCTTGTAGATCTGCTATTTTTCAATAGCTAAAGCGACATAATGCTAACACCAAAAGGGGTTCCACCCAAAATGGGTTAATCGGTTAACATTGTTCTCTTCTATTTTAAGTACAGTATAGGCTGGAGGTTACAGTACAGTCGATTGATCCAGCCTGCGTGTTGTGATGACATCACAGGCGCCAACATGCACACGCTACTGTACATGTTGTACGACATGCAATTTCACGCTGGAATGATCAGCAAATCCAACGCCCTTGACCCTGTATAGTCTGTGTCAGAGAGAGAGAGAGAGAGAGAGGAAGAGAGAGAGAGAGAGAGAGAGAGAGAGAGAGAGAGAGAGAGAGAGAGAGAGAGAGAGAGAGAGAGAGAGAGAGAGAGAGAGAGAGAGAGAGAGAGAGAGAGAGAGAGAGAGAGAGAGAGAGAGAGAGAGAGAGAGAGAGAGAGAGAGAGAGAGCGAGAGAGAGAGAGCGAGCGAGCGAGCGAGCGCGAGAGCGAGAGCGAGAGCGAGAGCGAGAGCGAGAGCGAGAGAGAGAGAGAGAGAGAGACCTTACAAACAGGATGAGAGAGAGAGAGAGAGAGTAACGTGTAACGGCCTCTAGAACGCGCCGCCGGTCGGTTTCCTGTTTCGAAACGGGGCTTCCTCTTTTAGATGGGACCGTGTATTGATTGACCAACACGTGGAAGTGCGCGCACGCACGCATGCATACACACACACACACACACACACACAATACAGTACACGCACCACGCAAACTTTTACCCTTAATCACAGGCTCTTGAAAATCGATACTGATCACATAACCAGGCCTTCAACCATCCCATCCCCACTGCTCACACTATTAATACAATAGAGAGAGAGAGAGAGAGAGAGAGAGAGAGAGAGAGAGAGAGAGAGAGAGAGAGAGAGAGAGAGAGACAGAGACAGAGACAGAGACAGAGACAGAGACAGAGACAGAGACAGAGACAGAGACAGAGACAGAGACAGAGACAGAGACAGAGACAGAGACAGAGACAGAGACAGAGACACAGACACAGACACAGACACAGACACAGACACAGACACAGACACAGACACAGACACAGACACAGACACAGAGACAGAGAGAGAGACAGAGAGAGAGAGAGACAGAGAGAGAGAGAGAGAGAGAGAGAGAGAGAGAGACTACAGAAGACAAAGGGGGAATCATTCATATTCTCTGTGATGCCTTCATCTAAAAGAATCCCCGAGACCCGTTTCGGTGTGACAGGCGTTTCGGGCCGTTTGCAGAGAAACGCCATTCATCATGTGTGTGTGTGTGTGTGTGTGTGCGCAGCGGAGCAATGTCCATTCATCAGGCCAGACAGAAGTGGAGCGAACGGAGGTGCTGCTAGCACCGCCCCCGCGCGAGCACACACACACACACACACACACACACACACACACACACACACACACACACACACACACACACACACACACACACACACACACACACACACACACACACACACACACACACACACACACACACACACACACACACACACACACACACACACACACACACTTCCCAAGCGTCTCCAGGTCAAAGGTCACCAAACAGCCACCGCTCTGCAGTAACTGGGATGCAGATCCGACACACCAGTGTTGATGTTGTCAAACGTGCCAGTGAAATAAACAGTAATATAGTGACATCACACTATCAGCCCCTCCCCTAACCCCTCCCCCTTTATCATACAACAGCTGTGGGTGCGGCTTCAGATCAGGTGGATCACCGCCCATCACCACCCACCAGGCAAACCAGGCATACTTAACCCATTGTGACCTGAGATCAGATTCTAAAATTGATCGATTAAAAAAAAATAGCAGACCTACAAGCTCATAGCGCGCCACTCGGTGGCGCGCTATGAGCTTGTAGATCTGCTATTTTTCAATAGCTAAAGCATAACATGAGGCTAACACCAAAATGGGTTCCCACCCAAAATGGGTTAATGAACTGAGGGGCATTTCCACATTATAAAAACAACATTTTAACAAATACTGTACACTTAAAAAAAGAAGAAAAAAAAAGCTTCCTCCTTATAAAATAATAATACCTGATGATCACGTCTTCATGTCTTTATGTATGTAATATTGTTTTGTCCTATATGTACTATGTCAAATGGTGTGTATACTTGATGGATATTTTTCCTTTGGTATCTTGTTCACATCTTATTTCAATGTTAAAAATAACCTTGTATTTGGTGACAGGACTGCCCTGTCACCCAGTGTGATTTTATATCCATATTTGCTTGGTATTTATCCTATTATCAGCTGTCACCCTCTCCAGATGGAAAAATATGACGCATGACCTGACAAACAAACTTTGCTCTAAAGATGAGGATCAAAACACCCTCTCACCCTATGAGATATCGGGTCAACAACAGAATCCTATAATCAAAGACTTGATTAAAGTCAAAAACAGGATTCACACAATCGGACGCTCATGACGTTGTACTCTGATAATCACCGATCAACCTATTGCAATGTGACAACTGAATTCTGTATCTATGAAATGATTGCCAGTATAAATGTATGTGAAAAATGATGTAACAGGGTTCTGAACTTTTACAGCACGGAGAAGCTC
>NC_139712.1:10046097-10117749 GCF_964188405.1 Protomyctophum parallelum | reverse complement strand
TGATAAACTCTTATGTTTCTACTGTATATCAGTCGTTCTTTCAAACTAATTCATGTGGGGTGGAGGATTGGAACAAAATCCCAAGTGAAATTAAATTTGCCCAGTCTTTGAACATTTGTAAGTGGTGCAACCACTTCTACATCCAGCAATGTCCGTATGTATCATGTATCATGTATCCTGTATCATGTATCCGTCTTGAGCACGAGTGGTGTGCGCATGCGTGAAATTGGAACGAGAGAAGTATGTGACATGGCTGCCACCTGCTGGACACAAACGTTACAGAGAAGAAATTGGAACGATACAGAGAAGAAATTGGAACGATACAGAGAAGAAATTGGAACGATACAGAGAAGAAATTGGAACGATACAGAGAAGAAATTGGAACGATACAGAGAACCAATAGACGGGAGTTGCACCACTCGGTTCACACTGGTGTGATTTTTAAAAATATGTTGAAAAAGTGGCTGATGGGCGAGTTAGTGCAGTGCTGTATTTATCTATTTATTGTCTTTTGTTTATTGATCTATGATGGCCGGTTGTAAACGTCATTAGTATTGTGATGTTAGTACACATGTTCTTCTTATCATAATGCTGTAAATATTTATTTATTTATTTGGATCACAATGGAATTAAGTCCTCTGACTTTTTGTGCAGTCCTGATAATTCTGTACTGCGCTTCTATCATGAATATATCAAAAAAATCTAATCAAATCAAATCAAAAACCCCAACAATTATATGTATTTGGCCGCCGACCCCCATCTGAATATATGTTGTTCCAGGGACCCCCACGAGAAGCAAATTTCAGAGTTAAAAAAGTTCGCTGTGAAAGAATATATATTATTCAAAAAATTTGCACCATGCACATTTTCACAATTTCACGATTTCTCAAAAAATAAGCAGATCTACAAGGCAAGCTTGTAACATGGCACTGACTCTGTGCCACGCTATACGAGCTTGTAGATCTGCTATATTTTCTCAAAACATCTAAAGTTTAAAAATAATAATGGTTAACCCATTTTGATCAGGAACCCGTTTTGGTGTTAGCATTATGTTAAGCTATTGAAAAATAGCAGATCTACAAGCTCATAGCGCACCACCGAGTGGCGTGCTGCTACGAGCTTGTAGGTCTGCTATTTTTCTTTTTTAAATCGAAGAGCGACTGACTTAGAATCTGATCTCAGGTCCGAATGGGTTAAGTGGTTAAAAGCTATGAGGCGACACAGACGTGTTCCAGGTCTGAGTGGAATACAGACATGGATCTCTGTTCTTTTAAAGACGCAGAGCTCTAGAGATGACGAGCAGCGCCGAGTCGCCGACGGGACGTTAAAGTTTAGATACATTTTAGTGTCGAACGGAGTCAGTGGCCCTTAACCCATTCTGACCTGAGATCAGATTCTAACGCACAGAAGAATGGTGGTTCTTTAACGCATTTTGACCTGAGATCAGAGTCTAAAAATCTCTTCTAAATCCTGACAGTTTAAAGAAATAGCAGACCTACAAGCTCGTAGCACGCCACTCGGTGCCGCGCTACGAGCTTGTAGGTCTGCTATTTTTGAAAAATCGAAGAACGACATTTTTTTTAATCTGATCTCAGGTCAGAATGGGTTAATCAGACCAGTGTGTGTCCAGTGGAAACCTCGTATGAATCTGATCTCAGGTCAGAATGGGTTAAGGCTCCTTGGATAGACTTCGCTGCATGGGAGGATTTCCTGCAGGAGTTGAAAGAATCGCCCACAATACAGCCACAGCGAACCGACCGCACGTAATGGTGAGTGTGCGTTGTGTGTGCATACAGAGACCGCACCAGTGTTGTTTTTGGCAGCAAATTTCTATTTTAGTTTTAGTCATAGTCTTTGGACTGAAACTTCATTTAGTTTTTGTCACATTTTAGTCACCTGGAATGTCTTAGTTTTAGTCGACTAAACGTCATAAGATTTTAGTCGACTAAATCTACAGTTGATTTAGTCGACTGAAATGTATTTTGGCGGGCCTTGATGCCGTCGTAATGAGTGTTTTTACACTTGCTGAAAATAGCCGATCTACAAGCTCACAAGCTTGTAGATCGGCTATTTTCAGCATGCAACCAAAGTGTAAAATGACTTGTACTGGATCTCTTGTCCACTAGTCCCTTCCTAACATTTTAGTCTAGTTTTTATTTGTCTACGAAATTGTCAGTATATTTAGTCTTAGTTTTAGTCCCCGTAGCTTAGTTTTCATTTAGTTTCCATTTGTTTTCGTCAGTGAAAAAAGGTAGTCGACGGGACATTTTTCGTCTTAGTTTTAGTCGACGAAAACAACACTGGCTGTGTGTGCATATAAGCGACTGACCGCACGTAATGGTGAGTGTGCGGTGTGGGCTGTGTGTGTGTGCATACAGCCACCGCACGTAATGGCGAGTGTGCGGTGTGGGCTGTGTGTGCATACAGCCACCGCACGTAATGGCGAGTGTGCGGTGTGGGCTGTGTGTGCATACAGCCACCGCACGTAATGGTGAGCGAGCGTGGGATGAGTGTGCAAACGATGTCCTATAAAGCTGACTCAGTGAAAACCCATCTGGTCATTCCAGAGGATCCCGTTCCTCCACCGTGCCTCAGTTTAAACCATGCGTTCAACCAAGGCCTGTTACTGTATATATCGTTAGCCTCATAGGATAAATGCCTAAGTCATTTTTTATGATTTTCGGATAATAAGAAAAAACACATTTTCTCGCAAGTATGTAAGAGTTTTTAATGCAGATTTTTACAATGGCTTCCTGAGGGGTTAACAAAATGTTTTTTACAAAAAGATAAACATGAGAGTCATTCCATAACAAAAAAAAGTGACTTAGGCCATTTTCAAGAAAATAATCTGTGACTTAGGCATTTTTTAATACATGTCTACTAAACACCTGGGGGCCTATCAGAGTAATGTTAACTCCATACTAAACACCTGGGGGTCTATTAGAGTGATGTTAACTCCATACTAAACACCTGGGGGTCTATTAGAGTAATGTTAACTCCATACTAAACACCTGGGGGTCTATTAGAGTGATGTTAACTCCATACTAAACACCTGGGGGTCTATTAGAGTAATGTTAACTCCATACTAAACACCTGGGGGTCTATTAGAGTGATGTTAACTCCATACTAAACACCTGGGGGTCTATTAGAGTAATGTTAACTCCATACTAAACACCTGGGGGTCTATTAGAGTAATGTTAACTCCATACTAAACACCTGTGGGTCTATTAGAGTGATGTTAACTCCATACTAAACACCTGGGGGTCTATTAGAGTAATGTTAACTCCATACTAAACACCTGGGGGTCTATTAGAGTAATGTTAACTCCATACTAAACACCTGGGGTCTATTAGAGTAATGTTAACTCCATACTAAACACCTGGGGGTCTATCAGAGTAATGTTAACTCCATACTAAACACCTGGGGGTCTATTAGAGTAATGTTAACTCCATACTAAACACCTGGGGGTCTGTTAGAGTAATGTTAACTCCATACTAAACACCTGGGGGTCTGTTAGAGTAATGTTAAATCCATACTAAACACCTGGGGGTCTGTTAGAGTAATGTTAACTCCATACAGAACACCTGGGGGTCTATTAGAGTGATGTTAACTCCATACTAAACACCTGGGGGTCTATTAGAGTAATGTTAACTCCATACTAAACACTGGGGGTCTGTTAGAGTAATGCTAACTCCATACTAAACACCTGGGGGTCTGTTAGAGTAATGTTAACTCCATACAGAACACCTGGGGGTCTATTAGAGTGATGTTAACTCCATACTAAACACCTGGGGGTCTATTAGAGTAATGTTAACTCCATACTAAACACCTGGGGGTCTATTAGAGTAATGTTAACTCCATACAGAACACCTGGGGTCTATTAGAGTGATGTTAACTCCATACTAAACACCTGGGGGTCTATTAGAGTGATGTTAACTCCATACTAAACACCTGGGGGTCTATTAGAGTAATGTTAACTCCATACTAAACACCTGTGGGTCTATTAGAGTGATGGTAACTCCATACTAAACACCTGGGGGTCTATTAGAGTAATGTTAACTCCATACTAAACACCTGGGGGTCTATTAGAGTAATGTTAACTCCATACTAAACACCTGGGGTCTATTAGAGTAATGTTAACTCCATACTAAACACCTGGGGGCCTATCAGAGTAATGTTAACTCCATACTAAACACCTGGGGGTCTATTAGAGTAATGTTAACTCCATACTAAACACCTGGGGGTCTGTTAGAGTAATGTTAACTCCATACTAAACACCTGGGGGTCTGTTAGAGTAATGTTAAATCCATACTAAACACCTGGGGGTCTGTTAGAGTAATGTTAACTCCATACAGAACACCTGGGGGTCTATTAGAGTGATGTTAACTCCATACTAAACACCTGGGGGTCTATTAGAGTAATGTTAACTCCATACTAAACACTGGGGGTCTGTTAGAGTAATGTTAACTCCATACTAAACACCTGGGGGTCTGTTAGAGTAATGTTAACTCCATACAGAACACCTGGGGGTCTATTAGAGTGATGTTAACTCCATACTAAACACCTGGGGGTCTATTAGAGTAATGTTAACTCCATACTAAACACCTGGGGGTCTATTAGAGTAATGTTAACTCCATACAGAACACCTGGGGTCTATTAGAGTGATGTTAACTCCATACTAAACACCTGGGGGTCTATTAGAGTGATGTTAACTCCATACTAAACACCTGGGGGTCTATTAGAGTAATGTTAACTCCATACTAAACACTTGGGGGTCTATTAGAGTAATGTTAACTCCATACTAAACACCTGGGGGTCTATTAGAGTAATGTTAACTCCATACTAAACACCTGGGGGTCTATTAGAGTGATGTTAACTCCACACTAAACACCTGGGGGTCTATTAGAGTGATGTTAACTCCATACTAAACACCTGGGGGTCTATTAGAGTGATGTTAACTCCATACTAAACACCTGGGGGTATATTAGAGTAATGTTAACTCCATACTAAACACCTGGGGGTCTATTAGAGTAATGTTAACTCCATACTAAACACCTGGGGGTCTATTAGAGTAATGTTAACTCCATACTAAACACCTGGGGGTCTATTAGAGTGATGTTAACTCCATACTAAACACATGGGGGTCTATTAGAGTGATGTTAACTCCATACTAAACACCTGGGGGTCTATTAGAGTGATGTTAACTCCATACTAAACACCTGGGGGTCTATTAGAGTAATGTTAACTCCATACTAAACACCTGGGGGTCTATTAGAGTAATGTTAACTCCATACTAAACACCTGGGGGTCTATTAGATTAATGTTAACTCCATACTAAACACCTGGGGGTCTATTAGAGTAATGTTAACTCCATACTAAACACCTGGGGGTCAATTAGAGTAATGTTAACTCCATACTAAACACCTGGGGGTCTATTAGAGTAATGTTAACTCCATACTAAACACCTGGGGGTCTATTAGAGTGATTTGTTGTTTGCTGTGTATGCAATGTAAAAATGCCCAAGTCACACAAAGTGAGTTAGGCGGCAACGTAAAAATGCTCAAATCACACAAGTGACTTAGGCAGATCATCATTTTTGAAGATAGTGAGCTTTGTGATTGGCTGAGGACATAGGCGCTAATCCAGGACGATGCAGCAGCCCCAGGAGAGCACCTGTAGGCAGAAATCTCAATTTCGCCAAAAAATGACTTAGGCATTTATCCTATGAGGCTAACGATATGTACTGTACGTCAGAATGGGACAGCTACGTGTTAAAGTATTTAAGTATTTATGTAGGCTCTTAACCCCTGGGCTACAATTAACGGAAAAAACGGATTATTGCTAAAAATACAAACCTCCCGTTCACGGAATTAACGGAATGTCAATAAATGTCAGATATAGGGGGTTCAACGGAGCAAAAATTAGTATTTTTTCGCTAATATCCCTCTTGTTGGATGTAATTTACCAAAAAAACGGCCGAAATCCGCGTGATCGTGCGCTATCGTGCACGCGCGCCGTCTCTATGTGCGTCGCTGTAAAAAATGTAAAAAATGTCAGTCATTCTTCGATTTTTCAAAAAATAGCAGACCTACAAGCTCTTAGCTTGTAGATCTGCTATTTTTCAATAGCTAAAGCATAACATGATGCTATAACACCAAAATGGGTTCCCGTTCAGAATGGGTTAAATCTCCATACATGGATATATGTCAGAACCCGTTCTGACATTCCATAATTATGTTGATCCTTCCCCCATCCATCCTTCCTCTTCCATGTCTCCCTTTTGACAGACACCTGTCCATGTCTATTCAAACTGTAGACGGGCCCGCCCCAAAGTTATCAGTGCAGCCGGCGAAAAGTAAGAGTTCTCAACAGGCCCGGAAAAACGAAAAAAACGGGAAAAACGGGCCCTCATCAAACCCTGCACGATCAAGAGAATGTCCCCGCTGCCACCCTTAGATCTCCATATATGGATCATTCCATATGTTAATCTGGCATCATCAAACCCTGCATACTCAAGAGAATGTCCCCGCTGCCACCCTTAGATCTCCATATATGGATCTATCTGACGTTCCATTATGTTGATTTGACCTCATCGAACCCTGTACGCTCAAGAGAATGTCCCCACTGCCACCCTTAGATCTCCATATATGGATCTATCTGACATTGCATATGTTGATCTGACCTCATCAAACCCTGTACACTGAAGACATGCTCCTTATATGGCCAGTACAGAATTCATTCCATGTTGATCTGACCACATCAAACAGGTTAAACATTCATTAACCCATTCTGAACGGGAACCCATTTTGGTGTTGGCATCATGTTATGCTTTAGCTATTGAAAAATAGCAGATCTACAAGCTCATAGCGCGCCACAGAGTGGCGCGCTACGAGCTTGTAGGTCTGCTATTTTTTGAAAAATCGAAGAACGACTGACATTTTTAGAATCTGATCTCAGGTCAGAATGGGTTCATCAGACCAGTGTGTGTCCAGTGGAAACCTCGTATGAATCTGATCTCAGGTCAGAATGGGTTAATATTTACTGTCACAAAGTGACACGTGGCTCCCATTTTGATTTCGTAACACTGGTATACCTGTATTGAATTCCCCATACGTTAACACACATGTATACCGACTGCTAAAGTACCTGTATTCAATTCCCCATACAGTAAGATAACATGTACAGGCTGCTAAAAGCACCATAGCTACAAATAGCCTGGATGTCATATTATACGGACATGGCATAAACGGGTTAGCATCACTTAACCAATTTTGGACGGGAACCCCTTTTGGTGTTAGCATCATGTTATGCTTTAGCTATTGAAAAAAAAATTGGGGTCCTTGACATGAAATATTGAGTGATATAGGCCTAGAAACATTTCAGAAAACTGATTTAGAAGATTTTTTTTCCAGGCCTAAATGGGTTAATGTAGCGCACGGCTTCAAGCTCCCATTATAGTCAAGTGTGTTACGGAGACAAATTATAATGATTTAACTTATAGTTGTACGCAGACACGTTAAGTGGCTCAGGGGTAGAGCGTAGAGCCAGATTGGAACCGTGAGGTTCCCGGTTCGATCCCTGTGGGCTCCCCCAGAGTTAGTGTCAAAGTGTCCTTGAGCAAGACTCTTAACCCCCTAATTGCTCCAAATGTGCAGGTTGGTGATAAAATACCTTTATTGAAAGGATAAGCCCCTTGAGATGTCACATCTCATTTTAGAGGGGGTCCTCAACACAGATACATTGTACAATACAGTTCACAGTACAACCATACACACACACACACAGACAGGACAAAACAAAACCGAACAAAAGCTCTCCCAAAGATAGTGTTTCAACCCTAGATAGCAGAGTTCATATGAGGAAAAATATACCCATTGCACAATAAGACCATGTTACTAAGCAAAAAAAAAAAGAAAGAAAATCAATACCAGCATGCATAATGTGATAATAATGAACAGCAGCACCGAACCAGCCGGGAACACATACTGTATGAAGGTACATGCAGATCAGTCAGTGTGTTATGTTTCCTCCGCCATCGGTGTGTGAATGTATAATGTAATGCACAATCTACAGTATGTAAAGGTGTCAAAATGGGTGTGTGAATAGGCAAATGTAATGCACAATCTATGTAAAGGTCTATGAATGTATGAATAGGTAAATGTAATGCACAATCTATGTAAAGCGCTTTGGATAAAAGCGCTATATAAATGCACCATTTACCATTCATGCACTCTCTAAGTTACTGCTGCTTAAATTATGTATTGTTGCAGAAACAATACAAGACACACACAACATGATTGCATTACATTTTTAAAAAGTAGGTCAGACTTTATGCAGAAATTCAACCATTTATAAATGTGACAGAAAGAACTACCCAGTTCACTCAAGAATGTAAAAGAAAAAGCTTTTATGATCCTGACATGTACACTAAGGATGTGTTAAAGGGTAAGACCACTTTCTTTGAGGTTTGGGTTGTGTAGTTACTTTGCCATGATGCAACTCCAAATGTGGACAAGAAATACAAAAATAACTGCTCCAGTGATTAGAAATTGATAATTCAAAATATGCTCCTCATTGACTTACATTGTAGCTAAAACAGGTCTCAAAGTCACTATTTTAGCACGTAAACAAACACAAACAAAGTTGATTCAGACAATATAGAGCATCACCAAAACTCATTTGGTTTTTTGTTGTTTTGTTGATTTTACTATTTGAAGATCTGGATGCGGATCCACGGATCCAGTCCGGGTTTTCTTCCCAATAAAATGGACAAATCAACAGGAAGATAACATTTTTATGAAAAAATAAAACCACGTGAGTTTTGGTGATGCTCTATATTGTCTGAATCAACTTTGTTTGTGTTTGTTTATACGTACTAAAAGAGTGACTTTGAGAGCTGTTTTAGCTACAATGTAAGTCAATGAGGAGCATATTTTGAATGATCAATTTCTAATCACTGGAGCAGTTATTTTTTTATTTCTTGTCCACATTTGGAGTTGCATCATGGCAAAGTATAACTACACAACCCAAACCTCAAAAAAAGTGGTCTATACCCTTCAAACTATTATCTTACAGCATCCGTGTAATTTTATATGTTGCTAAAAGCTTTCTCCAAAAAACGAATAACGCATCACTATTTCTGTGACTCTTTTCAGCCACACATTTAAAACTGTATATTTTCCATATCTAAGCTGAATCAGTGCTGATATACCCCGGGGGCCTGACACCGTTAATTTGTTATTTTCTTCGACAACCAACAACAATCCAATATTTTACAACTGGCCCACGTACGCTACTGTAGCTGCAAACTCAGCTAAAACATCCACTTCCATAAACTGGCTGTATATTGTAAAAAGGCTGGAGCAGGAGATTAGCTTTTATCGCTCTGCCTCCACTAGTGACTGACTGACGCATCATCATCATCATCATCATCATCCTCCTCCCACTCCTCCTCCACCTTGGAGCGCCGCTCCGCGTTTTAGCCTTGTATTTATACACATCTGGAAAAACGCTACGATACGTTTAATAAGCAGTACACAGCATCGCACGAGAAGGACAGGCTTCTGCACGGTCTTTAACATCACACTAGGGCGAGGAAACATGCAGCTCCCGAATATATATACACAGACGTCCCTGACTGGGAAAAACAAACAGTCCCAACGACAGACAGTGAGATCATCTTTATTTCGGTCATAGCTCCGAGGATTGGCAATATTGGAAAAAAGATCAGATTGAAGAAGAAAAAGATTTACAGCAAAAAAAAAAAGTTTTATAGATATTTTTCAGAGAGAGAACGGAGTGCACTTGTTTGCAGTGGTGGGAAAAAAAAAGTAATCAATTGTTGTACTTTAAGTAAAAGTATGAATAGTAGAAGTAGAAGTTCGGAATTCAAAAAGTATACCATCAAAACGTATCTAAAGTATAGGCTACCAAAAGTAGAAAGTGCTCACTTTGCAGAATTTTTGTCCCATTTCAAGTATTCAAATGTTTATAAAAATCTTTTGAAAACAGCAGATCTACCATCTCACAATGCGTCGCAATGCTTGTAGATCTGCTATATTAAAATGGCCTAAATGTATAGGGTTGAAGTGGCTAATGTATGTTTTGTGATAATAATCAAAATCTACAAAGTATAACTATCTTTTTCAAAGTAACTAAAGTTTTAAAATAAATGTAGTGGAGTAAAAAGTATACAATACAATATTTGGATCCAAGATGTAGTAGAGTAGAAGCAGGAGTATTGGAAATGGGGAATTACTCAAGTAAAGTACAAATACCGAAAAATTGTATACTTAAGTAGGCTGTACACAGTACTTGGGGTCAACATGTACTCGGTATACTTTCCACCACTGTGCCGGGGGGGGGGGGGGGAGGGGGGGGGGGGGGTAATGTCAAAGATTTACAAGAGAAAAGGTTTTATAGATATTTTCAGAGAGAGAGAAGAGAACGCAGCGGAGTGCACTTGTTTGGAAAATGACAAATCCTGCACTGCACACGTTGACCTGGCTTTATGCTGACTGCGGAAAGGGGGGGGGGGGTAGGAGGGAGGGGGGGGGGGGGGGGGGGGGTTGTAGGAGGGGGGGGGGGGGGGTGTCCCGTGGGAGGGGGCAGCAGAAGTGGCTCAGCAGTATAGCCAGATAGTGGACTATACGACGGTGAAGAAGGAAAAATAAATAAACACGTACAGTTACAGCAACACACTTCATCGCAGCAACACATGGCCGTTCACCATCTGGAGGAATGACCGCAGGCTGCAGAGTCATGTTCCACCACATTCTGTCTATAATGTGGCCCCGCATGTCAGTGTAAACACTCTGAACCAGTTCAACATTACATGCCAGTGTAAACACTCTGAACCAGTTCAACATTACATGTCAGTGTAAACACTCTGAACCAGTTCAACATTAGGCATGTCAGTGTAAACACTCTGAACCAGTTCAACATTAGGCATGTCAGTGTAAACACTCTGAACCAGTTCAACATGTCAGTGTAAACACTCTGAACCAGTTCAACATGTCAGTGTAAACACTCTGAACCAGTTCAACATGTCAGTGTAAACACTCTGAACCAGTTCAACATGTCAGTGTAAACACTCTGAACCAGTTCAACATTAGGCGGGTTGGAAAAAAGAACCGAACCCAGAGTGCATGCCTTTATAGTCCGACGCGGGGCATTAGGTCCGATCCATTGGTCCCATCGACTACCTCACCCCTATAACCATAACCGCGAGCACGGGGCAGCACACCTGAACCTGACCCTGAGTCGGACCAAAGTATGCCTCCCCCAAACACGTTCAACCTTAGAGTGTATATATATTCATAGAGAAGGCACCCAGAGGAAATCTTGAGGTGAAATGGACATAGTGGCCGAATGAAGGTATTGCAGCCTGTGGCCCCAAAACACATGAACGCGCTGGTCCGTTGACTATCATTGTATACACGTTCACGACGGACGACGCTCGTGCGCGTTCAACGGCAGCGCGTTCATGTGTTTGGGGGCCACTCATACCATTGCAATCCGTCCCAGAATGCACTCTGTTCCTATACCAGGAAGGAGGAGTGAATCCGCCTCATGCGCTTTTGAGCAGCTCAATGCAAGTGGATGGGAGGAGAACTCGGGTGTCTTCTCTATAGATATATTATACTCTATGATTCAACCCTGCAGTGAAAAAGGGGCCATAATATACACTTGACTATAAGGTAAGTATTAGTATGTTTCAACGTCATATCGAGCTATACTGTATATACAACGAGTTTGGCCTCCTTGCCCGCACAGTTTAGGAAAAAAGAAGAAAGCAAAAAAAAAAAAATGCATCTGTTAACCCATTCTATACGGGAACCCATTTTGGTGTTAGCATTACATTATGCTTTAGCTATTTAAAAATAGCAGACCTACAAGCTCATATCGCGCCACCGAGTGGCGCGTTACGAGCTTGTAGGTCTGCTATTTTTTGAAAAATCGAAGAACGACTGACATTTTTAGAATCTGATCTCAGGTCAGAATGGGTTAATCAGACCAGTGTGTGTCCGGCGGAAACCTCGTTATGAATCTGATCTCAGGTCAGAATGGGTTAAAGTAGGACAGCGTTAGTGAGCAGCATTACAGAACTGCATACCGTACTGAGAAACCTTTCATCTCTCCTGACCACAGCGCTTTGTGTTCACACGCTACTGTAGCTACTGTATACTCTGTGGTCTATAAAAAGCTGTGTGTGCGTGTGAGCGTGTGCGTGCATGTGTGTGTGCGTGTGTGTGTGTGTGTGTGTGTGTGTGTGTGTAGTGAACCCCACAGCCATGCAGGTACAGTGTAACCTCATTACAGAGAAGTATAGACAGCTCACAGCTCTCACACATCAGGAGCACACTCGTCTCATGCGCGTGCGTGCGTGCGTGCGTGCGTGCGTGCATGCGTGCGTGCGTGCGTGTGCGTATAGCAGACACCTCACATGCAGCTCTCACACAGGATCACACAGTACTCGTACTGTACTGTACTGTACTGTACTTTCACCTAAAGCTACAGTACTGTACTGTACTGTCACCTAAAACTACAGTAGTCAGACTGTACTGTACTTTAACCTAAAGTTACAGTAGTCGTACTGTAGGCTACTGTACTCAACTGTACTGTACTGTACTTTCACCTGAAGCTACAGTAGTCGTACTGTAGGCTACTGTACTGTACTTTCACCTAAAGCTACAGTACTGTACTGTACTGTCACCTAAAGATACAGTAGTCGTACAGCTAGCTGCTGTGCCAATAGTTCAACATGGTGGACTGTAGGACCACAGCTACAGTATAGCTGCTGTGCCAATAGTTCCACACGGTGGACTGTATTAGGACCACAGCTACAGTAGCTGCGGCTTATTGGACCCATTAAGACCTTTTTTAATTTCTTTCATAATCCAACATTTTTCAAATACTTCACAGATTTATATACCCAGAGCCGCGCACACACGATAATTATGTGCGTCACTGCATTCAGTCAACTCGTTGTGTTAATTAACCCATTCTGACCGGGCACCCATTTTGGTATTGGCATCATGTTATGCTTTAGCTATTGAAAAATAGCAGATCTACAAGCTCATATCGCGCCACCGAGTGGCGCGATATGAGCTTGTAGGTCTGCTATTTTTTGAAAAATCGAAGAACGACTGAATTTTTTTTAGAATCTGATCTCAGGTCAGAATGGGTTTAATAAGACCAGTGTGTGTCCGGCGGAAACCTCGTATGAATCTGATCTCAGGTCAGAATAGGTTAATTAATGTTGGAGTTGAATGAACTCTGCGGAGAGGGTGATTGGCCGACCTCTGCCCTCCCTCAAGTCCCCCACGACTATAGGGGGCGCTGAAGAGAGCACGGAAGATCATGGCCGACCGGACCCCTCCCACCCTGGCCACGGCGGCCTCCTCACCCTGCTCCCCTCGGGGAGAAGACCCCTCCTCACCCTGCTCCCCTCGGGGAGAAGACCCCTCCTCACCCTGGCCACGGCGGCCTCCTCACCCTGCTCCCCTCTGGGAGAAGACCCCTCCTCACCCTGCTCCCCTCTGGGAGAAGACCCCTCCTCAGCCCATGGCCACGGCCTCCTCACCCTGCTCCCCTCTGGGAGAAGACCCCTCCTCACCCTGCTCCCCTCTGGGAGAAGACTGCGGCTGCCGAAGGCTACGAATTAAAGCCCGCCACGGACAACGTTTTTCCCCCTCAGCTGCCTTCAGGCTGCTCAATGACTCTGGCTTCCCTTCCACCCCCTAGCTGCCTCCTATAGTGACACCGGCACTTTAACCCATTCTGACCTGAGATCAGATTCACACGAGGTTTCCGCCGGACACACACACTGGTCTGATGAACCCATTCTGACCTGAGATCAGATTCTATAGAAATGTCAGTCGCTCTTCGATTTTTTCAAAAATAGCAGACCTACAAGCTCGTATCGCGCCACTCGGTGGCGCGATATGAGCTTGTAGATCTGCTATTTTTAAATAGCTAAAGCGTAACAACATTTTGATGCACTATGTATACTACTGCATAATAACCCTGCACTTTATATTTATCTCCCTGCACGGTGTTGTCTTATGTCTGTCTATCTGTGTGGGGAAAAAAAAGGAATGCACTCATGTTATGTCAAAACTAATTCCTATGTGTATACACAAATGGCAAATAAAGGTATCTGAATCTGAACAGGACTTCTGGTGCTCTGCAGACTCAAACACACATTACTGTACTTTCTCTTTAATTTCCCTTGTATCATAATGTAGGCTACTTTGGAGGTACAGTAGCCTATACTTACACTGTGTTTATCTCCCTCTCCCTCTCCCTCTCCCTCTCCCCTGAGGGCTGGAAGTTAGTCACAGGAAAGAGTGAGCCCTTGATAGCAGGGTTGCCAGATTGTGTGAGAGAAATAAGTTATAACCGTATCTGGGGAAAACGAGGCCAAAATAAATGACTAGAGGCCACATGGTCACTTTAACCCATTCTGACCTGAGATCAGATAAAAAAAAATGTCTTCTACATCCTGACAGTTTTCCATTCTGACCTTAGATCAGATTCTAAAAATGTCTTCTACATCCTGACAGTTTTCCATTCTGACCTGAGATCAGATTCATACGAGGTTTCCACTGGACACACACTGGTCTGATTAACCCATTCTGACCTGAGATCAGATTCTAAAAATGTCAGTCGCTCTTCGATTTTTCAAAAATAGCAGACCTACAAGCTCGTAGCGCGCCACTCGGTGGCGCGCTATGAGCTTGTAGATCTGCTATTTTTCACCAAAAGGGGTTCCCGAACAAAATATCTTAAGCCTATATAAGCCTTATGATGGATTCCTGTTCTGTACTTTGGCTAAATAGAAGTGTCTATTTGTACGTCTCTAAATGTTTTGATGAATTGAACATGGTGGACCCTGTTGTAAACAAGAGTAATGCTTAATTGGGGTCGTCCACTCACAGTTATAACAGTCTTTGTATTGAGTTTGTGCTTGAAATGTACTGTAATTCTGTTAACTTAATTTAATAAATACTTCAATCGATCAATCAAAAGTATACAGTAGGTTATTTTAAAATGCAATTCATTAATAGTGGAATATAAAATCTGATTCACTTCATCCAATCACACATTGATGCGCTTGATCAGAGTATACCTAAAAAGCTGATCCAATTCATCGCCAAACCATAATAAATATATTGCTCATTATATTGTCAGAATAAATATACATTTCATCTATTCATCGAGTTGTCCTGACTGAACTACAGCTTCAGAACAAGACCCAAAAAAACCCTGCAACCCCCAATGGCCAATATAGGCCTTTACCCCATTCTGAACGGGAACCCATTTTGGTGTTAGCATCATGCTATGCTTTAGCTATTGAAAAATAGCAGATCTACAAGCTCGTAGCGCGCCACCGAGTGGCGCGCTACGACCTTGTAGGTCTGCCATTTTTGAAAAAATCGAAGAACGACTGACATTTTTATAGAATCCGATCTCAGGTCAGAATGGGTTCATCAGACCAGTGTGTGTGTCCAGTGGAAACCTCGTATGAAT
The DNA here is from genome assembly GCF_964188405.1 of Protomyctophum parallelum. NCBI lineage: Eukaryota > Metazoa > Chordata > Actinopteri > Myctophiformes > Myctophidae > Protomyctophum > Protomyctophum parallelum. The sequence continues at coordinate 10,102,215 of NC_139712.1, read as the reverse complement.
CTGATCTCAGGTCAGAATGGGTTAAGCAACCTTACGGAAAAAGAAGCCCAAAGTGCACTTATAATAAGCAGACATGGCAACGCTGGCCTGATCGGGCCCGACGCGCACCGGAGAGCAACACTGGAACCCGGGGAGGAAGTACGACACACACGCGCACACACACACACACGCACGCACACACACACACACACACACACGCACACACACACACACACACACACACACGCACACACACACGCACACACACACACACACACACACACACACACACACACACACACACACACACACACGCTCCGTTCCCTTGAGGCTGTAGTGGTCGAACCAGAGAGAAGACGTTTGTCTTTCTGACAGAACGAGGAAGTTAGGGCAACACCCATGTGTGTGTGTGTGTGTGTGTGTGTGTGTGTGTGTGTGTGTGTGTGTGTGTGTGTGTCACCCATGTGTGTGTGTGTGTGTGTGTGAGAATAGGTAAATGTAATGCACAATCTACGTAAAGCGCTTTATAAATGCACCATTTAGACGAGAGAGAGAGAGAGAGAGAGAGAGAGAGAGAGAGAGAGAGAGAGAGAGAGAGAGTAGTAGTATAATACACCCTTTTTCCCTCCCACCCTTTTTATTTAGGGGGGATCCTAACCACCCATTTTTAATTAATCTAAGACACTCCCCAGGGACCCCGAGGTCCGATTTCGGCACTGAAGACACTTTGTGGGCGTGGCAGTTCCGCATCTGATGACGTCATTATATTGATTTTGCTGATTGATGTTTCCCTTATCTGAGGATCTCATCGGAATGATCCTGTTTGGGTGGACTTTGCCAGTTTGGCAGTTTGGCAATCTGGTTTAATCTAATTCGCCGTCAAGATTATCTAGTATATATGTTTATTCATTAACCAGTGGTAGTGTGTACAAGCCAGTGAAAGTAATTTTAAACCGACCTCTGTGTGGCAGTTGGTTTTGCAAAGACTGTGTGGCTGTGTGCGAGTATTGATTTTGCATGCTTGGATCAATAGTTCGTATATGGGTCGTGACAGGGACATGCTTTTGCTGGGTGTGTGTGTGTGTGTGTGTGTGTGTGTGTGTGTGTGTGTGTGTGTGTGTGTATTGCTCTTACTCCCATTTTTGGGAAAATGTATTGAGTGAGTTATAAGCAGACAAATTATAGCGATGGTTTTTAACAGCTTAGATTATTTCCAGTTTGGTTATAAAAGTCAGAGAGGAACTGATTATGCAACTATCAGCCTGCTTATCCCCATCTTACTAGGCCAGCTTTTTATTGATTTTACGTTTCCTTTCAACCGCAAGCAGTGGTCTCAGTTGTCTTACTGAGGAAGGGGGGACAGTGGGGAGGAATCATACAGAGCATATCTATTATCTCTTCAGAACTGGTGTGGGGAAGAAAAAAAAAACTCGTTAGGGATCAATGTGACAAAAACAAAAGAAGCTTGTCATTCATGAAGAGGAACCTGTGCAGGCCATTACAAATGGTGGACAAATAGTGGAGGTAGTAGACAGTTTTAAATACTCAGGCAGATATATTGACAGCAAACTCATTTTCAGTGAGATTTTTAAAACTTGTAACCAACGTCTCCACCTACTACGCAAGCTCAACTCCTTTAGAGTGAGCAAGCATATCGTGGAAACAGTCTATAAAAACCTGATAGAGGGAGTCTTGTGTTTTAACATGGCAATGTGGTTTGGCAATCTAAAGGTCAAAGGAAGAAGCAAGCTGCAGCGAATAGTAAATCTAGCCTCAAAAATAATTGGGAAGAGACACCAGCAATTAGGCTGTATCTACAACGAGATACTTCGTAAAAAAAAAAAAAACTATCAAGATAGCAAACGACCCCGTCTCATCCACCCTGCACCGACTTCCAGCTACTTCCCTCTGGTAGACGGTACAAACTAGGCATGCCATGGTATGAGATTTTACAGTACGGTACGATGCCGATATTGATAATCTATATCTCGGTATTCCAAGGTAATTATATTTATAAAAATAAAATAAAAAGATTGCTCCCCCTGACCTATGTCTAGTGACTACCTCCACATCCTTATAAGCCCTTCTTTGTTCCCCAACATGCAGGCCTACACATATATATATATATATATATATATATATATATATATATATATATATCATAATATATGCCATGATTATGATTTGATTACCCTGGACCAAATGGAAACAAGACAGCAAGGACTTTTATCAGTGATCCCTTTGGATATGTGGTTGACTGTATCCTATACTGATTACACTTCTGCCAATAATGTATTCAGTCAGTGAATCAATAGCTATTCCCCAGTCCCCATTGTATTTCACTGTACTATGGCTCCCCCTAATGGCCGTTTTGTACCCAGTATGGTGGAGCAGAGGTGATGCAATCTGCGCATGATCACAACTGTCAATGTGTGCCTCCGTGTTGACAGTCCACACTTAGTTACTACATAGGGAAATATGGAATATACATTTGGATCTGGGTGTTTTTCAGCAACGCTAACTCAAAGGTAGGAAGCAACTTTTCAATCTACTGCATCTGTGGGGTGAAAATATTTGTGTTAAGTGTTGTTGATGTTGTTGTAACCGTTTGTTTTTTACTGTTTGGTAAAGTTTTGCATGGTTCAGGTTGTCTTAAGGTTTTGTTTTAATGTATGACTTGGATTATTTTGGTACGTGGTGGCGTATTTTGTGACAATTGCATGGTTCACGGTGTCTTAAGGTTTTGTTTTAATGTATGACTTGGGGTATTTTTGGTACGTGATGTGGTATTTTGTGACATTTGCACGGGTCATGATGTCTTAAGGTTTTGTTTTAATGTATGACATGGGTTATTTTTGGTATGTGGTGTTGTGTTTTGTGACAGTTGCATGGTTCATGATGTCTTAAGGTTTTGGTTTAATGTATGACTTGGGTTATTTTGTGGTATCTGATGTGGGGTTTTGTGACATTTGCATGGTTCACGGTGTCTTAAGGTTTTGTTTTAATGTATGACATGGGTTATTTTTGGTACGTGATGTGGTGTTTTGTGACATTTGCATGGTTCACGGTGTCTTAAGGTTTTGTTTTAATGTATGACTTGGGTTATTTTTGGTAAGTGGTGGTGTATTTTGTGACATCTGCATGGTTCATGATGTCTTAATGTTTTGGTTTAATGTATGACATGGGTTATTTTTGGTAGGTGGTGGTGTATTTTGTGACATTTGCATGGTTCAGGGTGTCTTAATGTTTTGTTTTAATGCATGACATGGGTTATTTTTGGTACGTGATGTGGTGTTTTGTGACATTTGCATGGTTCACGGTGTCTTAAGGTTTTGTTTTAATGTATGACTTGGGTTATTTTTGGTAAGTGGTGGTGTATTTTGTGACATCTGCATGGTTCATGATGTCTTATTGTTTTGGTTTAATGTATGACATGGGTTATTTTTGGTAGGTGGTGGTGTATTTTGTGACATTTGCATGGTTCAGGGTGTCTTATTGTTTTGTTTTAATGCATGACTGGGGTTATTTTTGGTACGTGATGTGGTATTTTGTGACATTTGCATGGTTCACGGTGTCTTAAGGTTTTGTTTTAATGTATGACTTGGGTTATTTTTGGTATGTGGTGTGGTGTTTTGTGACATCTGCATGGTTCATGATGTCTTAATGTTTTGGTTTAATGTATGACTTGGGTTATTTTTTGGTAGATGGTGGTGTATTTTGTGACATTTGCAAGGGTCAGGGTGTCTTAATGTTTTGTTTTAATGCATGACATGGGTTATTTTTGGTACGTGGTGATGTATTTTTGGTATGTGGGTATGTGGTTGGGGAATTTTTACATGGTTCATGATGTCTTAATGATTTGTTTAAGGTATGAGTTGTATTATTTTGGTAACTGATTGTATGTTTTGTGGCATTTGCATGGTTCAGGGTGGCTTAATGGTTTATTTTAATGTATGACTTGGATTATTTTTGGTACATGGGGGGTGTATTTTGTGGCGTTTGCATGGTGCATGGTTCAGGCATGCCCGGGTATGTCTGTGGCCGTTTGAGCTGTGAGGTTGGGGGTTAATACTGAGTAATGTACGGTTAGTTCATGCTAGTAGGGTACATGTTTAAAGTAATCATGTATATCATACTGGCGTAACTAAATTTGAAATGAGCTGACTGGACTATGTATTTTTAGATGAACACAGTATGTTGTTCACCTACAATTATAGGGATCGATGACTAGAGTAGATTGACGGCATTTTACAATAGCTACTATTAGGTATTATTGACATTTAAAGTTAGATAGACTATAGTCTATACTACATGGTGGTATAGGCATCCATGGATTTCCAGGGAATTCAACCCGAATCTGTAGACGGGGCCTGTACACAAAACACAATGTTTTGTGTTGACAATAACTACGAGGCAATAACAGCCATCATACTAGTAAATATTATGTATACTAGTTAAATTATCTAAACTCTGTGATTTGGCATAGACGTTTTTCACGACACATAGGAAGAGTCTAAACTACATGCATAATAATAAAATATGGTTGAATGTTTCAAATAGTGGATAGTTAGATTGGGTCATGCATGTTTTTAATACAAGCGCCTTAACATCACCATGTCTGATGGTGCAGTGTGTAAATGTATCAGGTTATCTACATGGTGTATACTAAAGCATGTAATACTGATGTACCGATGTTTTTCCAAGAGTTCAGAATGTATAGTTTAGAAAATTGTGTAAGTCTATACTATACGAGGTCTTTAGATCATGGTTAGCACCAAATATCATACCAAAAGTCTGTATCTTATGTTTATCAGGTTTTATTTTGATCAGAAAATAGACAATTATGCAGATGAACATACACTGTAGCACAACATGGAGCAAAATGTACAAGACAATGAATTCACCAGGGCATCAAATATACTCAGTCATCAGCTATTTATAATGTATGTATATATATATATATATATATACATATATATATATATATATATATATATATATAGATATATAGATATATATATAACGATGCAATCAGGTCAATCATAGTGGCAATAGCTATGTCCTTGATTATTATTTTTTGGATCATATCAGGGTAAATCCTTCCAGTAATGCAAATAAGATGTACATAGCCTATGGATTCTTGACATTGGCAGTGGTCCTACCTCAATACCGCTAGTTCTCAATACCTTAATAACCCCCGGTATAAAATCATCAGTCCACAACTTGTTCATTAAATCTTTAAATTGATTGTAGAAGTAATATCGGGGCGTAATATTCAAACACGTGTGCTCGGTTTGACTAGCATGGTCTATGCGGCAGCCGTTGCAATCATCCTTCATCTGTTTGGTTATAGCGTTTGCGAGTAGTTGAGCAACATGTATTTTCAGAATATCTGTAAGATTTGTGGGGTTTGTCCCAGCAAACTCATCCAAAGTCAGTGGCCAATTCAGGGGGTATGGCGGCGAAAGCAATGGTGTGTCGGAGGCTGGAGGGTCATGGGGAGCAGTTGAATTTGGGGGTGATAGGTCTACCCTCTCAAAATACTCTGTGTCCCCCGCACCATAGCCCCAAAATGCCCTCTCAAAATGTTCATCGTTCTCCGGATCATAGTCGCAAAATGCCCGGGCATCATCATCATATTCATCGCTGTCCGTATCTGCAGTACTGATGTTATGCCACCACGGGGGGTGTATACATGGTCCATTGCGGGTCCATCCGCCATGAGAGGTCCCTTCATTCGAGTTTGATTCTCCCAATGAAGAAGTAGAATCCTCCATGGTCCGTGAATGGCGCAATATACCGGCAATAATGAGTTAGCATTTTACCTATAGTGTAGGAGGGGGTGGGCTGGTAGCTGCATTTGTTGGCCCATCGGTTTCTAGATCAGAGTGGGGCGTGGGTGCATCGTTTTCTAGGGCGCTGTACGAATCATGATTTACAGGACGGTTATCCATTGAGAATAATGTAGCGCCAGCTGGCTTTGGGGGATCACCGAGCGAGAAGCTACTATGTCTGGGATTACCGAACGAGAACCCCGTAGGTCTGGAATGGCTTGTCTGGTAATCCACAAGCCTCAGTTTCTTTTCATTGAAGTAGTCCAATGATCGTGAATCCACACGTTTGACGCCTCTAAGGTAGCCTTCCAGTAGGTCCAAAGATTGATTCTCTATAGTTGTGAAGAAATCCAAGGCTTCACACATCACATGCTTTAGAATCCCTAAATCATCCACACCAACGGCTAGTTGGATTGGAAAGCATTTCTCTTTCTCCATGATACTCTTAGGTCTTTCAACTGGGGTACCGCATTGAGATTTGTATCTTAGTAGCAACCATAAGTTTGACCTAGAACAGTCAACGATGAAGCCCTCAGTGTCACTACGCGAGGGCATTTCAGAGCTCGCCCGTACAAATCGAGATGGCTTGATATAGCCAGGGTTTATCTTTGTATCCAATTGCAAATACTTACAGAACTCAAGAATAGGAGGGACCAATCGCTCAAATTCAGATGCATAGATGCGTATGTAAGGCAACCGGTCTTCAAAGATACTGTCGCCTGTTTCCAATGTATAGAGTTCAATACATCGATGATTCTTGAAGGGAAAAAAAGACAGACGAATTTTCCGGCCGTCGGATAAGGTCCAAACTTTCCTATTCTCATCTTGGTAGCACGTAGAGTACATGTTGTCTTTCTTTCTTCGCGGGCAGCTAGTGTCTCTATTGTAGGATTACTCAGTTATGTAGGGTTATTCTCCGTATTTAAGAACAACCCCGGAGAGGTGGAGCCTAAAGAATAACTGCCATACTAATCATGGCCGACCTTTGACGTCAAACAGGGTTTTGTATACAGTACCGGATACGTTACACCCCCAACAAAAGAAGGAAGGATCATCACCAATGCATAATCCTGATTAGTTACAATAGTCGCAAAGTTTAGTATACTACCACCGTAAGAACCTAACTAGAATCTAACACCGGTAATAGTGTAAATATATATATATATATATATATATATATGAAATAAAAACAACAATGAAGATATGTTGATTTTTTTTTGTTTTTATTACTGAGAAACATAGCACGTATTTACACAAGTATGTTACACATTACATTTAATAGACATGTTCAGTTCATTCCCATTTGCTTTGGGGTTTCAACCAGGTAGAGTTGGGTTTCAACCATCTAGTTTTTAGGTGAAGCAGACGCTGAGATCGTCGACATGCCCTGGGTGCAGACAGAGGGGAGGGTACGTCCTCATCACCAGAGTCTGCAGGGGATGGTGGTGGATTGGAGTAGTTCTCTGGTTCAGAGTTCGGTGCTCGGGAGGACGGGGTTGTAAGGGAGAGGTGTACAAATTCCGCATTTTCGGACAGTCCAGGAGTTTTCTTGCTCGTAGTCATGTCCAATGGTTCGATGCTAGCAAAATATTCCTCATCCGTATCGATTATTAACCCGTCCGACTCGAAGTCCTGCTCATCAATTCTCGACATATGGTTACTTAGCAGCTCCGCGGCCATGATCTCGTCCTCTGCCCTCTCTTTGTATAATTCAAAATCACGGGTATAGACAAATCTACCCCATGTTGAATTATATTCCTGTAGTCTGAGAGGGGTAATATACGGGCTATATGACTGGTGCTCCACAGGTTCAACGGGGTTACGTGGTCTACCCATAGGCTCCATGACTAATACTGAGAGGAGATAGTTGATGACAAATGGTGTTTCCTGAGAAATTATCTCATATAGCCTTATCCTCTGGTGTGAATAAGCCTTATCCTCTGGTGTGAATAAGTCTAACTCTCTTTGCTCTATACATACATCTAGATCTGAGCCCTCCCTTTTAATTAGTTTGTTCCTTAGCTATACACCCCACCCCTCTCAGTGATTATTCATGGTAGTGTCTACAATACATTTACACTGATACATTTCAACTAGGCTATTAACTTATGTTGTCGTCAGCAGTTTCAAACCAGTATCTAAAAGATAATGCATGTTTCTACATGTATCAATTTTTGTTAATTATTAGCCATACGATTTTGAACAATATTGATCAATATACTTTATAATTTAAGCTTGGAGAGTCCACGGCATAGACTATATAGAGTAGATGCATAGATGTAGATAATATCCTTATTGCCAGTATATTGCGCCATTCACGCACCATGGAGGATTCTACTTCTTCATTGGGAGAATCAAACTCGAATGAAGGGACCTCTCATGGTGGATGGACCCGCAATGGTCCATGTATACACCCCCCGTGGTGGCATAACATCAGTACTGCAGATACGGACAGCGATGAATATGATGATGCCCGGGCATTTTGCGACTATGATCCGGAGAACGATGAACATTTTGAGAGGGCATTTTGGGGCTATGGTGCGGGGGACACAGAGTATTTTGAGAGGGTAGACCTATCACCCCCAAATTCAACTGCTCCCCATGACCCTCCAGCCTCCGACACACCATTGCTTTCGCCGCCATACCCCCTGAATTGGCCACTGACTTTGGATGAGTTTGCTGGGACAAACCCCACAAATCTTACAGATATTCTGAAAATACATGTTGCTCAACTACTCGCAAACGCTATAACCAAACAGATGAAGGATGATTGCAACGGCTGCCGCATAGACCATGCTAGTCAAACCGAGCACACGTGTTTGAATATTACGCCCCGATATTACTTCTACAATCAATTTAAAGATTTAATGAACAAGTTGTGGACTGATGATTTTATACCGGGGGTTATTAAGGTATTGAGAACTAGCGGTATTGAGGTAGGACCACTGCCAATGTCAAGAATCCATAGGCTATGTACATCTTATTTGCATTACTGGAAGGATTTACCCTGATATGATCCAAAAAATAATAATCAAGGACATAGCTATTGCCACTATGATTGACCTGATTGCATCGTTATATATATATCTATATATCTATATATATATATATATATATATGTATATATATATATATATATATACATACATTATAAATAGCTGATGACTGAGTATATTTGATGCCCTGGTGAATTCATTGTCTTGTACATTTTGCTCCATGTTGTGCTACAGTGTATGTTCATCTGCATAATTGTCTATTTTCTGATCAAAATAAAACCTGATAAACATAAGATACAGACTTTTGGTATGATATTTGGTGCTAACCATGATCTAAAGACCTCGTATAGTATAGACTTACACAATTTTCTAAACTATACATTCTGAACTCTTGGAAAAACATCGGTACATCAGTATTACATGCTTTAGTATACACCATGTAGATAACCTGATACATTTACACACTGCACCATCAGACATGGTGATGTTAAGGCGCTTGTATTAAAAACATGCATGACCCAATCTAACTATCCACTATTTGAAACATTCAACCATATTTTATTATTATGCATGTAGTTTAGACTCTTCCTATGTGTCGTGAAAAACGTCTATGCCAAATCACAGAGTTTAGATAATTTAACTAGTATACATAATATTTACTAGTATGATGGCTGTTATTGCCTCGTAGTTATTGTCAACACAAAACATTGTGTTTTGTGTACAGGCCCCGTCTACAGATTCGGGTTGAATTCCCTGGAAATCCATGGATGCCTATACCACCATGTAGTATAGACTATAGTCTATCTAACTTTAAATGTCAATAATACCTAATAGTAGCTATTGTAAAATGCCGTCAATCTACTCTAGTCATCGATCCCTATAATTGTAGGTGAACAACATACTGTGTTCATCTAAAAATACATAGTCCAGTCAGCTCATTTCAAATTTAGTTACGCCAGTATGATATACATGATTACTTTAAACATGTACCCTACTAGCATGAACTAACCGTACATTACTCAGTATTAACCCCCAACCTCACAGCTCAAACGGCCACAGACATACCCGGGCATGCCTGAACCATGCACCATGCAAACGCCACAAAATACACCCCCCATGTACCAAAAATAATCCAAGTCATACATTAAAATAAACCATTAAGCCACCCTGAACCATGCAAATGCCACAAAACATACAATCAGTTACCAAAATAATACAACTCATACCTTAAACAAATCATTAAGACATCATGAACCATGTAAAAATTCCCCAACCACATACCCACATACCAAAAATACATCACCACGTACCAAAAATAACCCATGTCATGCATTAAAACAAAACATTAAGACACCCTGACCCTTGCAAATGTCACAAAATACACCACCATCTACCAAAAAATAACCCAAGTCATACATTAAACCAAAACATTAAGACATCATGAACCATGCAGATGTCACAAAACACCACACCACATACCAAAAATAACCCAAGTCATACATTAAAACAAAACCTTAAGACACCGTGAACCATGCAAATGTCACAAAATACCACATCACGTACCAAAAATAACCCCAGTCATGCATTAAAACAAAACAATAAGACACCCTGAACCATGCAAATGTCACAAAATACACCACCACCTACCAAAAATAACCCATGTCATACATTAAACCAAAACAATAAGACATCATGAACCATGCAGATGTCACAAAATACACCACCACTTACCAAAAATAACCCAAGTCATACATTAAAACAAAACCTTAAGACACCGTGAACCATGCAAATGTCACAAAACACCACATCACGTACCAAAAATAACCCATGTCATGCATTAAAACAAAACATTAAGACACCCTGAACCATGCAAATGTCACAAAATACACCACCACCTACCAAAAATAACCCATGTCATACATTAAACCAAAACATTAAGACATCATGAACCATGCAGATGTCACAAAATACACCACCACTTACCAAAAATAACCCAAGTCATACATTAAAACAAAACCTTAAGACACCGTGAACCATGCAAATGTCACAAAACACCACATCACGTACCAAAAATAACCCATGTCATACATTAAAACAAAACCTTAAGACACCGTGAACCATGCAAATGTCACAAAACCCCACATCAGATACCACAAAATAACCCAAGTCATACATTAAACCAAAACCTTAAGACATCATGAACCATGCAACTGTCACAAAACACAACACCACATACCAAAAATAACCCATGTCATACATTAAAACAAAACCTTAAGACATCATGACCCGTGCAAATGTCACAAAATACCACATCACGTACCAAAAATACCCCAAGTCATACATTAAAACAAAACCTTAAGACACCGTGAACCATGCAATTGTCACAAAATACGCCACCACGTACCAAAATAATCCAAGTCATACATTAAAACAAAACCTTAAGACAACCTGAACCATGCAAAACTTTACCAAACAGTAAAAAACAAACGGTTACAACAACATCAACAACACTTAACACAAATATTTTCACCCCACAGATGCAGTAGATTGAAAAGTTGCTTCCTACCTTTGAGTTAGCGTTGCTGAAAAACACCCAGATCCAAATGTATATTCCATATTTCCCTATGTAGTAACTAAGTGTGGACTGTCAACACGGAGGCACACATTGACAGTTGTGATCATGCGCAGATTGCATCACCTCTGCTCCACCATACTGGGTACAAAACGGCCATTAGGGGGAGCCATAGTACAGTGAAATACAATGGGGACTGGGGAATAGCTATTGATTCACTGACTGAATACATTATTGGCAGAAGTGTAATCAGTATAGGATACAGTCAACCACATATCCAAAGGGATCACTGATAAAAGTCCTTGCTGTCTTGTTTCCATTTGGTCCAGGGTAATCAAATCATAATCATGGCATATATTATGATATATATATATATATATATATATATATATATATATATATATATATATATATATATATATATATATATATATATATATGTGTAGGCCTGCATGTTGGGGAACAAAGAAGGGCTTATAAGGATGTGGAGGTAGTCACTAGACATAGGTCAGGGGGAGCAATCTTTTTATTTTATTTTTATAAATATAATTACCTTGGAATACCGAGATATAGATTATCAATATCGGCATCGTACCGTACTGTAAAATCTCATACCATGGCATGCCTAGTTTGTACCGTCTACCAGAGGGAAGTAGCTGGAAGTCGGTGCAGGGTGGATGAGACGGGGTCGTTTGCTATCTTGATAGTTTTTTTTTTTTTTACGAAGTATCTCGTTGTAGATACAGCCTAATTGCTGGTGTCTCTTCCCAATTATTTTTGAGGCTAGATTTACTATTCGCTGCAGCTTGCTTCTTCCTTTGACCTTTAGATTGCCAAACCACATTGCCATGTTAAAACACAAGACTCCCTCTATCAGGTTTTTATAGACTGTTTCCACGATATGCTTGCTCACTCTAAAGGAGTTGAGCTTGCGTAGTAGGTGGAGACGTTGGTTACAAGTTTTAAAAATCTCACTGAAAATGAGTTTGCTGTCAATATATCTGCCTGAGTATTTAAAACTGTCTACTACCTCCACTATTTGTCCACCATTTGTAATGGCCTGCACAGGTTCCTCTTCATGAATGACAAGCTTCTTTTGTTTTTGTCACATTGATCCCTAACGAGTTTTTTTTTTCTTCCCCACACCAGTTCTGAAGAGATAATAGATATGCTCTGTATGATTCCTCCCCACTGTCCCCCCTTCCTCAGTAAGACAACTGAGACCACTGCTTGCGGTTGAAAGGAAACGTAAAATCAATAAAAAGCTGGCCTAGTAAGATGGGGATAAGCAGGCTGATAGTTGCATAATCAGTTCCTCTCTGACTTTTATAACCAAACTGGAAATAATCTAAGCTGTTAAAAACCATCGCTATAATTTGTCTGCTTATAACTCACTCAATACATTTTCCCAAAAATGGGAGTAAGAGCAATACACACACACACACACACACACACACACACACACACACACACACACACACACACACACACACACCCAGCAAAAGCATGTCCCTGTCACGACCCATATACGAACTATTGATCCAAGCATGCAAAATCAATACTCGCACACAGCCACACAGTCTTTGCAAAACCAACTGCCACACAGAGGTCGGTTTAAAATTACTTTCACTGGCTTGTACACACTACCACTGGTTAATGAATAAACATATATACTAGATAATCTTGACGGCGAATTAGATTAAACCAGATTGCCAAACTGCCAAACTGGCAAAGTCCACCCAAACAGGATCATTCCGATGAGATCCTCAGATAAGGGAAACATCAATCAGCAAAATCAATATAATGACGTCATCAGATGCGGAACTGCCACGCCCACAAAGTGTCTTCAGTGCCGAAATCGGACCTCGGGGTCCCTGGGGAGTGTCTTAGATTAATTAAAAATGGGTGGTTAGGATCCCCCCTAAATAAAAAGGGTGGGAGGGAAAAAGGGTGTATTATACTACTACTAGAGAGAGAGAGAGAGAGAGAGAGAGAGAGAGAGAGAGAGAGACAATCCAATTGGTTCTTGTGACTCAACAGAGCGACCTGCGGTGACCACTTCCTCTTCCTGTTTCCTTCCACCAGCTGTGACAAGAGATGAGTCACTCCTTTGGGGTGTGTGTGTGTGTGTGTGTGTGTGTGTGTGTGTGTGTGTGTGTGTGTGTGTGTGTGTGTGTCAGACAATAGGCTACCCCCACCCCCCAGCCGAAACACACACGACCACATGCACACTCATGCAAAAAACACCACACAACTATGATAAATGGTGCATTTATATAGCGTCTTTATCCAAGGCGCTTTACATAGATTGTGCCTTCGGCCTGGTGGAGACAACTAAACATACTCTCTCCCCATGCCTTCGGCCTGGTGGAGACAACTAAACATACTCTCTCCCCATGCCTTCGGCCTGGTGGAGACAACTAAACATACTCTCTCCCCATGCCTTCGGCCTGGTGGAGACAACTAAACATACTCTCTCCCCATGCCTTCGGCCTGGTGGAGACAACTAAACATACTCTCTCCCCATGCCTTCTGCCTGGTGGAGACAACTAAACATACTCTCTCCCCATGCCTTCGGCCTGGTGGAGACAACTAAACATACTCTCTCCCCATGCCTTCAGCCTGGTGGAGACAACAAAACATACTCTCTCCCTATGCCTTCGGCCTGGTGGAGACAACAAAACATACTCTCTCCCCATGCCTTCGGCCTGGTGGAGACAACAAAACATACTCTCTCCCCATGCCTTCGGCCTGGTGGAGACAACAAAACATACTCTCTCCCGAGTCCCCATGCCTTCGGCCTGGTGGAGACAATAAAACATACTCTCTCCCCATGCCTTCGGCCTGGTGGAGACAATAAAACATACTCTCTCCCCATGCCTTCGGCCTGGTGGAGACAATAAAACATACTCTCTCCCGAGTCCCCATGCCTTCGGCCTGGTGGAGACAACAAAACATACTCTCTCCCCATGCCTTCGGCCTGGTGGAGACAATAAAACATACTCTCTCCCCATGCCTTCAGCCTGGTGGAGACAACAAAACATACTCTCTCCCCATGCCTTCGGCCTGGTGGAGACAATAAAACATACTCTCTCCCCATGCCTTCGGCCTGGTGGAGACAACAAAACATACTCTCTCCCCATGCCTTCGGCCTGGTGGAGACAACAAAACATACTCTCTCCCCATGCCTTCGGCCTGGTGGAGACAACAAAACATACTCTCTCCCCATGCCTTCAGCCTGGTGGAGACAACTAAACATACTCTCTCCCCATGCCTTCGGCCTGGTGGAGATAACAAAACATACTCTCTCCCCATGCCTTCGGCCTGGTGGGGACAACAAAACATACTCTCTCCCCATGCCTTCGGCCTGGTGGGGACAATAAAACATACTCTCTCCCCATGCCTTCGGCCTGGTGGAGACAACAAAACATACTCTCTCCCCATGCCTTCGGCCTGGTGGAGACAACTAAACATACTCTCTCCCCATGCCTTCGGCCTGGTGGAGACAACAAAACATACTCTCTCCCCATGCCTTCAGCCTGGTGGAGACAACAAAACATACTCTCTCCCCATGCCTTCAGCCTGGTGGAGACAACTAAACATACTCTCTCCCCATGCCTTCGGCCTGGTGGAGACAACTAAACATACTCTCTCCCCATGCCTTCGGCCTGGTGGAGACAACTAAACATACTCTCTCCCCACGCCTTCGGCCTGGTGGAGACAACTAAACATACTCTCTCCCCATGCCTTCGGCCTGGTGGAGACAACTAAACATATACTCTCTCCCCATGCCTTCAGCCTGGTGGAGACAACTAAACATACTCTCTCCCCATGCCCTCGGCCTGGTGGAGACAACTAAACATACTCTCTCCCCATGCCTTCGGCCTGGTGGAGACAACTAAACATACTCTCTCCCCATGCCCTCGGCCTGGTGGAGACAACAGAACATACTCTCTCCCCATGCATTCGGCCTGGTGGAGACAACAAAACATACTCTCTCCCCATGCCTTCTGCCTGGTGGAGACAACTAAACATACTCTCTCCCCATGCCTTCTGCCTGGTGGAGACAACTAAACATACTCTCTCCCCATGCCTTCTGCCTGGTGGAGACAACTAAACATACTCTCTCCCCATGCCTTCGGCCTGGTGGAGACAATAAAACATACTCTCTCCCCATGCCTTCGGCCTGGTGGAGACAATAAAACATACTCTCTCCCGAGTCCCCATGCCTTCGGCCTGGTGGAGACAACAAAACATACTCTCTCCCCATGCCTTCGGCCTGGTGGAGACAATAAAACATACTCTCTCCCCATGCCTTCGGCCTGGTGGAGACAACAAAACATACTCTCTCCCCATGCCTTCGGCCTGGTGGAGACAACTAAACATACTCTCTCCCCATGCCTTCGGCCTGGTGGAGACAACAAAACATACTCTCTCCCCATGCCTTCGGCCTGGTGGAGACAACTAAACATACTCTCTCCCCATGCCTTCGGCCTGGTGGAGACAACAAAACATACTCTCTCCCCATGCCTTCGGCCTGGTGGAGACAACTAAACATACTCTCTCCCCATGCCTTCGGCCTGGTGGAGACAACTAAACATACTCTCTCCCCATGCCTTCGGCCTGGTGGAGACAACAAAACATACTCTCTCCCCATGCCTTCGGCCTGGTGGAGACAACTAAACATACTCTCTCCCGAGTCCCCATGCCTTCGGCCTGGTGGAGACAATAAAACATACTCTCTCCCCATGCCTTCGGCCTGGTGGAGACAATAAAACATACTCTCTCCCCATGCCTTCGGCCTGGTGGAGACAATAAAACATACTCTCTCCCGAGTCCCCATGCCTTCGGCCTGGTGGAGACAACAAAACATACTCTCTCCCCATGCCTTCGGCCTGGTGGAGACAACTAAACATACTCTCTCCCCATGCCTTCGGCCTGGTGGAGACAACTAAACATACTCTCTCCCCATGCCTTCGGCCTGGTGGAGACAACTAAACATACTCTCTCCCCATGCCTTCGGCCTGGTGGAGACAACAAAACATACTCTCTCCCCATGCCTTCGGCCTGGTGGAGACAACTAAACATACTCTCTCCCCATGCCTTCGGCCTGGTGGAGACAACAAAACATACTCTCTCCCCATGCCTTCGGCCTGGTGGAGACAATAAAACATACTCTCTCCCCATGCCTTCGGCCTGGTGGAGACAACTAAACATACTCTCTCCCCATGCCTTCTGCCTGGTGGAGACAACTAAACATACTCTCTCCCCATGCCTTCAGCCTGGTGGAGACAACTAAACATACTCTCTCCCCATGCCTTCGGCCTGGTGGAGACAACTAAACACACTCTCTCCCCACGCCTTCGGCCTGGTGGAGACAACAAAACATACTCTCTCCCCATGCCTTCGGCCTGGTGGAGACAACTAAACATACTCTCTCCCCATGCCTTCGGCCTGGTGGAGACAATAAAACATACTCTCTCCCCGTGCCTTCGGCCTGGTGGAGACAACTAAACATACTCTCTCCCCATGCCTTCGGCCTGGTGGAGACAACTAAACATACTCTCTCCCCATGCCTTCGGCCTGGTGGAGACAACTAAACATACTCTCTCCCCATGCCTTCGGCCTGGTGGAGACAACTAAACATACTCTCTCCCCATGCCTTCGGCCTGGTGGAGACAACAAAACATACTCTCTCCCCATGCCTTCGGCCTGGTGGAGACAATAAAACATACTCTCTCCCCATGCCTTCGGCCTGGTGGAGACAACTAAACATACTCTCTCCCCATGCCTTCGGCCTGGTGGAGACAACTAAACATACTCTCTCCCCATGCCTTCGGCCTGGTGGAGACAACTAAACATACTCTCTCCCCGTGCCTTCGGCCTGGTGGAGACAATAAAACATACTCTCTCCCCATGCCTTCAGCCTGGTGGAGACAACTAAACATACTCTCTCCCCATGCCTTCGGCCTGGTGGAGACAACTAAACATACTCTCTCCCCATGCCTTCAGCCTGGTGGAGACAACTAAACATACTCTCTCCCCATGCCTTCAGCCTGGTGGAGACAACAAAACATACTCTCTCCCCATGCCTTCGGCCTGGTGGAGACAACTAAACATACTCTCTCCCCATGCCTTCGGCCTGGTGGAGACAACAAAACATACTCTCTCCCCATGCCTTCGGCCTGGTGGAGACAATAAAACATACTCTCTCCCCATGCCTTCGGCCTGGTGGAGACAATAAAACATACTCTCTCCCCATGCCTTCGGCCTGGTGGAGACAACTAAACATACTCTCTCCCCATGCCTTCGGCCTGGTGGAGACAATAAAACGTACTCTCTCCCCATGCCTTCGGCCTGGTGGAGACAATAAAACATACTCTCTCCCCATGCCTTCGGCCTGGTGGAGACAACTAAACATACTCTCTCCCCATGCCTTCGGCCTGGTGGAGACAACTAAACATACTCTCTCCCCACGCCTTCGGCCTGGTGGAGACAACTAAACATACTCTCTCCCCACGCCTTCGGCCTGGTGGAGACAACTAAACATACTCTCTCCCCATGCCTTCGGCCTGGTGGAGACAACTAAACATACTCTCTCCCCATGCCTTCGGCCTGGTGGAGACAACAAAACATACTCTCCCCATGCCTTCAGCCTGGTGGAGACAACTAAACATACTCTCTCCCCATGCCTTCGGCCTGGTGGAGACAACTAAACATACTCTCTCCCCATGCCTTCGGCCTGGTGGAGACAACAAAACATACTCTCCCCATGCCTTCGGCCTGGTGGAGACAACAAAACATACTCTCCCCATGCCTTCGGCCTGGTGGAGACAATAAAACATACTCTCTCCCCATGCCTTCGGCCTGGTGGAGACAATAAAACATACTCTCTCCCCGTGAGAGACTGTACACACGTGTCGCTGTACAGTAGATGGTCTATTTTAGAGACTGTACACACGTGTCGCTGTACAGTAGATGGTCTATTTTAGAGACTGTACACACGTGTCGCTGTACAGTAGATGGTCTATTTTAGAGACTGTACACACGTGTCGCTGTACAGTAGATGGTCTATTTTCATGTACAGTAACAACAGAACGATGCATTGCTTGCTGTGCCTGAAGGGCTGCAATGCAACACGTTCACATAACCAAACAATGCATGTGTCAGAGCGCACACACACACACACACACACACACACACACACACACGGTACCACACAGTGCATGTGTCAGAGCACACACACACACACACACACGGTACCACACAGTGCATGTGTCAGAGCACACACACGGATCACTGCACAGTGCCACACAGTGCATGTGTCAGAGCACACACACACACACACACACGGTTCACTGCGCGGTGAACCCGTTAATTACGGGTCAATTGGTACACTGTGAGAGAGGTGTGTGTGTGTGTGTGTGTGTGTGTGTGTGTGTGTGTGTGTCATCTCTTTTGATTGGTTGTTTTTACACACATCATCCTGCACATCACATGTCAGCTGGCTTTATTCTAGCAAGAACACACACACACACACACACACACACACACACACACACACACACACACACACACACACACACACACACACACACACACACACACACACACACACACACACACACACACACACACACACACACACACACACAGATCACTGAAGTCAAAGTTACCACAGTTGAATGTGCTCTGTCAGTCAGTCAGTCAGCCAGCCAGCCAACCAGCCAGCCAACCAACCAGCCAGCCAACCAGCCAGCCAGCCAGCCAGCCAGCCAACCAGCCAGCCAGCCAGCCAGCCAGCCAGCCAGCCAGCCAACCAGCCAGCCAGCCAGCCAACCAGCCAGCCAGCAACCAGCCAGCCAGCCAGCCAGCCAGCCAACCAGCCAGCCAGCCAACCAGCCAGCCAGCCAACCAGCCAGCCAGCCAACCAGCCAGCCAGCCAACCAGCCAGCCAGCCAGCCAGCCAGCCAACCAGCCAGCCAGCCAACCAGCCAGCCAGCCAGCCAGCCCTCTCTCTCTAATTCAAATGGCCTTTTTTTATGTGGAAACAAACAATTTCCACATTACCTTAAAGTGGAACAAAAAAATGAAAAATGAAACAATGCACGTGCACAATTAACCCATTTTGAACGGGAACCCCTTTTGGTGTCAGCATCATGTTATGCTTTAGCTATTAAAAAATAGCAGACCTACAAGCTCGTAGCGCGCCACCGAGTGGCGCGCTACGAGCTTGTAGGTCTGCTATTTTTTGAAAAGTCGAAGAACGACTGACATTTTTAGAATCCATGATCTCAGGTCAGAATGGGTTCATCAGACCAGTGTGTGTCCCAGTGGAAACCTCGTATGAATCTGATCTCAGGTCAGAATGGGTTGAGTGGGAATAAAACACGTGTGTGTGTGTGAAAGCGGAGCTGTGTTACATCGTGACTCTGAGAGAAAAGCATCTGACAAAACCATCAGGATTGTGCATTCTGCCGTCTGTCAGAAACAGTTGTACAATTCCACATAGGGAAGGTTAGCCAGGGGATAGCTTTTAATCCATTCTGACCTGAGATCAGATTCATCCGAGGTTTCCACTGGACACACACACACTGGTCTGATGAACCCATTCTGACCTGAGATCAGATTCTAAAAATGTCAGTTGTTCTTCGATTTTTCAAAAATAGCAGACCTACAAGCTCGTAGCGCGCCACTCGGTGGCGCGCTACGAGCTTGTAGATCTGCTATTTTTCAATAGCTAAAGCATAACATGATGCCAACACCAAAATGGGTTCCCGTTCAGAATAGGATAATACAAATTACATCCAATTACTCTCTCTCTCTCTCTCTCTCTCTCTCTCTAAGACATACAATACATAATAGAAGAGTTGCGACATTGAGGGGGCAGAAAACAGCACAGTCACGTGGTTCATGCACTCGTGCGAGCCCATATAGACTCCAATGCATTCCGTAAACCGCCGGTTGTCCCTTTTTGAAGCCTTCAAAATAGGGACAAACCAATATATAGAAGTCTGAAGTCTGAAACTACAACATGAGCCGCGGTGGTAAGTGACTCACCACACACCGAAACACATTTCTCTGTTTTTACTAAAACTACAACATTACATCACTGAGCCGTAAAACTACAACATGACGTCACTGGTGGTAAGAGACTCACTGCTCACCCCAAACACATCTCTGTTTTTACTAAAACTACAACATGACGTCACTGAGCCGCGGTGGTAAGAGACTCACCGCTCACCCCCAAACACATCTCTCTGTTTTTACTAAAACTACAACATGACGTCACTGAGCCGCGGTGGTAAGAGACTCACCGCTCACCCCCAAACACATCTCTCTGTTTTTTACTAAAACTACAACATGACGTCACTGAGCCGCGGTGGTAAGAGACTCACCGCTCACCCCCAAACACATCTCTCTGTTTTTACTAAAACTACAACATGACGTCACTGAGCCGCGGTGGTAAGAGACTCACCGCTCACCCCCAAACACATCTCTCTGTTTTTACTAAAACTACAACATGACGTCACTGAGCCGCGGTGGTAAGAGACTCACCTCTCACCCCCAAACACATGTCTCTGTTTTTACTAAAACTACAACATGACGTCACTGAGCCGCGGTGGTAAGAGACTCACCGCTCACCCCAAACACACCTCTCTGTTTTTACTAAAACTACAACATGACGTCACTGAGCCGCGGTGGTAAGAGACTCACCTCTCACCCCCAAACACATGTCTCTGTTTTTACTAAAACTACAACATGACGTCACTGAGCCGCGGTGGTAAGAGACTCACCGCTCACCCCAAACACACCTCTCTGTTTTTACTAAAACTACAACATGAGGTCACTGAGCCACGGTGGTAAGAGACTCACCGCTCACCCCCAAACACACCTCTCTGTTTTTACTAAAACTACAACATGACGTCACTGAGCCGCGGTGGTAAGAGACTCACCGCTCACCCCCAAACACATCTCTCTGTTTTTACTAAAACTACAACATGACATCACTGAGCCGCGGTGGTAAGAGACTCACCGCTCACCCCCAAACACATCTCTGTTTTTACTAAAACTACAACATGACGTCACTGAGCCGCGGTGGTAAGAGACTCACCGCTCACCCAAAACACATCTCTCTGTTTTTACTAGAACTACAACATGACGTCACTGAGCCGCGGTGGTAAGAGACTCACCGCTCACCCCCAAACACATCTCTCTGTTTTTACTAAAACTACAACATGACGTCACTGAGCCGCGGTGGTAAGAGACTCACCGCTCACCCCCAAACACATCTCTCTGTTTTTACTAAAACTACAACATGACGTCACTGAGCCGCGGTGGTAAGAGACTCACCGCTCACCCCAAACACATCTCTCTGTTTTTACTAAAACTACAACATGACGTCACTGAGCCGCGGTGGTAAGAGACTCACCGCTCACCCAAACACATCTCTGTTTTCACTAAAACTACAACATGACGTCACTGAGCCGCGGTGGTAAGAGACTCACCGCTCACCCCCAAACACACCTCTCTGTTTTTACTAAAACTACAACATGAGGTCACTGAGCCACGGTGGTAAGAGACTCACCGCTCACCCCAAACACATCTCTCTGTTTTTTACTAACCACCGTTTCAGTGGTCAACTTATCACCTAAAACTGGACTATGACTCAAATCATAACAGACACCGCAGAGCTTTTTACAAGACCTACACACCATATTTTCAAAGCCGTTCTTCATGGAAAATGGAAAATAAATATTAATGGCTAATCCTGTACTGTAAAATAAAAAAGAAGCCAGCCAATAAAACATAATCGATTTCACAGTTTGAGTTGGCGGTAGCAACACGTCGTCAGTTGTCAGTCTCCAAAGAAAAATGTTTTATTTCCCTTTTCCAAAAATATGTCTGGTTGATTGCTTTCCCAACTAAACAGTATGCAATGTGTGTCCTTTATCTGTCCTTGATGGATCCTCGTAAGAGATGTAAATATTTTTATGGAAAACATTGATGTTTTATTGTCTTAAAGATATCATAAATATGTCACTCCGTATATTTTACTGTATGTCAGATCACTTTTGGTAATAAATGGGTTTTTTCCTACGCAGTCCGTGTCTCATAGGAGGGCTGTGGGCAGTTCAGAAACCAGTCTGTGTCTCATAGGAGGGCTGTGGGCAGTTCAGAAACCAGTATGTGTCTCATAGGAGGGGCTGTGGGCTGTTCAGAAACCAGCCTGTGTCTCATAGAAGGGCTGTGGGCAGTTCAGAAACCAGCCTGTGTCTCATAGAAGGGCTGTGGGCAGTTCAGAAACCAGCCTGTGTCTCATAGGAGGGCTGTGGGCAGTTCAGAAACCAGTCTGTGTCTCATAGGAGGGCTGTGAGCAGTTCATAAACCAGCCTGTGTCTCATAGGAGGGCTGTGGGCGGTTCAGAAACCAGTCTGTGTCTCATAGGAGGGCTGTGGGCAGTTCAGAAACCAGCCTGTGTCTCATAGGAGGGCTGTGAGCAGTTCATAAACCAGCCTGTGTCTCATAGGAGGGGCTGTGGGCGGTTCAGAAACCCATCCACCAGTGACATCATCGATGGGGAATACTAAGCTAATAGAAACTGCAGGCTTTCTAGTCCTGAAAAGTTAATTTGCAATGCGATAACAGAAGCCATCGTTCTCACGTTAATAAATCTAAATATATAACATTTTTTTAATCCATAGACACACCAGAATATATATTCTATACGCTACACCAATCCATGGTCAAACCACATGGCCCTGAATGCCATTTCACAGGCACTTTAATCCATTCTGGGCGTGAACCCCTTTCGGTGTTAGCATTACGTTATGCTTTAGCTATTGAAAAATAGCAGATCTACAAGCTCGTAGCGCGCCACAGAGTGGCACGCTACGAGCTTGTGGGTCTGCTATTTTTGAAAAATCAAAGAAAGACTGATATAGAAACATAGCTTTTTCGGAAAACTGTCATTTTCAAACAGACATTTTTAGAATCCGATCTCAGGTCAGAATGGAAAACTGTCAGGATGTGTAGAAGACATTTTTTTAGAGAATCTGATCTCAGGTCAAAATGCGTTAAAGAACCACCATTCCTTCTGTGCGTTAGAATCTGATCTCAGGTCAGAATACAGTTAAATACAACAGTGATTGCATTACAGCTTGAAGAGCGCCCGAGGCATTAGAGGACAATATGGGCCTTTTAGCATGATGTCATCTGATATCTGTCTGACCACGCACGCACACACGCACGCACGCACACACGCACGCACGCACAAACACAAACACACACACACCTGCTAGGTGGTCACAGAAGGACACTGACCGGACCGACCGAGGCAGATGGGAGAAGGTGAATTAAAGAGAGAGAGAGAGAGAGAGAGAGAGAGACAGAGACAGAGACAGAGACAGAAACAGAGACAGAGACAGAGACAGAGACAGAGACAGAGAGAGAGAGAGAGAGAGAGAGAGAGAGAGAGAGAGAGAGAGAGAGAGAGTGGGGGGGGGGGGAGGGGCTCCATCTGGCTCTGTTTTCCAGTTAAATTTATCACAGTCAGTGAAGACTTAGACAATAATCAATACCTGCTCATATCCTGTCTCTCTCTCTCTCCCTCCCCCCCCCTCTCTCCCCCTCCCTCCCTCTACTTCCCTCCCCCCCCCCCCCTACTTCCCTCCCCCCCCTCTCTCTCCCCCCCCTCTCTCTGAGAGCTTGTAGATCTGCTATTTTCTCCAAAAGTGTCCCGTTACGGGATGTCAGCCCCTCCAACACCCTCTGCATGTCCTTGGTCAGTGTCGACCACCCTGTTGTCTTTTGTGCTCACAGACCAGACCAGACCAGACCACAGACCAGACCACACCAGACCAGACCAGACCACAGACCAGACCACACCAGACCAGACCAGACCACACCAGACCAGACCAGACCAGACCAGACCAGACCACAGACCAGACCAGACCACAGACCAGACCACAGTCCAGACCAGACCAGACCAGACCAGAGACCAGACCAGCAGTGTTGTTTTCGTCGACGAAAAATGTCCGTCGACTATACCTTTTTTCCACTGAGGAAAACTAAATGGAAACTAAATAAAAATCTATGATGACTAAAACTAAGACTAAATATACTGACAATTTCGTCAACAAATAAAAACTAGACTAAAATGTTAGGAAGGGACTAGTGGACAAGAGATCCAGTATAAGTCATTTTACAATTGGTTGCATGCTGAACATAGCCGATCTACAAGCTCACAAGCTTGTAGGAGCCAATAAGGATCTTTTGCACAAAATAACACCTGGACCTCTTTGGTGGGGACGTAACAACTACAAAGAAAGGTAAGAAAGCCTTTTAGTATGGAATTCACCTTTAAGTGTAAAATCAGTCATTAGGACGGCATCGAGGCCCGCCAAAACACATTTTAGTCGACTAAATCAACTGTAGATTTAGTCGACTAAAATCGTATGACATTTTAGTCGACTAAAACTAGACTAACAGTAAAACATTCCAGGTGACTAAAATGTGACTTAAACTAAATTAAAACTATTCAAGAGACTGTGACTAAAACTAAAATAAAAGACCAGACCAGACCACTCTAAACCTCTTAAACTGTGTGATGTGAGGAGTGGGTGCAGGGTGGGCGTTTCGTTGTGATGTTGTTTCAAGGACATCCCCAAAGCGCCAAAACCTCAAATAAAATATGCATGATGTGCTCAACATTATTCTGTCAACAACACTGTCACATAAAAAAGATAAAATGTCAACCGGTCTATTGCTTGTATAGCCTATATATAATATGCACGATAAAGACAGATATGATGCAAATTCCACCGATATTATTATGTATTTATTTTGTAGGTTATCATTTGCATTTAGAGCTTGAATTGTTAGGTCCCTGTAGTCTGCGCGTTGGATGAGTCAGCCAAGGTTTCACATAATCTATCTATCTATCTATCTATCTAACTAAACCCAAGCGTTTAGGTTATAAACAGTATTAAACACATATTTGTAACACTTTTAACTCTTTCCAGGCCATGTTTGTTTTCATTATATTCCCCTTCTCCTCCAGGCAATGTGGACATTTGACCAATCTGTCAAAGCCCATATATAATATTATGTGAATATGTCCCAATGTCATGAAATAACTCATATGAAAGTGATAAGTCTCATCTTTCCCCCCAAAAAGAATTATGTTTGTAGCATGTTCCGTTCTTTAGTTATAGGCAGTTGAATAGGTCATGGTTTCATCAAAATCAGCCCTCTGAAATAATTTGTCTGAGAAAACAGCACTTTTGTGAAAGACACTCTCTCAAGCAGAATACTCACTTGAAACGTTTTTCTTTTTCTATAGTGACTTATCTGATATATGTACAGTATTTGTCTTCAAGCAGTTAAAGTAAAAAAAAGTATAAAAAAGTGTTTTTGTTGAATAAATCTTATTTTCACCCCATGAATGAGACTCAAACAGTAACTCCATTTACTCCATCCGGCGGCCCGGTCGCAACGAGATCACCCCCGTCCGAAACTAAATAAAACTAAATAAAATTGCACTTACTAGCCTACTCATTATCCTTTGAACACATTTTCGTTTCGGTCTCATGGGAAGCCAATCACCTTCGTCCCCCGCCGGATGTCCCGCCCCCGCCGGATGTCCCGCTCCCAGCTGATCCGGTGAAATACCTCGTTTTCTTTTTTCTTTTCCTTGCGTGTTGGACTGTTCCTCCTCCTCATCTGAACTTTCCATCTCTGATCCAGTCTCTGGATTTGGAAGGGCAACCAGGAAGGCATGCATTGTGGTTTGGCCAGGGCCTGGATGATTACCTGGCGGCCGCTTGCCAGCTCGTCCACGGCCGCACTTCAGCGGGGACTTCCACGGCTCCACGGCGGCGACCAACAAGCTGCCCGCTGGCTCGCTCGTAGCCTGGCATGAGCGTCTCGCTGGCTCGTTTGGGGGTCCGGCCAGGTTTTTTTTGGGGGGCATTTTAGCCCTGATCGATCGCTGGTGTCTTTGATCTGCTTTTGTCTTGCTATGTGCTGTGGGTCAGTGTGCCCCGCGACGACTCTGGGTCAGACTGGAGTGGAGAATTGTTGCTTTTTTGTGGCTCATGGGAACATTTTTTGGCTCAGCCTGTGTTGTCATGGTGTGATTGAATACTTTAGGGCCTGTCTTTTATCGCAGCGCTACCAAACTTTGTCACAGGGTGGGGGAGAGGGTCTTATAGCGGCTGCAAATATAAAAACAAATCTCGTCCAACCTCGTCCTAGGCGGCATAAAATCAAAAAATAATCTCGTCCGATCTCGCCCTGTGCCCGGAAAGGGTTAAACGTGTCACAGTGTTTAGATTATAAACAGAAGAACATGTTTAATCGCCAGTAACACTTTTCAAACACATAAACGTGTTTAGTTTTTACAATCAAAGTCAGTCATATTATAGGTGTTTATAGAATTTGAACACTAGGTGTTCTCGTGAGGTGTTTGAGTGAACTCGTGTTCTTACTGTATTTTATGACCATTAATAAACTTTTGGCATTTTATAATTACACACTGGTGTTTAGGTTTAAACGCGTCACATGTTCCAGGGATTTACAGTGTATCCATCTATCCATCCATCTATCTATCTATCTATCTATCTATCTATCTATCTTTGGACATGCCTAATTCCATATATGGGCATAAAAGGGACATACAGTACATAATATCTGGGGTGGGGCATGCATTTCCAACTTGTATCGTTCCAAGTAGGCTAGTGCCCAATTAGTTATTAATGTCGCTGGACACAGATGTGCCTCCATCGTGTCGTATATTTTACAGTTTTACAGTTTTTCCGTTTAGCGTATACAGTAGCTGCTAAATGTAACCTCATATGCGTACGGTAGCTGCTTAATGTTACCTCATATGCGTACGGTAGCTGTTAATGTAACATCATATGCGTTACAGTAGCTGCTAATGTAACCTCATGTTTTCCTCAGCATGTTGAGTGACAGACAGAGCTTGTTGGAATTTAACCCATTTTGGTGTTTTAAACGTCATGTTATAATTTAGCTATTGAAAAATAGCAGACCTACAAGCTATGATCTTGTAGGTCTGCTATTTTTGAAAAATCGTTAAAATGTGCCTCAAATCTTTCAGAAAATTGTCATGATTTAGAAGATCTTTTTAATACATTTCGACGTCAGGCCTAAATGGGTTAAGAAATGCCTTTGAATCAATTCTGATCCTAGAAAAAGAACCCCCAAAGAGAGAAAAAAGGACATCTGAAACACACCAGAGGGCCGACGGGAATTACACTCCGCAGGCAATTATCATGTCCCAAGTCTGAGGGCAAAGCCAAGCAGCAAACACACTTAACCCATTTAGACCTTTTATAAGAGACCATTTAGATTCTACAAATATCTTCTAAATCCCGACAGCTTTCTGAAAAAAAAAACTCATGTTTCTATATATCAGTGGTCCTCAAACTATTTCATATCAAGGACCCCGAGAATTATTATGTAATTGGCCCCCATACCCCAATCTCAAAAATATGCTGATTCAGGGACCCCCCCCCCCCCCCCCTTCCCCCAGAAGCAAAGATATGAGTTAAAAATCGTTCGCTCTGAAAGAATATATACATTCAATGATTTAATTCGTGCCACATTTTTCAAGATTCTTCAAAAAAAATAGCAGATCTACAAGCTCATAGCGCGGCACCGAGTGCAGCGCTATGAGCTTGTAGATCTGCTATTTTTGCAATAGCTTAAAGTATAACATAATGCTTAGTTAAAACACCAAAAGGGGTTCCCGTTCAGAATGGCTTAAAGTGCTGTTGGTTGCTTGAAGAGTTTCCCCGATGATCAGATTACACGGCGCGGCTATACGGTTTCACTGGCCTGTGTGGTGCTAATTGTTCCCGAGCGTTGAGCAAACTCCTGGTCAGTATTATGAGAGCACAGAAAAGTGGCCTGTCAGCGCCTCCATTTCTATTTATCCCATTCTGACCTGAGATCAGATTCATACGAGGTTTCCACTGGACACACACTGGTCTGATTATTAACCCATTCTGACCTGAGATCAGATTCTAAAAAATGTCAGTCGTTCTTCGATTTTTCAAAAATAGCAGACCTACAAGCTCGTAGCGCGCCACTCGGTGGCGCGCTATGAGCTTGTAGATCTGCTGTTTTTCAATAGCTAAAGCATGACATGATGCTGACACCAAAATGGGTTCCCGTTCAGAATTGGTTATGAAATGAGATGATATGTATAAGGTAGCTGGAAATAGCAACAACTTAGAAGTGAAACAATATTAGTCATTCACAGACGATGTGAGAAAATACTGATGTGGGGAGAGATCTATTTCCATCTATGACAACCACACTTATCCCATTCTATACGAGAACCCCTTTTGGTGTTAGCATTATGCTATGCTTTAGCTATTGTAAAATAGCAGATCTACAAGCTCGTAGCGCGCCACCGAGTGGCGCGCTACGAGCTTGTGGGTCTGCTATTATTTTTGAAAAATCGAAGAACGACTGACATAGAAACATAGCTTTTTCCAGAAAACTGTCAGGGTGTAGAAGACATTTTTTAGAATCTGATCTGAGGTCAAAATGGGTTATACAAGAGGGTTTGTAGATCCAACCACAGACATGTACAGTAGGTGATGACAATATACAGTACACTGTGTACAGTTATGATTTGACAATTTAGGCATTCATCAGGTGCTCTCAGCCCTGAGCAACTTAACAGTAAACAAGAACAACACATGGTAATACATCAAATACATAGAAATAGTCATTAAGAATTATAAGCAAGCTGAGAGACGAATATCCGTCTAACAGTAGAATATCTGTACGATGCAACTATGAGTATTAGGGGCGTCAAAAAAAATCGATTCGAATTAGAATCGCCGTTATGAACGATTCAAAATCGATTCATAATTTCCAAGAAATCATTTTTTTTTTTTTTTTTTTTTTTTCTGGTTAAACTCGGTGGCGCGCTACGAGCTTGTAGATCTGCTATTTTTAAATAGCTAAAGCATAACATGATGCTAACACCAAAATGGGTTCCCGTTCATAATGGGTTAAAGTAGATTGTGATGAAATCGATTCAAATGTATTGAATCGAGAATCATTTTGAATAGACAATAGTTTTGAATCTGGAAAATCGTGGCCCCAAGAATCGGAAATCGAATCGAAAAATAGGACGTATGAATCGGCCCTTAGATGGAGTCTGAAAAGGTGGGTCCTTCTGAAAGGACTGTAGTCCTTCCTGGACTACAATTCCCATAATGCTTTGGTGCACTGCTCCTCCTTGTGGATAGGGGGAGGGGCTGTCTTACTGAGACAACATGTAGTCCAGGAAGTAAGTGAGCCCAGTGTCCATGACATCAGAGACACTGCAGGCTCACTGCCAAAATCTAAAATATCTAAAACGACATATTACACTCATAAAGACCCCCAGGAAAGTGTTCTAAAGCTTCTAAACGATTAACCTATATTTTTTTGGCAAAAAAGGGTGAAGTTTCCCTTTAAAGGTTGGCACAAGTTGGTGCCTATAATGCCAAAAACTAGAGATTCCACGTTGAAAGCGGTCACATGTCCGCCTGTGTGGGTTTATAGACCATTTTGAAACAATTATACAATTATTAACAAGAGCCCGCGACTCAATAACGACCACACTGGAACCAGAGGGGGAACGTCGGGTTTCCTGAAAACTTACGACAACAACCATTATCCCATTCTGAACGGGAACCCATTTTGGTGTTAGCATCGTGTTATGCTTCAGCTATTGGAAAAATAGCAGACCTACAAGCTCGTAGCGCGCCACCGAGTGGCGCGCTACGAGCTTGTAGGTCTGCTATTTTTGAAAAATCGAAGAGCGACTGACATATAGAAGACATTTTTTTAGAATCTGATCTCAGGTCAGAATGGAAAACTGTCAGGATGTATAGAAGACATTTTTTAGAATCTGATCTCAGGTCAGAATGGAAAACTGTCAGGATGTGTAGAAGAACATTTTTTAGAATCTGATCTCAGGTCAGAATGGAAAACTGTCAGGATGTAGAGAAGACATTTTTTAGAATCTGATCTCAGGTCAGAATGGGTTATGTGTGTTTAGGGATCCGAGCAGCTGCTAAACCCTCCTGCCTGTGGTATGTCAGCGTACGTACGTACGCGTGCGTGTGCGTGTGAGCAGTACGTGCGTGTGTACAGTATATGTGTGTGTGTGTGTACTGTGTAGGCATATAGCATCCTCCTTTCTCGGCAAAAACACAAACATGTCCTCGAGCAACCCTTCCTTCCTTCTCGACAACACAACAAATACGATCGGACGTGAGAAACCGCCAGAGGATTGTTCGTTCGGTAGCTTCATTCATTCAAGGGCCGTGTCACCGAATGCCTTCGACGAAACGGCGAGCATTCCTAGCTCCATTTCTCTCTCTCTCCCCTTTCCTCGGCGTTGAGTGCGTGCGACCGTGCGTGTGTGAGTGATCACGCTTGCAGCCAAGCCTCTCTCTCTCTCTCTCTCTCTCTCCCCTTTCCTCGGCGTTGAGTGTGTCCGTGTGTGGGTGCGTTGAGTGCGTGCGTTGAGTGCGTGTGTGCGTGTGTGCGTGAGTGATGTTCACGCTTGCAGCCAAGCCTCTCTCTCTCTCTCTCTCCTCCCCACAGACAGAGTTCCTCCTCACAACGTGTCTACGAGACAGATGTGCAAACCAGATGTGTTTTTTTTTTCGCCCTCTCTTCATTTTTTTCCTCTCCTTTCTCTCTCGCTAAAGTGAAAGGGCTATACTTAACCCATTCTGGGGCGGGTAGGGAACCCGTTTTGGTGTTATAGCATTACGTTATGCTTTATAGCTATTGAAAAAAAGCAGATCTACAAGCTCGTAGCGCGCCACCGAGTGGCGCGCTACGAGCTTGTAGGTCTGATATTTTTTTGAAAAATCGAAGAACGACTGACATAGAAACACAGCTTTTTTTCAGAAAACTGTCAGGATGTTTTAGAAGACATTTTTTTAGAATCTGGTCTCAGGTCAGAATGGGATAAGGCCTCAGTGTGTATGCGTGCTTGCGTGCGTGCGTGCCTATGCGTGCGTGCGTGTGTGCGTGCAAATGGGAGTGCATGTAGACGACATGACGAGACACAGCTGTGAGCGGAGGTCTCGTTAGGTTGTGATGAAAACGCAACAAACAACGACGACATCATCTCACCGCCGGCTGGTTGTTTGTCAAAACATGACATCGTTATATTATCGTCAAACCTTCCGACACCGGATCTCTCACTCCCAGCGGGAGTGAGACGCGCGCCGGTTCAACCCCCCCCCTCCACCCCATGACACTCCACTGCATGCCGCTATACACAGGCTTCTCGTATATAACTGTCGATATGTAACAGCCACGGCACCATACTGTGTACCACGCAGGGCCGGATTAACACCTCTGAGGGCCCCTGGGCACTGAAGCTAGAAGGGACCCCCCTTCACGCGCACGCAACATTTTTGCTGTTTTGTAGCCGTTTTGGGGCGGTTTTATGCCGTTATATTGGCCTATTTCCGGTCGCCTATAGCCACAATTGCACTTTTCAGCATGCCCTTTCTCACCAACATTAAAACACTAATCTTTTTCGACACCATTTATTTCATTCGGATTAGCAGGGGAATTATCTGTGGAACTAAAATAATTTTTTTTAAAAGGGGCCCCTGGTGGTGCCCAAGGGCCCCTGGGCACGTGCCCAAAGTGCCCATATGGTAGATCCGGCCCTGGTACCTGCACGGGAGAATCCATTCGCTTAAACCATTCTGACCTGAGATCAGATTCTATAAAAGTGTTCTTCTACATCCTGACAGTTTTCTGAAAAAAAAGCTATGTTTCTAAATGTCAGTCGTTCTTCGAGTTTTTCAAAAAACAGCAGAGCTACAAGCTCGTAGCGCGCCACTCGGTGGCGCGCTATGAGCTTGTAGATCTGCTGTTTTTCAATAGCTATAAAGCATAACGTAATGCTGACTATACGCAGACTTCTCGTAACTGTCGATAACAGCCGTGGCATATACTGTGTACCGTGGCCCCCGTCATGCGTTGTCGGTATAAGACACAACATGCTTGGCGGGTTAAAACTCACCTGTGCGGTTTTAGACATGTGCTGCCGTTTAAAAATCCCCTCCTTGGCTTCCCTGCGAGGTTACGGTTGGGTGTGGTTTTGGGGTATAGGGAGTGGTTTTGGGGTATAGGGAGTGGTTTTGGGTTATAGGGAGTGGTTTTGGGGTATAGGGAGTGGTTTTGGGGTATAGGGAGTGGTTTTGGGTTATAGGGAGTGGTTTTGGGGTATAGGGAGTGGTTTTGGGGTATAGGGAGTGGTTTTGGGGTATAGGGAGTGGTTTTGGGGTATAGGGTGTGGTTTTGGGGTATAGGGAGTGGTTTTGGGGTATAGGGTGTGGTTTTGGGGTATAGGGTGTGGTTTTGGGGTATAGGGTGTGGTTTTGGGGTATAGGGAGTGGTTTTGGGTTATATAGGGTGTGGTTTTTGGGTATAGGGAGTGGTTTTGGGTTATATAGGGTGTGGTTTTTGGGTATAGGGTGTCTGCCTGCCTGCGGCTACTATCGGCAGTTGGAAAATGCATCTAGAGCCTATACAGTATATACAGTGAGAGGTACGGGAAAATAAATAAGACCTTAAAGGACCACTTCACCACTTTTCAACCTATCTTCATATAACAGGTCCTCACTAATAATCATGATAAAATGGCAAGATTTTTTTCCTACTCAGTCTGTGTCTCATAGGAGGGCTGCGGGCAGTTCAGAAACCGTCTTCCAGTGACATCATCATGAGGCAGATTTTTTTTTACAAAAATGTTTAGATTTTAATTATCGTGAGAACGATGGCTTCCATTTTCGCATTGCAACTTTTCAGGAATAGAAAGCCTGCAGTTTCTATTAGCTTGTATTCCCCATCGATGATGTCACTGGAAGACGGTTTCTGAACTGCCCACAGCCCCTCCTATGAGACACAGACCGAGTAGAAAAAAAAATGCGACATTTCTTTCATGATTATTAGTTAGGACCTATTATATGAAGATAGGTTGAAAAGTGGTGAAGTGGTCCTTTAACCCAATCTGACCGGGCACCCATTTTGGTGTCGGCATCATGTTATGCTTTAGCTATTTAAAAATAGCAGATCTACAAGCTCATATCGCGCCACCGAGTGGCGCGATACGAGCTTGTAGGTCTGCTATTTTTTGAAAAATCAAAGAACGACTGACATTTTTAGAATCTGATCTCAGGTCAGAATGGGTTCATCAGACCAGTGTGTGTCTCAGTGGAAACCTCGTATGAATCTGATCTCAGGTCAGAATGGGTTAAGGGAGAGACATAGAGAGGACGTCGTGTTCCCCGGTGAAGCCACATAGTGTTGTTTTTGGCAGGAAATTTTGATTTTTCGTTTTAGTCATATATAGTCTCTTGAATAGTTTCCAGTTAGTTTTAGTCACATTTTTTTGTCACCTGGAATGTCTTAGTGTTAGTCTAGTTTTAGTCGACTAAATGTCATGAGATTTTAGTCGACTAAATCTACAGTTGATTTAGTCGACTGAAATGTATTTTTGTCGGGCCTTGATGCCGTCGTGATGACTGATGAAAATAGCCGATCTACAATCTCACAACGTGTTGCAGCGCGACACGTTGTCTTAAGACATGGAGGCGTGATCAATGCCATTCGGCTATTCTGAGTGGCCAAAGAGCATTTGACCCACGCCTCCAGGTCTTAAGTTAAGTAATAAGACCTGGTACTCAAGACACACAAAATACAGCCCACAGTCTTAGTTTTAGTCATCATAGCTTAGTTTTTATTCAGTTTCCATTTAGTTTTAGTCAGTGACGGACATTTTTCGTCTATAGTTTTAGTCGACAAAAACAACCCTGTTGGAGAAGCTACAGTGTGGAGGCTGAAGGCTGCCACGCATACACACCGATAAAATAAACCATTCTGACCTGAGATCAGATTCTACAAAATGTCTTCTACATCCTGACAGTTTTCTGAAAAAGCCATGTTTCTACGTCAGTCGTTCTTCGATTTTTCAAAAAATAGCAGACCTACAAGCTCATAGTGCGCCACTCGGTGGCGCACTACGAGCTTGTAGATCTGTTATTTTTCAATAGCTAAAGCATAACATGATGCTAACACCAAAAGGGGTTCCCGATCAGAATGGGATAAACAGCACGCGGGGGTTGGTGTTCTATTAAAGCTGGACCCCTGCCTGCCGTCCATAAATATATAAAACATGTGAAGAACAAGCGCGCACACACACACACACACACACACACACACACACACACACACACACACACACACACACACACACACACACACACACACACACACACACACACACACACACACACACACACACACACACACACACACACACACACACACACACACACCTGTGAGCTTATACAGAGCGTCTATAGGTTGCGTATGGCAGACGCTTTCATTCCCACCGCGGGAGAATCCATTAGCTTAAAGCATATTTACACCTGAGGCCAATTCCACAGAACAGTCTTCTGGAAAAACATATTTTTCCTATAAAAGCAACGCTTCAAAACCTTTCAAGTGAAGGACCCGGAAACCCCTTTTGGTGTTATAGCATCATGTCATGCTTTAGCTATTGAAAAATAGCAGATCTACAAGCTCATATAGCGCCACCGAGTGGCGCGCTACGAGCTTGTAGGTCTGCTATTTTTTGAAAAATCGAAGAACGACTGACATAGAAACATAGCTTTTTCAGAAAGCTGTCAGGATGTAGAAGACATTTTTTTAGAATCTGATCTCAGGTCAGAATGTCTTAAAGAGCTATAGCCAACACCGATTCCTTCGCTCTATAAAAGTGGGAATCAATCAAAGTGAGACGTGATAAAAAAAACACATGTATCGGGCCGGGTCGGTTCCGTCTGCAGATCAATGGGAGACACAACGTGTACAGTACAGCAGCTAAAGTGCAGTATAGGTGAAACGGTACACTGTATACTATAGCAGGCCTTGTACATTAATCCATTCTGACCTGAGATCAGATTCTAAAAATGTCTTCTACATCCTGACAGTTTTCTGGAAAAAGCTATGTTTCTATGTCAGTCGTTCTTCGATTTTTCAAAAATTAATTGTATGTCGAAGATAACAGAATATTCTTTAGTTTTGGGACTGAGAGGCTAAATGTCATCAAACGGTGGTTCCGTGGCTCAAATGCAGAATAAATAACGGGCCTCGACATGAAACGGGTTCATGACTGCATGGAACAATCTACCGGTCCATATTCGTTCAATAACACCTTTTCATTTGTTTAAAACTGTGCTGTCCTCTCGTCTTCAGAGACTATACCTGTTCATGTTTTCACTAATCATCACTGTGTAGCAGATCCATGATGCAATTAATGATCCATGTGTTATGTCTACGTTATGTCCATGTTATGTGAAATGTTGTTTTGTTGCAGTTTTTGTTTTGTTGTTGTTTGTTTCTTGTTTCTCTAGGAATTGTATTGTTTTGTCTTGTCTTGTTTTGTCTGGTTGAATTGTTTGTCTTTAAGGGATGGTTCCTAATAAAGAATTTCAGACAGGGTTGAAAGCCACTGGCGTAGACACAATAATTAATTGCTATAGTGATTTTGTGCCAATGTTGTAGCAAACAAGCAACTGAAAGCAGACTACAGACTAAAAGGTCCTTCCAATGATCCTGGGCGCTACGCTCTCCCTCTGCCTACCTGGGGAGAGCCCCGAACTGACCTCATGCTTCCTCCTAGTATTAATATCATTATGAAAGAAAGTTGACCCCAAAAAAAACGAAAAGATAAAAGTAGAAATACAAGGTTTCTGTATGACAGTGACTATATGTGAGTAGTTTTGATACAGAGAAAGTCGGAAAGACTAACTGACTTTCAATTTTAATCCAAAATGAGATAATAGCACAGGCAGACTATTCACAAGCATGTTTGAAATTATTACCAGAGCTGAAATCGTAAATATGACATATTGGCTTAAACATGTAGCTAGGTGTAATGTTAGAGACCACAGAAGACATGTAAATATGGAATAAATGCTTAAACATGTAGCTAGGTGTAATGTTAGAGACCACAGAAGACATGTAAATATGGAATAAATGCTTAAACATGTAGCTATAGGTGTAATGTTAGAGACCACAGAAGTGAACCTTTCAAGGCTGTTTTCTCAACTCGCTGCCAGACATTACTCTATAAGCCATATCTCCAAAACTGGAGGGTCAAACTGAACAACCAATATGTCGATTTGAAGCTATGATTCCCTGCTTTCATATGAAATTAAAAAAAAAGCCTCGGTCAGAAACGGTCACTATTATGTACAACTTGGGGCAAAGTTGAACTACTAAATGTCTACATACAAATGTGTACTGTAAATGCTATTTACAGTAATTGTATGTAGACATGTAGTAGTTCGACTATAATAAAATGGCCTACATTGAGCACATTCTTCTCGTTTGAGTTCAAACTGCTAAATGTGTCCTAATCGTTTCCTGAGCAGCAGCTGAATGCTGTTATTGCGTAACGTACGTGCGTTCGTCGCGTTGCGCTCACACACCAGAGACACTGAGCACACTTCCCCTATTGGCCCATCGCACTTCCTGTTTCACACGTCCACCACTCAACCACTCCATGTGTCACATGACTACAGGTCACATGGCTCTAGGTCACATGACTCTAGGTCACGTGATGCATGGGGAGTGCGTCATGTGTCTCCTTAAACCCATTCTGACCTGAGATCAGATTCATACGAGGTTTCCACTGGACACACACACTGGTCTGATTAACCCATTCTGACCTGAGATCAGATTCTAAAAAATGTCAGTCGTTCTTCGACTTTTCAAAAATAGCAGACCTACAAGCTCGTAGCGCGCCACCGAGTGGCGTGCTACGAGCTTGTAGATCTGCTATTTTTCAATAGCTAAAGCATAACGTGATGCTAACACCAAAATGGGTTCCCGTTCAGAATGGGTTAAACACTACGGTGGCAGCAGTGGTTCAGCGGTAGAGTGGCCGGTATAGAGCGGCCAGATGGGAACCGCGAGGTTCCCGGTTCGATCCCTGTGAGCTCCCCCAGAGTTAGTGTCCAAGTGTCCTTGAGCAAGACTCCGAAAACCCCTAATTGCTGATGTGCTGGTTGGTGCCTTGCATGGTTTCCTCCGCCATCGGTGTATGAATGTGTGTGTATGAATGTGTGTGTGAATGGGTGAATGTATAATGCACAATCTATGTAAAGGTGTATGAATGTGTGTGTGTGAATGGGTGAATGTAATGCACAATCTATGCAAAGCGCCTTGGATAAAAAAGCGCTATATAAAATGCACCATTTACAGTATAGAGACGATGGTACAGTATGTTGATGTCCATAGACTGAACATGTCAAAAAGATGACGTGCCAATTTTCTCTCTCTCCCCACACACACACACACACACACACACACACACACACACACACACACACACACACACACACACACACACACACACACACACACACACACACACACACACACACACACACACACACACACACACACACACACACACACACACACACACACACACACACACAATAAGAGGCATAGCGGCCTGCCCAGTGGGAGCGTTGGGAATTTCTAATTAAACCTCACAGCCTAAACTTCACGACGGCATCCGGATGGCAGCGTCTCGGCTCTGTCACGGAGCCGAGACGGACTGATCTCAGGTCAGATCGGGATAAGCAACGTACGGCGTCAACTGCTTGAGAGGCACAAGCACCCACGGACGAAATGATGAGCCAAAAGGCGCCCGCTGACTGCAGGCTGAGGCTGGTCATTTTGTCACACCTTCAAGGTGTTCACAGAACACAGGTATTCAGGTGCTAATAATATAACGGTGGCTTTGTTCACAGTGTGACCGCACGGTT
This sequence comes from Protomyctophum parallelum, assembly GCF_964188405.1. Classification (NCBI taxonomy): domain Eukaryota; kingdom Metazoa; phylum Chordata; class Actinopteri; order Myctophiformes; family Myctophidae; genus Protomyctophum; species Protomyctophum parallelum. Next base: position 10,063,922 of record NC_139712.1, on the reverse strand, counting down.
CGTTCACACTCTGCTGTCTCCTGTTAGCAACACGACACTGAGACGGTCAGCGGAGAGGCTGTCTGTCTGTCTGTGTACCGTCTGTCTGTCTGTCTGTCTGTCTGTCTGTCTGTGTACCGTCTGTCTGTCTGTCTGTCTGTCTGTCTGTGTACCGTCGGCCCGTCTGTAAAGAGCCACGAGCCAGCAGGGAGGGGACTGTCAAGGAAATGTGGAATACCTAAGTTATGCATTTAAGGAAACCGTAAACCAAACCACGAGAAGCCGTTTTCTTCGTCCCCCCACTGACATTTGACCTTTGACCTGTGACCTGTGTGGTCTGGAGGGGGTCTTCTCATTGGCATGTGTGTTAAGACCCACCTACTCCCTGAGGAGGGGTATAGGAAGGTATTTAAGCTGAAGTCTAACTGAGATGTGTGGAGTCAGTATTATGGCGTTCCATTGTAACGCTACACTGCTGTCTCCGTATTCCAATACATTTATTCCAATAACTCTCATTATGTTGTTTAACTGTGTTATAAGTCCTCACCGAAAGATTGCATTAACCGTTTCAGTTCATACGACGCCCGAGGCCGTCATAAGGCTCCCGAAATATTAGTGCCTACGACGTCTGTGGACGTCCCATAGCGAGGTCCCAGCGACGCGGGGCGAGAGAAGAATATTCTGAATTTTACCTTTTTTTTTTTTGGCATTTCGCTTCTCGCTTGCCGTACGCTAACGCTCAGTGCAACTATTAGCTTGTCATTGACTCCCATGTTAGCGCGGCGGAAAGAATGACTCGTATCTCCTTAATCCAGGGCGCTCTCCGTGGTGATGAACGGATCGATATGCTGGCGCTTCATTTCTGCTCCTCATCCGTCTCTCTCCCGCAAAATATGAACGTTTTTTGGAGCGTAAGAAAATTGATTAAGATGATCGGGGATGTGAGGTCCCTTTGTAAAGTCAACTTTTTTAGGAAAGTTCATGGCTTTCAGAGCAAAAGCGATCAGACAACTCTGGCACCCCGGAGCTTTTATTTTGATGCACTTCCGGCACTGATTGTTTAACAATGTCCTGGTGGGAACAGAACTGTTCCTTTTCCTCAGACTACTTTTACTTTAATTAACCCATTCTGACCTGAGATCAGATTCTATAAATGTCTTCTATACATCCTGACAGTTTTCCATTCTGACCTGAGATCAGATTCTAAAAAATGTCTTCTACATCCTGACAGTTTTCCATTCTGACCTGAGATCAGGTTCTATAAATGTCTTCTACATCCTGACAGTTTTCCATTCTGACCTGAGATCAGATTCTAAAAATGTCTTCTATGTCAGTTCGCTCTTCGATTTTTCAAAAATAGCAGACCTACAAGCTCATAGCGCGCCACTCGGTGGCGCGCTACGAGCTTGTAGGTCTGCTATTTTTCCAATAGCTAAAGTATAACATGATGCTGACACCAAAATGGGTTAATAAAAATGGGGGGGGGGGGGGGCAACCACTGCCGTTATAGGAACCTTCCGCCACTGAGTCTATAAGTGCATTTACTCAAGTATACAATACAATTTTGAGGTATTTGTACTTTACTTGAGTACTCCCAATTATTTCCACTACATCTGCGATCCAAATACTCCCACTGCATTCGATCGAAAACGTGAGTTACTACGCGTTGCAGCATTGATTATTTTACTCTTAAGTACGAGAGAGAGAGAGAGAGAGAGAGAGAGAGAGAGAGAGAGAGAGAGAGAGAGAGAGAGAGAGAGAGAGAGAGAGAGAGAGAGAGAGACACAGAGAGAGACAGAGAGAGACAGAGAGAGACAGAGAGACAGAGAGAGACAGAGAGACAGAGAGAGACAGAGACAGAGAGAGACAGAGAGAGAGAGACAGAGAGAGACATAGAGCGACAGAGACAGAGACAGAGACATAGAGCGACAGAGACAGAGACAGAGACATAGAGCGACAGAGACAGAGACAGAGACATAGAGCGACAGAGACAGAGACAGAGACATATAGCGACAGAGACAGAGAGACAGAGACATATAGCGACAGAGACAGAGACATAGAGCGACAGAGACAGAGACAGAGACAGAGACAGAGACAGAGACAGAGACAGAGACAGAGACACAGAGAGAGAGACAGAGACACAGAGAGAGAGACAGAGACAGAGACAGAGACAGAGAGACAGAGACAGAGACATAGAGCGAAAGAGACAGAGAGACAGAGACAGAGACAGAGACATATAGCGACAGAGACAGAGACAGAGACATAGAGCGACAGAGACAGAGACAGAGACAGAGACATAGAGCGACAGAGACAGAGACAGAGACATAGAGCGACAGAGACAGAGACAGAGACAGAGAGACAGAGACAGAGACAGAGACAGAGAGAGAGAGAGGCAGAGAGAGAGAGAGAGAGGCAGAGAGAGAGAGCGAGAGAGAGAGAGAGAGAGAGAGAGAGAGAGAGAGAGAGAGGCAGAGAGAGAGAGAGAGAGAGAGAGAGGCAGAGAGAGAGAGAGAGAGAGGCAGAGAGAGAGAGAGAGAGAGAGACATTAAAACACAGCAGGGCCCGGAGGCGCAGACTGTTAACCCCATAGAGAAGATGAAACAGACGACTTTAATGAGAGGAAGCTGTTAAAGCTGCAGGGGGTCTGCATGTCCACCGTGTACACTCAGCGTATGAATTAAACATTAAACACGGTTCTGTCGACTGAATATTACAGTCAGCGTGCGGAAGTCAGTGTAGTTAAGCTTATACTGTTGGTATTGGCTTATTCGGTATCAGACAGTCTATTTTACCGCTGTTCCGGCGCTGTAGTGCCGAAGTGATTTCGGCTCGACAGAAATTTTCAGTAGCACCGAAGAGCCGACTTTAGGACGGTTCCCCCCCCCCCCCCCCCGAACCTCAAATGACGTCACATTGTAGGCTCTACAGCGCCGAACCCACTTTTATTCGGCTCTAAAATAGTAAGAACTTATCTTATATTGATAAATCATCCACGAGCCGCTGCCTCTGTGGAAGGCTTGACGGCGGAACGCGTCCGTGTCTCTATACCAATTAAAATAAAAGCAGCAGAAGGACTTGGGAGTTGCTGCTGCCTTATTATTTTCTCACTGTGAATCTCTGTGAGCTGCGTATACTGTATAATAACCGTGCCAATAGCAGACTGAGTGGGGTTGCTCGTTTTCTTTGATTTATAAAACACACACATGTCCAACATTGACTGCAATATACCGTGTGGCAGCTATACAGTATAGGGAACATATTATGTAATCTTTACTGTTCACTTCACTTGTGTGCGATGATTTTTGTTTTTTTAACCCATTCTGACCGGGCACCCATTTTGGTGTTGGCATCATGTTATGCTTTAGCTATTGAAAAATAGCAGATCTACAAGCTCATATCGCGCCACCGAGTGGCGCGCTACGAGCTTGTAGGTCTGCTATTTTTTGAAAAATCGAAGAACGACTGACATTTTTAGAATCTGTTCTCAGGTCAGAATGGGTTCGTCAGACCAGCGTGTGTCCAGTGGAAACCTCGTATGAATCTGATCTCAGGTCAGAATGGGTTAAAACGGCATGTGTCAGTGAGATGAAAAGACAAATAAGGTGCATCGACGGTTGATGGTGGAATGATTCAGGTCTGCTCAAACGCAACGAGGAGCAATGGAGGGCCCGGTACATGGAAGGGTAACAAGAAGACTCGCCCCGTTTCTGTTTTCCTCCCAGAATGTTCCCCAGTGAGGGGTTGGTGGGAGAGGCTGGACAGCAGACGGCTGGACTAAGAGAACAGCCTAATAGTACAAATATAATTTATGAAAAGCTACTACAGTGAAGTCTGTTCACAGAAGTTGTTGTAGGATATGTGGGGATTATCTGACGAGGTACCATTTGAGGGGGCAAAACCTTACATATACTAAATAATACTAAATTGTTTATAGGGTCAATATAAGTCAAATAATATAGCCTTTCCACAGGAGTATCTTTTAATATCTTCCCAAAAAGAATACAAACAGCCAATAGCATTATTACAAAGTTATCCCCCTCACTGGGGAAAATTCCGGGAGGAAAAACGGGCAAGCACCGGGGTGAGTTGTCCAGTATTCCATATGCCTTTACCTTTTAACCCATTCTGAACGGGCACCCATTTTGGTGTTGGCATCATGTTATGCTTTAGCTATTGAAAAATAGCAGATCTACAAGCTCATATCGCGCCACCGAGTGGCGCGATACGAGCTTGTAGGTCTGCTATTTTTGAAAAATCAAAGAGAGACTGACATTTTTAGAATCTGATCTCAGGTCAGAATGGGTTCATCAGACCAGTGTGTGTCCGGCGGAAACCTCGTATGAATCTGATCTCAGGTCAGAATGGGTTAAGTCCCTGACGTCAAACAATACACGAAGAGATGGTAACCTTTCCAAAGTCCCTGATGTGACAGTAATGTACAGTAGCCTCAGCCCCGGGAGGCGAACCCGGGACCTACAGTATAATAATCCTTAAGGCACGTCGTACGGTACCAGTGGGCTAAAGAGCCATCGCCCAATGGGCGAGTAGCAACGTAGCACCTACAGTATAGCCTACAGTAAGTAGTACATGAAGAGACCGATACCTTTCCAAAGTCCCTGACATCAAACCAGATCATAAGTCCACAAGGGACTAAATTATTTGCAGTAGTTTAGGTATGAACCAAGATTATGTCTTGTCTAGATACTTCCTTAATGCAAACGAAGTCCACACCCACAGCACCAGAGGGAGTGCAACAAACTGTACAACCCAGATTCGGCACAAACAAGGGACTAAATTATTTTCGCTCCTATGCCACCAAAATGTGGAACGCCCTACCAACAGTCATTAAGACATGTGAATCCCTTGACTCCTTCAAAACCGCTCTCAAAGGGCACCTATACGGACGGCTGCAATTCGAAACTGGCCCCCGTAAAATCTGAATCCCCCCCCCCACCCCTTTTCCCCCCTCACTGTATAATGTTTCTTTTCCCTTTTTACCTCCTTTATGATGAATTCCTGTTCTGTTCTTTGACTATATGGAAGTGTCTGTTTGTACGTCTCTAGATGTTTTGATGAATTGAACATGGTGGACCCTCTTGTAAACAAGTGTATAATGCTTAATTGGGTCGTCCACTCACAGTTAACAGTCTTTGTATTGAGTTTGTGTGCTTGAAATGTACTGTAATTCTACAAACTGTTAAAACAGTTTCCCTGCCAGGAATGGTTTAATCCAGGTTACTGTTGCTGCGATACACGACATACCCGCCTTTTGTTTTATGTGTTTTAATCCACTGTATTGTAATAAATAAAAAGAAAATTCGTCTTCGTCGCGGAGATAGAGACTAGATGCTTTCGTTTTGATGACGAAACCGGAAATCGTCACAGGCTGTGTGCTGCTAGGGCTTCTGGGAAATTGAGGCCAATGCAAATGAACGGGGTACAACACCTCATGGAGGCGGGTCCTGTGCTGCGTCTTCCGGGTGTACCAAGATGGCGGGTGGTGCGATCGGATCACAACAAACCGAGGAACCTTTTTTCGTTTGATTTTCGCGGATCAAAAGCCCAAATAATTCAGCGTATGCTCTAAAGGTAATACAACAATCTCGGCAGTGAAGGGGGGTTGATTAAAATGCGGGTTACGCATTTAAACCAGTCAAACTGTTTTAATAAATCAATCAATAAATCAATAATGTAGAGATCGATACCTTTCCGAAGTCCCTGACGTCGAAGAGGTCGAAGGCCTCGAACAGGTCGCTCTTCTTCATGCCGAAGATGTCGGCGCACGCCGTCAGGAACGTCCGGATGTTCTTCAGGCACAGGAACTGTTGTGAGGAAGAGAGAAAAGAGGACGTGGTTTATATGACCCATTCTGACCTGAGATCAGATTCATACGAGGTTTCCACTGTACACACACACTGGTCTGATGAACCCATTCTGACCTGAGATCAGATTCATGCGAGGTTTCCACTGGACACACACACTGGTCTGATTAACCCATTCTGACCTGAGATCAGATTCATGCGAGGTTTCCACTGGACACACACACTGGTCTGATTAACCCATTCTGACCTGAGATCAGATTCATGCGAGGTTTCCACTGGACACACACACTGGTCTGATTAACCAATTCTGACCCGAGATCAGATTCATACGAGGTTTCCACTGGACACACACACTGGTCCTATTAACCCATTCTGACCCGAGATCAGATTCTATAAAATGTCAGTCGCTCTTCGATTTTTCAAAAATAGCAGACGTACAAGCTCGTAGCGCGCCACTCGGTGGCGCGCTATGAGCTTGTACGTCTGCTATTTTTCAATAGCTAAAGCATAACATGATGCTGACTGTTGTGTGGAAGAGAAACGAGGACAGGTTAATTTTTAGTAAAGACTTGTTTCCTACCAGTGTTGTTTTCGTCGACTAAAACTAAGACGAAAAATGTTCGTCGACTACCTTTTTCCACTGAAGAAAACTAAATGGAAACTAAATGAAAACTAACCTATGGTGACTAAAACTAAGACTAAATATACTGACAATTTCGTCAACAAATAAAAACTAGACTAAAATGTTAGGAAGGGACTAGTGGACAAGAGATCCAGTATAAGTCATTTTACACTTGCATGCTGAAAATAGCCGATCTACAAGCTCACAACGTGTCACGCTGCGACGCGTTGTGATGGCATCAAGACCCGGCAAAATACATTTTAGTCGACTAAATCAACTGTAGATTTAGTCGACTAAAATCTTATGACATTTAGTCGACTAAAACTAGACTAACACTAAGACATTCCAGGTGACTAAAATGTGACTAAAACTAAATGAAGTTTCAGTCCAAAGACTATGACTGAACTGAAATAGAAATTTGCTGCCAAAAACAACACTGGCTAGAAGGCTTTCTTACCTTTATTTGTAGTTGCCCGCAAAGAGGTCCAGGTGTTATTTTGTGCAAAAGTGCATTATTATTGGCTATTTCCCCTAATTCCCAAGCCCTCAATGGGGGTTGGGTTTTTGTGCTAATTCGCTTATTTCCATCTAAATAATACGTTGATTTTTGAGCGATGGAAATAAGTGAATTAGCACAACACCCCAATGCCCCAATCAACTCAATGCAATTCCCTTATGGTATAGGGTAAGTAGCCAATAATGCGCCTTTTGCACAAAATAACACCTGGACCTCTTTGGCGGGGACGTAACAACTACAAAGAAAGGTAAGACAGCTTCTCCTTCTCCTTTGAAACCATTTAAAAAATAGAATAGAACAGTTTTCTGAAAAACGTATGTTGTGTTAGTTTGTTCCAGGGACCCCCCACCATTTGCTTTAAAAATGTATATAAAAGATTGCACACATTTTCATGATTTCATCTACTGTAATATCTTGACATGAGCTGCACTGTGTTCTCATTAACCCATTCTGAACGGGGACCCATTTTGGTGTTGGCATCATGTTATGCTTTAGCTATTGAAAAATAACAGATCTACAAGCTCATATCGCGCCACCGAGTGGCGCGATACGAGCTTGTAGGTCTGCTATTTTTGAAAAATCGAAGAGCGACTGACATTTCTAGAATCTGATCTCAGGTCAGAATGGATTAATCAGAACCAGTGTGTGTCCAGTGGAAACCTCGTATGAATCTGATCTCAGGTCAGAATGGGTTAATTTTCTGGGTGAAGTCGGTATATGAGCCACGAAGGCATTCTCTCCAGATCCTAAAATATTCAGATTATATCTGTTCCTCCTTCAGGCTCCGTCTGGCAATAAAGCATGTAGAAATAGAAACGTTTGCACACTCCTCAGTTTAGACTATAGCTGCCACTGCTCTGGATTAATTTATTAAATAAAACAGGCGCTCTGTAAACAGCTGGAGTCATGGTGTCTCCTTATAATGCGGGAGTAATGGGTGTCAAGTCCCAGCAGATCCGCGCACGGTCGCACGCACGCATGGTTGCACGCACGGTTGCACGCACGCACGCACGCACGGTCGCACACACGCACCACACAGACAGATCAGTCACACAGACGACGTGTGTCAGCGAGAGAACTACATGTCATGAGAACTACAGAGAGAACTAGAAAAAGTGCCCTTCTGGGCACAGGTCTCCACCAGGATGAGCAGATGTGAAGAATTCCAGGCAAAGGTTTTTCCTTGGCCTCTAGGGAGTTGGCATACAAAGTTATCCACAGATCCGTGCAGTTAGAGGTAAAAACAGTTTTCGGCCAGTTATAGCGCCACCTTGAGGCTGAGTTGAAATTGTTCATGTGGCATTTCGTCCTCGGCCTAGTGGGAATGTGCGTGCACAATTTCACGGAAATCACGCGATGTGTTCATGATTTGCAGCATTTTGTTTGAAACTGAGCACTCCTGTGAACTTTGGAAGCCAATCTTAACCAATCAGGATGGAGTCTGAGAAATCTGAAAGACTGGTTTCGTTGAATGGCTGTAGAGAGACTGTGTACCAATTTGCGTGATGTTTGGACAAAATCTGTAGGTGTACTGTGCAAAAACTTGTTTTGCACAAAGCGGCCTCCTGGTGGCGCTATAACAGGCCGTTCTGGAAAGTTTGGGGCAGAGGTTCATCGTTGGCATCCAGGGAGTGTGTGTGCAAAATGTGGCATCGAGCGGGTTAACGGTGGCCGAGATTAGCTGTTCACGGACACACGGACGGACACACAAACGGACGGACGGACACACAAACGGACGGACGGACACACGGACGGACGGAGTGCAAAACATACTCTCCCCACATGCCTTCGGCCTGGTGGAGACAAATATCACAGGCAGACTCTTCACATACTAGAGCATGTCTGAAATAAGTGTCAGAGCTGAAATCGACATGTAAATATGGAATAAATGCTTAAACATGTAGCTAGGTGTAATGTTAGTCCACAGAAGACATGTAAATATGAAATAAATGCTTAAACATGTAGCTAGGTGTAATGTTAGAGACCACAGAAGACATATAAATATGAAATAAATGCTTAAACATGTAGCTAGGTGTAATGTTAGTCCACAGAAGACATGTAAATATGAAATAAATGCTTAAACATGTAGCTATGTGTAATGTTAGTCCACAGAAGACATCTAAATATGAAATAAATGCTTAAACATGTAGCTAAGTGTAATGTTAGTCCACAGAAGACATGTAAATATGAAATAAATGCATAAACATGTAGCTAGGTGTAATGTTAGAGACCACAGAAGTGAACCTTTCAAGCCTGTTTTCTCAACTCGCTGTTTCTCTGCAAGACATTTACTCTATAAGCCATATCTCAAACTGGTGGGTCAAACTGAACAACCAATATGTCAATTTGAAGCTATGCTTCCCTGCTTTCATGTGACATGAAAAAAAACGAAAATTAAAAAAGATCCAATGGCAGTCCCTCAGTCAAAATGTAGCAGCTATAGCAGATAAGGCAGGACTGGAAAAGTACTCACTTGTTTTGCTTAAGAAAGTACAGTATCAACACTGCAATGTAGAACTACTACTCTGTTACAAGTGAAAGTCCAGAATTCAAACTTTACTTGGGTAAAAGTACGAAAGTATTGGTATCAACATGTACTTAAAAGTATCAACAGTATAGAAAGTACTCATTATGAAGATAAGGTCGCATTTCACAAATTTGTCAAATGTATAAAATGTCAAAAAATTCCTTTGGAAAAATAGCAGATCTACAAGCTCACAATGCGTCGCGTCGTGCTCACAGGTCTCGAGTGCACCATATATATGGGGCTTTCACATGTCTGGGGATTTGGAGTGAGACACTGACTGACGCACTGACTGACTGACTGACTGACTGACTGACTGACTGACTGACGGGAATTACACGTTTTCATAGTAAATGCAACCTGCAGTCTCAAAAAAGAGGTGTCCGTTGCTCAGCACATAATTGGCATACGAGAACCTTTCATGGATAGAATGAATGAATGAATGAATGAATGAATGAATGAATAAATGAATGAATGAATGAATGAATGAATGAATGAATGAATGAATGAATGAATGAAATAATTCAGCTCCTTGAGCATTCTAGGAAGTAAATAAAAGGTGAAACATCAAAGCGTTAACTAGGAATAACGACCGTCGAGGGAGGAATATATAGTGATCAAGAAGAATGGATGAAAAGATTATTACGGCAAGGGGCAATTAACCCATTCTGGGCGAGGAATCCCCCTTTTGGCGTTAGCATTACGTTATGCTTTATAGCTATTGAAAAATAGCAGATCTACAAGCTCATAGCGCGCCACTCGGTGGCGCGCTATGAGCTTGTAGGTCTGCTATTTTTGAAAAATCAAAGAACGACTGACATAGAAACATAGCTTTTTCAGAAAACTTGTCGGGATGTAGAAGACATTTTTTTTAGAATCTGATCTCAGGTCAGAATGGGTTAAGGCATGTGTCTTTGTGGATACGGAGGAGCTGAAAGGACTCAAATGCAGAACGTCGACCAGGCCACAGGCAGAGCAAAGAATATACGCGAGAGGTTTTATTGTAAAAATAAAAATAAAATAAAAAACCCACGCTGATAAATCACAAGGAACGCCAAATACGGCCTTTACTAGGAGACATAAACTATAGAAGGAACCGCATGACAACATCATAATATGACAACCACATTAGATATCATAGATCATAAGATTAGATCATATATGACAGGTATATGACAATTACATTAGATACATAGATCAAAGATTAGATCATATATGACAGGTATATGACAACTACATTAGGCAGGGGGCCACGACTGTACGAATGATTGAAGTGTGTGTGTGGGCCATACAATGATTGAAGCGTGTGTGTGTGTGTGTGGGGCGCACAGCATGCACGCAACATGCACATGGAACGAACATTTCTGGGGTTTTAATATGCATATTGTGCTCAAACACAATAATTATGTATTTATATATAATACATTTGTGCACAGTAATGAGCGGAGAGAGAGAGAGAGAGAGAGAGAGGTGTGTGTGTGTGTGTGTGTGTGTGTGTGCGCACGAATGGGACGGTGGCTGCAACGGTGCAAACCAATCACGTAATGGCTGAACCATAAATTTCCGTTATGTAATTAACGAGGGAAATGCTTTCTTCTTCTTCATCTACTACTGCTTCCTCTTCCTCTTCCTCCGTATCCTCAATTCTGGGGCTAACGACACTAACCCATTCTGACCTGAGATCAGATTCTATTAATGTCTTCTGAATCCTGACAGTTTAGTGAAAAACCTCATGTTTCTATGTCAGTGGTTCTTCGATTTAATTTTTTTTTGCAGACCTACAAGCTCGTAGCGCGCCACTCGGTGGCACGCTATGAGCTTGTAGATCTGCTATTTTTCAATAGCTAAAGCATAACATAATGCTTTAACCCATTCTGAACGGGAACCCATTTTGGTGTTAGCATCATGTTACGCTTTAGCTATCGAAAAATAGCAGATCTACAAGCTCATAGCTCGAAGAACGACTGACATTTTTAGAATCTGATCTCAGGTCAGAATGGGTTAATCAGACCAGTGTGTGTCCAGTGGAAACAGATGACACGCTGACCAGATGACACGCTGACACAGCATAATGTTTTTTAAGTGAGGAGGACGCTGTTAATTAACGTAATTAATTGGCCGACATATAAAGCCACCTCGTCAAATGGCTAAACGTCCGTTGTGACTGATTTATGCTTTGGTTTGTGCGGCGGCGGCAAGCTCGTACACACTAAACCCAAGTGTTTAGGTTATAAACCGTTTTAAACACATATTTGTAACACTTTTTAAAACGCGTCACAGTGTTTAGATTACGAACAGAAGAACATGTTTAATCGCCTGTAACACTTTTTAAACACATAAACGTGTTTAGTTTTTACAATCAAAGTCAGTCATATTATAGGTGTTTAGAATTTGAACACTAGGTGTTCTCGTGAGGTGTTTGAGTGAACTCGTGTTCTACTGTATTTTATGACCATTAATAAACACAGGTTTAAACGCGTCACATGTTCCAGGGATTTACACCGAGTGGCGCGCTATGAGCTTGTAGGTCTGCTATTTTTGAAAAGTTGTGAAAACCCGGCACAAATCTTTGAATATATATTCTTTCGGAAGACTTTGTTATTTTTTATTTCGACGTCACCCAGACAGCACCCAGACAGAACGCAAGATTGTACATGTCACAGCGCCCAAACGGAACGCAAGATTGTACATGTCACAGCGCCCAAACAGAACGCAAGATTGTACATGTCACAGCGCCCAAACGGAACGCAAGATTGTACATGTCACAGCGCCCAAACAGAACGCAAGATTGTACATGTCACAGCACCCAGACGGAACGCAAGATTGTACATGTCACAGCGCCCAAACAGAACGCAAGATTGTACATGTCACAGCACCCAAACGGAACGCAAGATTGTACATGTCACAGCGCCCAAACGGAACGCAAGATTGTACATGTCACAGCGCCCAAACAGAACGCAAGATTGTACATGTCACAGCGCCCAAACGGAACGCAAGATTGTACATGTCACAGCGCCCAAACAGAACGCAAGATTGTACATGTCACAGCGCCCAAACGGAACGCAAGATTGTACATGTCACAGCGCCCAAACAGAACGCAAGATTGTACATGTCACAGCGCCCAAACGGAACGCAAGATTGTACATGTCACAGCGCCCAAACAGAACGCAAGATTGTACATGTCACAGCGCCCAAACGGAACGCAAGATTGTACATGTCACAGCACCCAGACGGAACGCAAGATTGTACATGTCACAGCGCCCAAACGGAACGCAAGATTGTACATGTCACAGCACCCAAACAGAACGCAAGATTGTACATGTCACAGCACGCAAACAGAACGCAAGATTGTACATGTCACAGCACCCAAACGGAACGCAAGATTGTACATGTCACAGCGCCCAAAGGGAACGCAAGATTGTACATGTCACAGCACCCAAACAGAACGCAAGATTGTACATGTCACAGCGCCCAAACGGAACGCAAGATTGTACATGTCACAGCACCCAGACGGAACGCAAGATTGTACATGTCACAGCGCCCAAACGGAACGCAAGATTGTACATGTCACAGCGCCCAAACGGAACGCAAGATTGTACATGTCACAGCGCCCAGACAGAACGCAAGATTGTACATGTCACAGCACCCAAACGGAACGCAAGATTGTACATGTCACAGCACCCAAACGGAACGCAAGATTGTACATGTCACAGCACGCAAACGGAACGCAAGATTGTACATGTCACAGCACCCAAACGGAAGACACTACTGTTGTCGTGCGGTCACGCACTGACCGCACGACCGCCAAGCATCGTTTATCCATCTATTCATCGTTTTTTATCCATCGATTCATCGTTTATCATCTATTCATCGAGGGACGACATTCCTTATTGACTCGCCGTCACTCTCAGTCAGTCAATAACGGATGATTGTTTTCACGACAGTGTATTGTATACATAATACTGTACATACAAGTGATGCAACGCTCTCTACAGAACAGAGGTCAAGCTATCATTAATTAACCCATTCTGACCTGAGATCAGATTCATACGAGGTTTCCACTGGACACACACTGGTCTGATGAACCCATTCTGACCTGAGATCAGATTCTAAAAATGTCAGTCGTTCTTCGATTTTTCAAAAAATAGCAGACCTACAAGCTCGTAGCGCGCCACTCGGTGGCGCGCTATGAGCTTGTAGATCTGCTATTTTTCAATAGCTAAAGCATAACATAATAATTAATATGCACTCTACTTCTATTATGTGCGTATGCGTTTACACTCAACTTAGGATGGCTCAGGGGCCACTCGGCGAAACACCAAAAGTTCAAGGGCCGCAAGTCCAAATAATGTCGGTCCTATATTGGATTTTTTTTGTTTTCGTGATTTTTTTAACACATGAGTTGTCTAAAAATTGAGGAAACACAGAGAAAACGGACTTAATTTCCATCTAGGAAAGGCCAAACCTCATTGGAAAATATTATTGTCATGACATGGAATGATTATTAATAAAAATGAAGGCGTTTATTCACAAAATGTGATGAGAACACATGAACAGACTACTGTTGCAAATAAATCAAATATCAGAGATAACCAAGAGGCCAATACTACTGAAATGAAAAAGCCATATCACAGTCTCATGGACTGGTACAAATAAATAATAACATACCTATAAATTTCAGTTTCCTACTTAATGGGTTCAGGCTCTCTGGACAAGAATCAGGCTTCATTCACCAAATGTGAATTAGTAACAGTGCCATTGTTCTGAGATCAGATTCATACGAGGTTTCCACTGGACACACTGGTCTGATTAACACCATTCTGTCCTGAGATCAGATTCTAAAAATGTCAGTCGTTCTTCGATTTTTCAAAAATAGCAGACCTACAAGCTCGTAGCGCGCCACTCGGTGGCGCGCTACGAGCTTGTAGGTCTGCTATTTTTCAATAGCTAAAGCAACAATGTAATAAGTGCAATGAGTCATTGGCTGATTGGCTTCAGTCAGTGGCTGACAAACGCAACAGAGAATCAGGAATATCTTCCAGTGACATTCATTCACACTTTTCTTTACTAGTAATTACTGCCTACAAATTAAAACGAATAGTTTCATGAATCAGGTTTGATTTGGGGCGACATCTGTTAAAGAGGAGGCAGGAGAGAGACGAGAGAGAGAGAGAGAGAGAGATGGGAAGGGGGAGATATAGGAGGGAGAGAGAGAGAGAGAGAGAGAGAGAGAGAGAGAGAGAGATGGGAAGGGGAGAGATAGAAGGAGAGGGATGAGAGAGAGAGAGAGAGAGAGAGAGAGAGAGAGAGAGAGAGAGAGAGAGAGAGAGAGAGAGAGGAGAGAGAGAGAGAGAGAGAGAGAGAGAGAGAGAGAGAGATGGGAAGGGGAGAGAGAGAGAGCGAGAGAGAGAGAGAGAGAGAGAGAGAGATTTCTTACTTAATGTGACGCCACTCCTCCTGCATGCAGGGGTCTCGTCAATGAAAGCGTTGCGTTCTTACTCGATAATTCCCATTCCCACTTTCACAGATCCCAAACAACCCAGGAGGATGTTCTTTGCACAAGCTCCAAAACACAAAACACACCGCTTTCCGTCCGCGCCCGTAACTCGTTTGCACTTCCTCATGACGGTCGGTGTCGTTCACCGAACGCCAGCCGATATACAACTGCCCAACGCGTCGTGGATACATGCTGCAGCGGGTGCTTGTGGACTTGTAAATCGACAACAACAACAACAACAACAACAACACAGCCACTTTTTGTCAGAAGAACAAACAGCCTCGTGTGGTTTACACAAACGCTAGAAAGGACTTTTCTTCACTGAAAGCAGAACAAACATTTTTTGTATTGGTATGACCATGACGGGCCGTCGGGCGGGACGCACGGACATGTTGCACGGGCCGCATGATGTGGCCCACAGGCCGCGGGTCGAGTAGCGCTGGTTTACAGTATGATCAGGGCCTGGTTTACAGTATGAATAGGGTTTACAGTATGAATAGGGTTTACAGTATGAATAGGCGATGAAGAGGAGCTTTGGCATTCTCTCGTATAACTCCGCAGCACTCCAGCAGAGAAGAGAACACCTGCTATGGGATGTTTAAGTTAAGTTAATTATCTTTGCCTGAATTATTATTTTGATCAACGTTTGCCTGCTATATCTCTCCTAATGGCACCACCAACATCAATACATCATGGAATTGTGGGCAAAATATTATCCAATGAATTTTGACAACATATTTTTGGGCCCTAGAGAGGCTAAAATGTCATCAAACGGTGGTTCCGTGGCTCAAATGCCGAATACATAAATGGACCGTGGATATGAAACAGTGTTGTTTTCGTCGACTAAAACTAAGACGAAAAATGTTCGTCGACTACCTTTTTTCACTGACAAAGAACGAATGGAAACTAAATGAAAACTGAGCTATGATGACTAAAACTAAGACTAAATATACTGACATTTTCGTCGACAAATAAAAACTAGACTAAAATGTTAGGAAGGGACTAGTGGACAAGAGATCCACTATAAGTCATTTTACACTTGGTTGCATGCTGAAAATAGCTGATCTACAAGCTCACAACGCGTCGCGCCGCAACGCGTTGTGAGCTTGTAGATCGGCTATTTTCAGTGTAAAAACACTCATTACGACGGCATCAAGGCCCGCCAAAATACATTTTAGTCGACTAAATCAACTGTGGATTTAGTCGACTAAAATCTGATGACATTTAGTCGACTAAAACTAGACTAACCAGGTGACTATAAAATGTGACTAAAACTAAATTAAGTTTCAGTCCAAAGACTATGACTAAACTAAAATAGAAATTTGCTGACAAAAACAACACTGATATGGAAAGAGGTGAAAACCATGCCACTGTTCTATATGGGATTTGATTCAAAGCTCATTTGGAACAATAGTTTTCTATAAAAGTTTTGACAGCGCTATCAGAGAGAGACCTCTCTTCTCCTTTTCGTGGTCAGGCTCTTGAGTAACAGGCCCGGTCGGTTTCTTGCAGGAAACATTCTCTGTCCCTTTTCTTGGCGGTTTCCTGTTTTGTAAGTTCACGCCGATAATGTCCAGTTGTTGCTCACGGCCTCACGACAGTCGGGTTTGTTTGACGAGAGCTGTATAACCCATTCTGACCTGAGATCAGATTCTAAAAATGTCTTCTACATCCTGACAGTTTTCTGAAAAAGCTATGTTTCTATGTCAGTCGTTTCCTCTATTTTTCAAAAATAGCAGACCTACAAGCTCGTAGCGCGCCACTCGGTGGCGCGCTATGAGCTTGTAGATCTG
Organism: Protomyctophum parallelum; assembly: GCF_964188405.1. Classification (NCBI taxonomy): domain Eukaryota; kingdom Metazoa; phylum Chordata; class Actinopteri; order Myctophiformes; family Myctophidae; genus Protomyctophum; species Protomyctophum parallelum. Next base: position 10,047,168 of record NC_139712.1, on the reverse strand, counting down.
ATATTTTTCAATAGCTAAAGCATAACATAATGCTAACACCAAAAGGGGTTCCCGCCCCAAAATGGGATAAGAAAGAATGATTCTGTCTCTCAGAACCAGGAGTAACCAAAGCCGTGTATGTTCCGTTTGACCCACTAAAACAGGGAAAGGATCCGTCAGTTTAGAAAATAGCAGATCTGCAAGCTCATAGCGCGACACGAAGTGACGCGCTATGAGCTTGCAGATCTGCTATTTTTTTTGAAAGATTGTGAACATTTTGTGAACATTTTTAACTTCAATCTTTGCTGCCTGGAACCAAATACCAAATATAAAATAAAAAAAAATCAAAAAAAAAAAGAAAACAGCAGATCTGCAAGCTCATAGCGAGTCACTTCATGCCGCGCTATGAGCTTGTAGATCTGCTATTTTCTAAACTGACGGATGCCAAAAAACAATATAATTTCAGGCGTCCTTGACATGAAAAGGTAAGAGCACCGCTGATAAAAACATACGTTTTTTTTTTTTTTTAACAAGACATTTTGCACAATCGGCCCCGGCCTCACGCAGGTCTTCAAGGGTTAACAACTCAGCGTTGAACAACACCTGCCGCTTGGTAAATGGCTGCTTGAAGCCTACGGACGTGAACATTCCTACATCTCCTCGCTGGCGTCGCCCATGCAGACGTGAGACGAGCAGCCACCATGAAGCCGAGTAGAGATGACAAAAAGCTATACCGGCGATGAACGCCACCTCCTTCATGGACACACCCAACCCCTGGCCCAACGACGACTGAAGCAGTGTTGTTTTTGGCAGCAAATTTCTATTTTAGTTTTAGTCATATACTGTAAATCCCTGGAACATGTGACACGTTTAAACCTAAACACCATGTGTGTAATAATAAAATGCCAAGTGTTTATTAATGGTCATAAAATACAGTAGAACACGAGTTCACTCAAACACCTCACGAGAACACCTATAGTGTTCAAATTCTAAACACCTATAATATGACTGACTTTGATTGTTAAAACTAAACACGTTTATGTGTTTAAAAAGTGTTACAGGCGATTAAACATGTTCTTCTGTTTATAATCT